>NC_134878.1:43340251-43587751 GCF_041734735.1 Babylonia areolata
TCTGTGTGTGTGTGCGTGTGTGCGTCTGCGTGCGTGCATGCGCGCGCACGTTCGCGTGTTTATGTTGTGTGTGTGTGTGTGCGTGCGCGCGCGCGCGCGTGTGTGTGCGTGCGTGTGTGTGTGTGTGTGTGTGTGTGTGTGTGTGTGTGTGTCTCTGAGGCAGTGGCGTACAAAAGCGTGAAATATTGCATTTACCGTGTGTGTTTGACTGCCCCCGTTTTCGCATGGTCGGTCACTGCTACTATGTTATATCCAGTCTGCATGTAATAATACTGTGTGCAAGGGCGCTTTTTTTCTTCTTCTTCCAGCCAGTCTCGATCTGGTCTTGTGAACACTGCCATTCACACTGTCGTGCTGACTTTCACATGTCTGTCCTGACTCTTCCAACAGGATTGGGCCAGTGTTCCACACTTCTGCTGGAATCAAGTTTGGTTTGCCGTGACATGTCGACTTGTAAGGATCAGGTTGTGTGCGCGGTACTGTGTGTGTATGTATGTGTGGGAGGGGGTTTTGGATGCGTGGGTTGAAGGGGGGTGTGTGTGTGTGTGTGTGTGTGTGTGTGTGTGTGTGTGTGTTCTGTGTGTGTGTGTGTGTGTGTGTGTGTGTGTTCTGTGTGTGTGTGTGTGTAGTGTATGTGTGTTTGTGTTTGTGCGTATTGTGTGTGTGTTTGTGCGTAGTTTGTGCGTGTTTCTGCGTAGTGCATTTGTTTGTGTGTTTGTGCGTAGTGTGTGTGTAGTGTGTGTGCGTGCGTACGTGCGTGCGTGCATGCGTGACATATCAAGACTTTGAGAGGGTTTGCGGTGCGACACTGGCCGCTGGTGGTTTAAATGAATTATCTACTGTCCCCAGTGCTTGTGGATGAAACTTTTATGGTGGGCACATGTGTGTCAACACCACAGAAACCAGTAAAGCGCAGTGTGTGTGTGTGTGTGTGTGTGCGTGTGTGTGTGTGTGTCTCTGTGTGTGTGTTGTGTTTGTGTGTGTGTGTTGTGTGTGTGTGTGTGTGTGTGTGTGTGTGTGCACTCAGATACACACAGCCCAAGGACACGTGCTGTGGTGTGACCTTTGTAGCGCGGTGCTCAGTTGCAGTACTTGACACTTGACACTAAACTGCTACTATATTATAATGTTATCATGTCTATGGGTTGTGCGTCCGTGCGTGCGCCCGCGCGTGCGCGCGAACCCTGCACTACACTACACAACACAGCACTACACAACACGCACGCACACACACACACTACACAGCACACAGACACACACACACACACACACACACACACACACACACACACTACTCAACACACACACACTACTCAACACACACACACACACACTACTCAACACACACACACACTACTCAACACACACACACACACACACACACACACACACACACACACACACACACACTACTCAACACACACACGCACACACTACTCAACACACACTACTCAAAACACTGTACAGAACACACACACACACACACACACACAACACTACACTACACTACACTACACTACACTACACTACACTACACGCACACACACACACACACACACACACACACACACACACACACACTACACCACACTACTCAACACACTCACACACACACACACACACACACACACACACAACACAACACAACACGCACACACTCACACACACACGCACGCACGCGCACACACGCACACACACACGGTACACTGCATCACACAACACAACACACCACAACACACCACACCACACCAGGAAAGAACAGCTCATCAGACCGGAAAAAAAAAAGAGAGAGAGAGATGAGGTGTAAGGAGGGAAGCGAGGGAGGGTGGTGGGAGGTGGAGAAGGGCGACAGCTTGACAGCTAAAGGCTGAATGAAGAAAGAGTCGGAAGAAAGGGGGGAGGGGGTGGGGGGTAAGGGCGAGCGTCCCTCCTCACCTCCCTCACACCCCCACCCGCTACCGGCAGCACGCCTTGTATTGTGTATGGAAGGATGGGGGAGGTGGGGGGCTGGGGGGGGGGGGGAGTATTGAAATGAAAGAAGGCAGGCAGGCAGGCACGCAGGCAGACAATGCAGGAAGCATTCAAAGAAGGAACTGCCTTTTCTTCAGACAGCGGAGTAGTTGTATATAGGTGCGGTGTGGCGTGGCGTTGAGTTTGCAGTGTGTGTAGGGGTGGGTGGGGCCGGGGGGGGGGTGTCCGTCCGGTTCTTAGTGTGAATGAAAAGTGTCTAGGAATTGGTGCCTTATATTAGTACCTGAGCACAGGACTGAAAAAAAGTGTGTGTGTGTGTGTGTGTGTGTGTGTGTGTGTGTAAACGCTAAGCGCGCGCGCGCGTGTTTTTATTTGCGCGTCTGTTCTATTTTTAAAGACAAGACTCGTCACATCGACTTTGACAGACATGCGCGTCAGCTCGCACTGTCATCTGTGTCTCTCACGCACACACACACACACACACACACACACACAGCAGACAGACAAGACAAGGGCGGTCACTCAGTGCGACTGTCTCCACCATACCAGCAGTGCTGCGCGCGCTCGCGCGCGTGTGTGTGTGTGTGGAATGATAGTGGAGGTGTGGAGTGAGAGTGTGTGTGTGTGGAACGAACGACACGAGAGAGAGAGAGAGAGCCCAGCTCTACGAACTTCCACCTTTGTGTGTCAACATGGCCCCAATATAGCTGGCCTGTGTGTGTGTGTGTGTCGGTGTGTGTGTCTCACCTGGTTTTTAGACTGGAAGGAAGGATGGATGGTGTTCATTGAGTCATCAGTGACTTGTTCTGCAAAGCTGGGCTGGCCTTGTTTTCTGTGTTCCGGCCTTTTGGGATTAATCTCTCACCTTTTCGTCTGTGTGTGTTGTCGTGTTGTTTTCTTTTCGATCAATATTGGTAAGGAGATTGCCTGCCTTCAGTGTCTTTTGTTTATTTCGTTTTCGAAGATGCCTCGGTGAATAAGCTTGTGCGGTTGTTGTTGTTGTTGTTTTTTTTTTAGTGGTGTGGTGCTGTTTAATAATTAATGTTGCCTTACCTGTCAGAGAATCCGCCGCTTTCGAGTTGTGGAGGAGAGAAGTCTCCGGGGGACTATTCATGTCTACACGAAGCTCAGAGTTCGTCCCCTGCTGCGCCCTACACTGTCATGTGTCGAGTGCTTCATAATGATATTATACGACGTCAGTAGTGCCTTGTATAGTACGTGTACAGAGCTGCGTGCGTGGTCGTGGTTTATGAGTGAAAACCGGGTGTGTAGTGTAGTTATAATGTTGAGTCCGACCCAGTTTTCGGTTTTTGCTGAGACTATCTAAGGTTTATGGTTGACTGTGAGTGAGTGTGTGTGTATGCCATTCGTTGAAAAAAACAACAAACAAAAAACAACAACAACAACAGCAACAAAACCGGGAGGTTTGAGACGGGTGTGTAGTTACGTGAGGTGGGTGGTCAGTGATCGACATACATGTACCCGTTTCATTTTCAAGTTTACCTAGCCGGTAGGGTGATAAGGGAGGTCCCCAGAACTGAAATAAGGGGGGGGGTGTTTACGTTATGACGGAACGTGTTTAAGCTACAGGCTTGGCAGTGGTCACATGGTGGACATGGATTATCTTCTTTGGGGCCGCTTTTCTAGGGTGGAGTTCTGTGTGTGTGTGTGTGTGTGTGTGTGTGTGTGTGTGTGCCCCCGTTTTATTTTACTGCGACCAAGAATGTGTGTGTGTGTGTGTGTGTGTGTGTGTGTGTGTGTGTGTGTGTGTGTGTCCCCTGACTCGACCGATTACCCCGTCTAACGTCCATCTGACCGTGGATTATGAAGTTATACGCGTGTGGTGTGGAAAAGTCCTCGGTCACCTTGCTAAGTGCTGCATTACCCTCTGTGTGTGTGTGTGTGTATGTGTGTGTGTGTGTGTGTATGTGTGTGTGTTTGAAAGAGTGAGTGAGTGAGTGAAAGAGAGCTCTAGACAGACAGACAGACAGACAGACAGACAGGCAGACAGTGAGAACAAGGTAGAATGGAGAGACCAGGCCGCTTTTTTTCTTTTTCTTTTCTCCCGATTATGTGCTGGCGTCATATTCTGTGTGCACAGTGTGATGTAACACGCGTGTTGTTTCTTCTTCTGTTGTTGTTTTTCTCTGGAAAACCAGCAACCTATTCTGATTACCAGCTCTTATGCCTCTTGGAATCCGTCCCACAACACACACACACACACACACACACACACACACACACACACACACACACACACACACACACACAAAGCTATCGACACATAAATGAACACATAAAGAAAGAAAACAAGCCAAAATAAAAAGCAGCAGCAACATCAACAACAACAACAACAAGAAAAAAAATGTGCCCATACTGAACCCGAATGTTGGATTACATACATCGTTGTACTGTCAGGAGTCCTGTGTGACCAGTCTGCCGGTGGTGATGGAATGCGTGCATCTCGCTCTGTGGTGTTGGCGGTGATCGTGCGTGTGTCGTTGTTTGACAAGTCAGTGGTGGTGATTATAGTAGCCCCCCCTTCACCATGTGACCAGTGGTGTTAATTAAGTTGCTGAAAATTGTGTTTTATTTCGGAGCCGTTCGACATCATCATCAAACAACAGCAACAACAACAATAACAACAACAACAGCAACATCCACCACCACCATGTTTAGCTGCTGCTCTCCCCGGAAAAAGAAGAAGAAGAACAAGAAAGACAAGGACCTCAAAGAGCCGCTGGACAAGAACAAAGAGGACGCCAGCCACTTACTGCTGCCTGAGCCTGCTGCCCACAAGAAGAAGGTGAAGGAGAAGGAGGAGAAGGCGAAGAAGAAAACGAAAGCAGCAGGAGACAAAGAGGGTGATAGATGTAATGATGCTGTTGCTTCTGCTGCGTTTCTTCCTATTCCTTCGGGAGTTGAGACAGCTCGACAGCAGACGGCTCAACCATCATCACTTCAGGTAATTTGAGGATTGTGGGGTGGGGGGTGGGGTTGTGGGTATTGGAGTGTAGGGGGGTGGGGGGGGGGGGATTCCCAGTGTTACGCGATGCTCGAGCGTGTCTGGGGAGGGAGGGAAGGGGTGTGGGGCGTGGGGGGAGGGGAGAGAGAGAGAGATTATGTACACTTCTTCTCATTCATTCAGATCATTCATTCATTCGTTCGTTCAGAATTCATTCAGTATAAAAGAAAATCGTCTCCACGTCTCCAAGAAATAATTAAAGTTGCCCAGCACACACACACACACTCACGCGCACACATACACTCACGCACACACACACACACACACACACACTCACGCGCGCGCACACACACACACACACACGCACACGCACACACACAGGTAGAGACAGATAGATAGATAGACAGACAGACAGACGTACATATAGAGTATTTATTGATAGATCTATTTAAAGACATTTCTGCAAACTTCCCTAAACGTAAAACCATACGTGTTCATGGAGTCTAGTCAGCATGTCACGATGGACTGAACAATAAATATGATATAAAGGGGAGCGTGCTTTTGCACATTCAGTGTTTAACGTAAGATAGACTCTCTATTGTGTACAGAATTATGATATTATCATTATAATTTATGCCAATATGATAGTTTTTGTCTCCGTTATAATGTGTATCAGAAGTCCAGAAGATCGTGCCTTATCGCAGCTGTGGAGTGATCAGCTGATGTTGACTGTGTCGCTTGGAGAAAAGAGATAAATCTTATGTGCAAGTGTGCGCGAGGCGTGTACGTGCGTGCGTGTGTGTGTGTGTGTGTGTGTGCGTGTGTGTGTGTGTGTGTGTGTGTGTGTGTGTGTGAGAGAGAGAGAGAGAGAGAGATACACGCTCTTGGATACATAATTATAAGTTTGCATTTTTTTAAGAGACGAAAGCCAGTCAAAGAGACGGAAGAAAGTTAAGATTTGAAGAGACTTAGGGTTTCTGTTGGTATTCTAATAAAAATCCCTCCCCACACCTCCCGGGGGGAAAAAACCAAACGCAAAACCCACTCCATCGTTATTTTAAAAGATGATACTGCAGTGACCTGGCTATAGCCAGCTGCATGAGTCACCCACTGCTGGTCATAGGTTGTGTTTGTTTCAGTACAGCAGCGCATGCATTCCTGTGTCATATCAGAAAGGGACACATTTCGTTCAGTTCATATATATATATATAGCGTATGATGTGGATCAGCGACAGTGTTAGCTGGGCATGATTTACAACCATTTGTTTTGTCGTGATCACACACGCGCGCGTGCGCGCTCACACAGACAGACACACACACACAGACAGACAGACACACACACACACACGCACACACACGACAGAGTCGGTGGGGTCATCATTTTACTGCCATAGACTACTTCTTCTTCTTCTTCTTCTTTGAATTAAAAGATATTTATAGTTTCTGATTGTTTCGAACATTGACAGCAGGAGCTATATGATGTGAATAATGAATTTTTAAATCACGCATTATATTTATAATGACACTACTGCTGCTGCTACTTCTACTTCTGTACTACTACTGCTACTAGTACTACTACTTCTACTACCAGTAGCAGTAGTAGTAGTAGTAATACGATAGTATGACACGAGCAAACTGACTGAAATACTAACAAACAAACAAACAAGGAAGATTATTTTGTAGTACTCCACTCTTAACCAGTAAGACAGACAGTATGACAAGTCGAGTCACATGCAGGACTTCATGTTCTCGATCCGTTGACCTGACCCCCCAACCCCCACCCCTTCTCCACACACACACACACACACACACACACACACACACACACACACACACACACACACACACACACACACACACACACACTGCAAACTGGTGCACTGCTGACAATGACGCATTCTTAACGTATCAGTCCACAAAAAAAAGAAGAAAAAAAAAAGGATACTCATTGCTGAGTCGTATCATTAGTTGTCCAGATAGTCCGTACAGTGTTGTTGTACACGACAGGGCCGGTGGCATATTATTATTATTATTATTATTATTCATAATAGATCATGTTCCAGTTAGTTTCAGGTTTCAAGGATGCGTAAAAAAGCGTGTGTGAACTGACTGACACCACATGTGTGTTAAACATAACTTATATAAATAGATATGAAAATAAATGAATGAATAATTTTTTTTTAAAGTTGGAGGGGAGGGGGTGTGGGGAGGGGTCTTGGGGGGGGGGGTGATATCGACGCCAGCGCCCCCAGGGTAATTAATTTAAACCCCCCATTGAACTGAAAAGAAATAAAACTGAAGAAACTACCAAAGAAGTAAGTAAACTGGGGGGTATAGGGAACTGGCCCGCAGGAAAATTGGCAGTTCTTTGCTTTTCCATGCCTGTTAGGTACATGATGATTTTGTGTATTGTATTGGATTTGTGTTTGTATATATATCTCTCTTTTTAAAAATTTTTTTTTATCACAACAGATTTCTCTATGTGAAATTGTTCAGGTGGTTGTTTTGATTCGTGTGGCAAAATAATAATAATAATAAGAGGAAGAAGAAGAAGGAGAAGGATGATAATTATATAATGATAATGATAATACAATGATAATAATAGTATTAATGATGATGATGGTGGAATAGTGAACGTCAGAGGCATGTCCCAGGTTTCTGTACAAAAAATGTGACTGTAGTCATTAATTATTAATTATGCCGAATTTTCTTTTCAGTCTAGCAGGGTTTTTCGGAATTTACAGTGATCGACACTTAGTTTTTGTTGTTGTTTTGTTGTTGTTTTTCTAGCCCTGATATCGCCCTGTGTGGTCGGCTGGGCCCAAACAGTTTAAGCAATAAAGATCAATCTTATCTAGATAAATAAACTATAAAGTGTGAGGAGTTTACATCCCTCGAACACACAAATGGCGGTCTCGTGTTTTATGGAGAGCCCTGGTGGTGGTGGTGGTGGTGGTTGTGGTTTGTGTGTGTGTGTGAGGAGACGGGGGGGAGGGGGGGGGGGGCACTGAACAAGCCACACGCCGCATTCTCTGGGTTTTCTGCTGCTTTTAGTGCAGTCGTGTCGGTCTGAAATACGATACATAAGGAACAGAAGGGTGGGGGTGTGGGGGGTCAGGGGGGAGTGTGTAAAAAGTGTGTCGTGTGTGTGTGTGTCGTGTGTGTGAGTGTTGTGTTGTGTTGTGTTTTAGTGTTGCAGGTAAGCCTTACATCGCAGTAATAAAATAATGCATTATAAAGTTCTCTCTGTCTGTCTCTGCCTCGGACTTTTGTCTCTCTCTCTTTCCATCCATCTCTCTCTCTCTCTCTCTCTCTCTCTCTCTCTCTCTCTCTCTCTCTCTCTCTCTCACACACACACACACACACACACACACACACACACACATATTCATGTATACGCACACTGTGCGTCGACACCCCTTTCCACACCCACCCCCTCATCCCGAATAAAAAAAAAAAAGAAAGATTAAAAGGTGTAAAAAAAAAAAAAAAAATAAAAAAAATTAAAAAAAATAAAAAAAAGAAGAAGAGAAGTAGTGATGCATATCATCAGAGTGACGTGTCATGTTTCCTTACCAAAAGTCCGTGGCTCTCTCTATCTGTGTGTGTGTGTGTGTGTGTGTACTGTCCCCACGCCTATACTATACTATGCCAAAGGCAAGCGGCACCATGCAAAAGAACACACATCAGGCTGACTGGTGTGTGTGGAACTCGTGCTTCTGTCTGAAGGCGATGATGTTGACGAACGAAACCTGGAGGTTCTGCTGACGACTATCACATTTATACATGTATCACTGTCTGCCTTGTCATGCGACACTGTTACTTTGGTGGTACACATAGGCCCGTCTCAGTACAACGGCAAGATCCTCTTTCTATAGATCTGCGCATTGTGTAGTAAGTACTCTACACACAACCGCATTGCACGCGCGCATATATTTATATGTACACTTGCCCCCACACGCATATATTTTTTTTTAACGCACACACGCACTTGCATGTATACGCACATATGCACACATTATTACTGTATAGGCGCATGTGACGGATGACTTGTTTAAAAATTGATTCTGTAAGTTACGAGAGAAGATACTGTCATCTCTCTCTCTGTCTCTCTGTCTCTGTCCCTGTCTCTGTCTCTCTCTCTCTCTCTCTCTCTCTCTCTCTCTCTCTCGCTCGCTCGCTCGCTGTATCTCTCTCTCTTTGTGGAGGAAGGTGGCAGAATGGTTAAGACGCTCAGCTGCCAATACAGAGAGTCCGTGAGGGTGTGGGTTCGAATCCCGCTCTCGCCCTTTCTCCTAAGTTTGACTGGAAAATCAAACTGAGCGTCTAGTCTTTCGGATGAGACGATAAAGCGAGGTCCCGTGTGCAGCACGCACTTGGCGCACTGAAAAAGAACCCATGGCAACGAGAGTGTTGTCCTCTGGCGAAATTACGTAAAATGAAATCCACTTTCATAGGTACACAAATATGTAAGCATGCACTCAAGGCCTGACTAAGCGCGTTGGGTTATGCTGCTGGTCAGGCATCTGCTCAACAGATGTGGTGTAGCGTGTATGGATTTGTCCGAACGCAGTGACGCCTCCTTGAGAAACTGAAACTGAAACTGAAACTGATCTCTCTCTTTCTCTCTCTCTCTCTTCCTCTGTGCACATGATCTCTCTGTATATCTGTGTGTGCGTATATGTGCGTGTGCACGTGTGAATGTCTGCGTACGTGTGCGTGTGAGCGAACGCGCGAGCGTTTGCGTCGCTTGGAGAGAGGGTGCGGGAATGGGTATTTCGCTCTGTCAGCATGAACAATTTATCAGTGTGTGTGTGTGTGTGTGTGTGTGTGTGTGGAGGAAAGGCGAGGACTCCTTAGTCAAGGGCAAAGTTTTAAAAGGATCGTCCAAACAGTGCAGATTAGACTGATCGAGTGTGTGTGTGTGTGTGTGTGTGTGTGTGTGTGTGTGTGTGTGTGTGTGTGGCTCTCAGTTGTTTTTACTGATAACAGTGTTTGGCGGTGCAATGTTGTGCCAGTTCTTGGAGGCCTTTTTTTTCTCTTTTTTTAATAAAGGATAAAGAATGAAACATCTTTTCCCTGCCACTTTCATATAACACGTGCATTCTACAGATTCTACAGAGTGCAGCATTGTCTTTATAATCTCTTATGTCTGAGGTCTGCCTGCCGACATACCTTGTCTGTCTGTCTCTCTTGTCTTGTCTGTCTCTTGTTTCTTTGCCCGGCGTTGTCTGTCCGCCCTCCTTTCACACACACACACACACACACACACACACACACACACACACACACACACACACACAGAGAGAGAGAGAGAGAGAGAGAGAGAGAGAGAGAGAGAGAGAGAGAGTGTGTTCTGGTACCGTTCCTTTTCTTTTAACTCACTCAGTACGGCCAGTCCTCTCTTCTCCTCTACACAGACCCTTCGGATGTCCAGTGGGTGTCTGAATGACCCAACCTTTAGCTTCCGTCGTCAGAATTGTGGTATTCTTTGTCAACATTCACCTCTTCAGTATAATAGCCGTCCGCTGGCAATATTTTGATGATGGTAACTGGGGTGAAACGCTGTTAACGTTGTCTCTTTTGCCGTTCGTATGGAAAGAGTTAAGACACATTACTTGTTAACGCACTGAACTTCTTTTTTATTCATAGACCAGTGATTAAGGAAAGAAAATACCACACCAAAAAACCCAACCCAACAGCAAATCCAGAATATAATCAAGTTCTACAAGGCGGAGTCATGAACGTGAGTGGCCAGCTATTAGCCGCTCACACAATGCCCGGCGCTCCTATCAGTATCAGGCACAGCCTACCCGGAAAAAAATATTGAACCTGGGGATTACGCTTATAGTTATAAAATAGCAGCTCCAGTTGCTGAACTGTTCATGCGCGCGCGAATGAGGTGGGTTTCTCTCTCTCTGTCTGTCTCTCTGTCTCTCTCTGTCTCTCTTCTTCGAAATGGAGGGTGGGATACGGTTAGAAGAGACTATGAGAGCGAGTGGGTAGGGGGGGAGTGGGGGTGGGGAATGGTTCAAGGACTGTTTTGAACTGAATCTGGGAGCATTTCATAGCTAATTATTCGCGGGTGTGACAGGAAAGACACAACTTTATGTTATATGATTCAATGCAAGGCGAGGTGAGAGGGAGATATGTGTGGGTGGAGGGGTGTGGGAGATGGGGGAAGGGGGGAGAATGTGTGTGTGTGTGTGTGTGTGTGTGTGTGTGTGTGTGTGTGTGTGTGTGTGTAATATAGTATGCACGAAATTGTATGGGATGAAAACAACAACAACAACAAACCACCCTCTTCTCCTGTCTCTCTCTCCCTTTCTCTGTCTTTCCTGTCTCCCGCTCTCTCTGTATCACACTCTGTCTCCTCCTGTTTTTGTCTGCCTCTCTGTCTGCCCCTCTCTTACCCCTCCACCCCCTCTTCTCCTGTCTCTCTCTCCCTTTCTCTGTCTTTCCTGTCTCCCGCTCTCTCTCTGTATCACTTTCTGTCTCCTCCTCTCTCTGTCTCCCTCTCTGTCTGCCCCTCTCTTACCACTCCCCCCACCTCTCTCTCTCTCTCTCCCCCCGGTGCTAATTCCTTTACCATCACAAAAATTTTTTTTTTAAAAACAAAACAAAAAAAACAACTTTCGTTTTGTTTCGTTCCTTATGTGTCACTATCAGTATCAGTAGCTCAAGGAGGCGTCACTGCGTTCAGTCAAATCCATATACGCTACACCACATCTGCCGAGCAGATGCCTGACCAGCAGCGTAACCCAACGCGCTTAGTCAGGCCTTGAGGAAAAAATAAATAAATAGATAGATAAAATAGATAAAATAAAATAAATAAATAAAATAAGATAAATAAAATAAAATAAAATAAATAGAATTAAAAAAAGAAAAGAAAAGAATAAACTAAAAAACGGAAGGTGAAAACAGTGGGTGATGATGAGCCACACAGGGCGTCCTGATTGCCGCGCACTATGGTCACTGTTCATCTTCAACGTGTCTCGTTCCCGGGAAGAGTGACCTGACTCTGCTGGGGTCTGTCTGTCCGTCAGCCTGCCAGAAACCCTGATGCCAGGACCAGCTTCCTGACGACAGGAGGTCAAGGTCCTTGCCCAAATGAATTGACAAGAGGATTGGGGAGACAGAGGGAGAGAGGAGGAGTGGGAGGGTGGGGAGAGAGAGAGTGAGGGAGAGAGAGAGAGAGATGGTCCCGGGGAAGAGGGGGGATGGGGGGTGGGGCGTGGGGGGTGGGGGGTGGGGTCACCCATCGGTCAGAGAGACTAGGGGGAGGCTGCGAGAGAGGGGTATGGGTGGGGGGAGGTTGGGTGGGACTGAGATTTGATAAACGAGATTTTTGGGTGTGACAGTGCCACCACGCCATGTGGGCTTTAGGAGTCGGTGAGATTGAGGGAATGATATTCTTGTTGGGTCTGACCTTGTGTCTTTTCTTGTTCTTCTTGTTTTCTTCTTTCTCCAGAGACAAAACCTGGTCCGTGTCCCATTTCGCATTCTCGTCTAGCCAGTTCTTCACACGTGTATGTTATCATGTCGTACGGTCTGTATTCTGAGAGCTCCCCCCCCTCCCCCTCCAAGCATGCTTGGAATAAACAGTCCTTCAAGAGAGTTGCTGAATGTTGAAGAGTTGAGTTGAACTGTTAGCATGCTGCACCCATAAGGTCTTGTTGTTCAGTGGTGCGTTGTGAGGCCTTCAGTGTGAATATTGTATTGTCTGTTTATTTTTACAGTCAGCAGCAGCATATACTGTAAAACTAACTGAACCTTACGACAAGAAAACAAGCTAGGGGTGTCAGTTCGTTTCATCATAACCACTTCTGTTGTAACAGAGAAATCTGTTGTGATAAAAAGAAATACGAATACGAATTAAAGCAAAAAAACCAAAAAAAAACAACCAAAAAAACAAACAAAAACAACATCAACAACAAAAACCGATTCTCTCTCTCTCTCTCTCTCTCTCTCTCTCTATATATATATATATATAGAGAGAGAGAGAGAGAGAGAGTAAAGAGCGACAAAATGATTAAGGTAGACGAGCGTTGTTTTGTGGATGTAAATCTCCAGTGCTAAGAAAACAACTATAAGAGCTTACAGACGTGGTCATTTTGCTTCGCTCGAGTTCTTCATCCAACAGAAATGTGTCTGTACTTGTCCTCATTTTCCTAATGGCCCTGTATGTGGTTGGTTGGGCTTTCAGCGACGAAGATGATCATAAGAATGCTGCAGCTGAAGACATTGTGGCTGGGGTGTTCCACAAGCAGCGCCCACCCACGAACGTGGCTAGACTGGCACGGGTGACCGGAGAGTCGGGTGGTAGATATGTGGGTGGGTGGGTGGGTCGATCAGCCTTGGGTGGGGTGGTATGGGGGCCCTGGGTTGGGGGGGGGGAGGGAGGGATTGACCCTAATCCTCTGACCCCGCCGCAAAAGGCATAGCATGCACGCCCAGGTCGTGGTGACCGCCGTCTGCATCTAGTTCTGTGTAGTCCCGTGAGGGAGAATTGATGTCAGTCACGGAAAGACAGTCACTGGGTTTAACGACGTGTTGGCACGCTGTGCAATCCCTCAGGTCAGGTCATGCATGATGCCGTTCGACAGGATGTGGGGCCCAGGCTTGGCGAGGAGTTTCGTTTGTTTGACTGAAGGATTGGAAGGAGAGTCCTGGGTCACGGAGAGTCCAGCTTGATCGTTTTTGCCAACCCTCACCCCCTCCATCTCCCCCCCCCCCCACCCCATCCCTCCTCCTCCCCATCCCATTTCCCTATCTCCTCCCCCAACCCTCAGGAATTACCCACACAGCCAAGCATGTTTAACGGGCGGTAATTACATGGAGACAGCCCGTCAAGGCACGGAGAAAGAGGGGTGGGGTGGGGGAGAAGAGGAGATATATAAGGGGCCTCTGATCCGGACTGATAGATTGACGGTGCCTGGGGAAAAACAAAGGGATCTGGACTTACGACGCTTTGTCGTTGGATCACTCCATCCTCGCTCCCCACCCCTCCCCCCTCTCATTCCGTCGCCCGTCCTTTTGTCAGATCAGAGCCTCTCGTGCAGGTTCGGGAGAGGGAGGAGCTGAGGGGGAGAGGGAGGGGGAGGAGAGGGGTGCTTAATGGCCATCGAGGAATGGTCATTCACGTGCCAAGAGTTGACACTGGTCGCCATCGTCGTACAAACTGCTTTTTCCCATCGTTTACTGCCATAGTGTTGAACAGTAACACGCCCCCGTTTAGTGACCATTTACCAGTTCGTGGCAGATTTGTTACAGCGAAGAAAACGGAACTCCTTGTTAAATCATAGACTTTTCATAGGGGTGTGTGTGTGTGGGGGGGGGGGGGGGGGGGAGTAGATGTGTAATGGGAGACGTAATTCGTTGAAATGTGGCCATTTTGAGCTTTTATTGGCCCGTTTGGTTTCTCCCACCCTCATCCCTCTCACCCTCAGTCACACACACACACACACACACACACACACACACACACACACACACTGTCCCTACACTGGTGTTGACGAGTCTACCCTTACGCGTTGTGGTGAAGGAGGTTCAGTTCTGATGCCAGACCTTTCTTGTCTTTCTGGGAGACCGGAAGAATTTCAGCTGACCTTTTAGGCCACCGTGACTGGTCATTTTGGTTGGTGGACACAAGGACACGGTTGCGTCATGTTCCTCCTAGACTCGGTATACCTGTGTCCTGGAAGAAAAAACGTGCATTTTGACGAGTTTTAAACACCTTTGCGGGGGTTCCTTCTGACACGGATGGCTGCTGGGATTTGAAGGGTGTGTCAGGTTAGCGTCAGCCACCACCAGTCCATCCACCCACCCCTGGTGGACCCTAATCCATTATGGTCAAGGTGGAATGGAAGCTCTCTCCGCTAAAGAATACGATGCAACAACCCCCTGCAGGGTAGATTCTGCGCCGTTTTGGTTTGGTGTCCATGTCACAGGGCATGTCACGTTGAAGAGAGAAAAGCGATTGATGCAGAGAACGAGTGATTTAAAGTAGCGCCGTTTACTAACCCCTCCCCCCCTCTCCTCTTACCCCACCTCTCTCTCCGCCCCCCCACCCCCCGCCCTACCCCCCACCCCTCCACACACACACCCCACCCCCCTTCCAATTGTGACGAGTGGCTGGAGACCTGTCCAGCGGTCAGTGGTGGTCAGGGGAAAAGGCTTTGTGGGCCGGACAGCTGGGAGGACAGTCTGACACCAAGGGAGGGAAAGAGCACAGGGCTGACAGACAGCAGGCACTGTTCATTCCAATGCAACGCTCAGCCCAGCTCAGCTCAGCTCACGCCCACCACTGCAGCGAAGGGGAGGAGGAGGGGAGGGTGGGGGTCAGATGTTGTCCCACAGACACAAAGACCTCTTTGTTGTGACGGCTTTGTCGTGACCATGCATTATAACGCCAGTGACTGTGTGCTGGTGGGACCTCGGGACAGGCTTTGCTTGGGCCACCTCAAAGTCACTTTCTGTCCGTCGCATTCTTCGCGCCGTTTGACACGGAGATTTGTATTGTCGGTGGCTTTGCAGTGAAGCCAATTCCTTCCTGGTAGAGTTGAGTTTAGCGACTTCCTGTTAGTTGTTTTGGTTGCAGTAGCAGTATTGGGTGTGGTGGTGGTGGAGGCAGCAGTTGTGCCCCCCCCACCCCCACCCCCACACCCCCCCCCCGGCTTTTTTTAATTTTTAATTTTATTTTATTTTTTTACTACTCTTCTTCTTGTTGCGTTTGACATGATCGCTAACCCCCCAACATTCTCTTTATTTTATGTTACGTTTTTTGTTTTTGTTTTGTTTTTCATGCAGAAATCCTGGCATCATTATTATTTAATTTTTTTAATTTTTTTTTTCAGGGAATAGACAATTTGACGTTTTCAAACGCGTTGTCCGTGGATTGTCATACTTGTAGCTCCCCCTCAGTCCCTTCGCCCTCCTTTCCGTCAAAAGTGTCTCTTGCTTCCAAAGGTCTACATGTTTTGTCTTTGATGCCTTGGATTCAGAGTTCTCTGCATGCATGTTGATGTTTTCAGTTTCAGTTTCAGTTGCTCAAGGAGGCGTCACTGCGTTCGGACAAACCATATACGCTACACCACATCTGCCAAGCAGATGCCTGACCAGCAGCGTAACCCAACGCGCTTAGTCAGGCCTTGAGAAAAAAAACAACAAAACAAAAAAAAAAAAACCCAAAAAACAAACAAAAAAAAAAACGGGGGGATAAATAATAGATAAGCTTACATAAATAAATAAATAAATGAATAATAATTATAATATAGAAAAAGGTAGTAGTAATAATAATAGTAATACTAATAAAATGATTTTATTAAAAAAAAAAAAAAAAAAAAAAAAAATTAAAAAAAATAATAAATAAATAAATAAGACAACAATGGTGATAAGACAAACTAACAAAACAAAAAAATCTCCAGTCTTCACCCACCACCAGACGCCACGACAGAATTCGAACCCCGAACCATCAAAGTCCAACGCTATGGCCACTCGGCTGTTGCGCCTGTTTGTTTGTTTTTTTTTTGGTGTCTTCAGATTTGACACGGAGAAGAGGGAGGGGGTGGGGGTTGGGGGTGGGGTGGTGGTGGCAGGAAGTACAGATAAGTTCACAGAGATGGACAGACAGGCAAACTACTGTTTGCATGAAACATGGAGAAACAGACAAGTCCATCGTATCTTATTGAATGTGTCAATGTGTGTCTTCATGTTTTACATTTATTTGCTTATTTATCATCATTGTTATCTTCTTTTTATTATTATTATTATTATTATTATTATTATTATTATTATTATCACCATTACTATTATTATTATTATTGTTATTATTATTATTATTATTATTATTATTATTATTCTTATTCTTATTATTATTTCATTATTATTATTATTACTACTACCCTTTTTTATATTATAATCATTATTTATTTATTTATTTATTTATTTGTGAAAGCTTATCTATTATTTATTCACCCTTTTTTTTTTCTCAAGGCCTGACTAAGCACGTTGGGTTACGCTGCTGGTCAGGCATCTGCTTTGGCAGATGTGGTGTAGCGTATATGGATTTATCCGAACGCAGTGACACCTCCTTGCGCTACTGAAACTGAAACTGAAACTTATTGAACATGAATGATGATAACGGGGTCGATTTCATGTTGATGACTGGTGTGAAAGCACTCTTCAAAAAGATTTGAACTTAGAAAGTATTGTGAAGAACGGGTACACAACACGATTCTATTGGTAAAAATATGTGTTGGATGTATTTGACTGACCAAATATTCAAAGTTGAATGGATTGGCCAATGATCTTTCAGAATTTCTCCTCTCCCCTCTGTTCCCCCTCCCCCACCACCTTACCCACCATTCTTCTAAATCGCTTCTTCTTTTTTTCCCGGCTTCGTGTTTCTCTTCTTTCAGGCTGGTTCCTCTGGTGACAATAAATTTAATCTCGTGTTAATATTGATATTAGCATTATTTTACTGTATTATGTATTATTTGTTTATTTGTTTTATTTCATTATTTCATTACTTACTGTTTATGAATGTTATTCGATATAGTTGATTAATATGGTTCATCAGCCATCATGTTAAAACTGAAGTGCAACGTTGTGAGCACATGCTCTTTTGTCTTTGATTGCATTGTGATCATGTGTACTGCTGAACAGTTAAAGATTATTTAAACCAAAGCACTCTTGATTTCTTTTCATGATCCAATATTGATCATGTGCATCAATCATACATGACCAGTCATGAGTCGGTAAATAAGAAAGAGAAACGGAGAACCAGTTTTTGCTTGGTTGCGTGTTTCTCATGCTTCAGGCAGTGTTTCTGTTTGGAACGTCACATCATAGCACAGTACAGCTGTAGATAAACATAACAACACTAACAAAATCTTTAAGAGTCTCTCTCCTAATGTAAATAAATCTTAAGTACGTTCTCTTCGTTTCCTTAGCGCGTGTCGTGTAGATATATACATATATATACAGTTACATATTACATCCTCTTTCCTCCCCTGGCCCTCCCTCGCCCCCTCACCCTCCGCCAAGATGTTTGAAAGTTGTTATTCTCAAGGCAGATGCCCGCCATGCCTGTGCGGCACAGGAACGAAGTGTACCGTTGATGGGTGGTTTGAAGAGTAGTGCCACCTGTGAGAACTGTTGGCCTTCTGTGCCGTTTATAGCCCCGCTTCCCTCTTTGGGTCCACGGTTATGGGCCGTTTCGCTCATCACCCCCTCCTTGCACACACCGGCTGGGGGCTGGTCGCTGCCTCTCCGTACCTGCTTTCGCCTTTGGCGCACAGGTGTTTCCTACTGTTTCACACAGACAAGCTGAGGGAAAAAAACCAACAAAAAAACGTATAACATTGTTCCCATTTCTTTTGGTAACCCCCCACTCCGCCGCCCGCCCAGCGTCTTAACTGCCCCATTCATTCCTATATCCCGGGAACCTTTTCTTCCACCAATCACCCCCATTCACACACGCACGCACTCTTTTTTTTGCTCCAAACACCCCATCTTCTTCCCCCCCCCCCCCCAAAACCACCACCACCACACCCTTACCCTCCCGCGCCGCCCCCCCCCCCCCCTATTTTTATACTCACATACATGAAAAATAAGGCTCGTTAAACATTATGGCCGTTAACTTTGTTATTGTTCCCCCACTGCTCTTTAATGTCAGTGTGTGTGTCTGTAAGGAAGGGACATTTATATATCTGTGTGTGCGTGCGTGCGTGCGTGCGTGTGTGTGTGTTCTATAAAATGCATTTTGTTTTAATCTAAGCCTTATTTATTTCATAGCTTTTATAATCTTTAGTGTGCTTTTGCATTCATATGAACACTTTGAGCAGCACTGGTGCTGGATATCGCGTCATAGAAAAACTATGTATTATTATTATTATTATTATTATTGTTATTATCTTCGTCTCTCTCCCCCCGCCCCCACTCAATAGTGCTATTCAGCTCAGTGCCACCCCCGCCCCAACCACACACACTCGCTACTTTTTTGCTCCGTCTCTGAGCGCTTCAGGGGTGGGGTGGGGAGGGGTGGGGGTGGTGGGTCAAGTGGGAGGAGAAACTGACCAAACATAAAAAAGGATCATAGTACTTATAAAGCAAACTGACCCCATTTGATTCCTGCTTTATATATATAGGCTGATTGTATATTATTATGCATGTTGTTATAATAATAATGATGATGATGATAATAATAATAATAATAATAATGTACATTTATATAGCGCCCTTTCTCTCTAAGAGCTCAGGGCGATTGACATGAAAGAAACATATATATTACAAGTTACATAAAACATTCATGACCACTCTTTCTTTCCACTTCCTCCCCCCCCCCTCCCACGCACACACTCTCCCTTTCCTACTCTACATACATCCAGAGTGAGCTGACATGGGTGGTGTTGGAGAACAAGGAAGCTGAGAGTGCTTATAGATCTATATATAGGTTTTAAAAAAAGATGAGTTTTTAGTGATGAACGAAAAGCAGAAATAGAACTAGGTGTACGGATATGATGAGGAAGGTTGTTCCAGATGTGAGGAGCAGCAAAGAGGAAAGAAAGTTCACCATAGGTTCTTGTATTGACACGAGGAAGTTTCAAAAGGTTACAGTCAGAGGAAAAGCGGAGATTTCTTGCGGGAGTGTAAACACTGACAAGGTCAGAAAGAGATGTAGGTCCTGCGGAGTGGAAAGCAGAGACACGCAACTTTGCATTTAATTCTTCTTTCATATCGTGAGATAGATAAGACAGTTCGCGTAAAGCAAAGCCTTTTAGTTATCAAATGAAACTACAGATTACACTTTTTTTTTTTAAACGAAGACAAAGATACTAATAAAATAGCCAACTATACTCTCTCTTTTTTTTCTTCTTTTTCTTTTTTCTTCATTTTCTTTTTTCTTTTTCTTTTTTTTTTCTTGCCTCTGGCAAAAGAGAGGGTCGTCGATTCAAAGTTTCAAAGGTTGATGTTTTGTTAGAACGAAGAGAAGTGGTTTGAAACAAGATAAATAAAAAGAAGGGCGGGGGTGGGTGGTGGGGGCTGGGGGGTTGCCCAGCTCTATACAGTGGTTGGCTGCTGTGTGCTATTTACACTGGAGTGCCTATACCATGTACACCAAGCCTTAGGTCTACAATCTACCTTCGTGCCCCCCCCTCCCATCCATCCTCTATCCACCTACCCCAACTTGAAAGGCCACAGAAGCCAAGGCCAAACAGAGAGACCTGTCCCCTGTGGTATTTATTTTTAGGGCTGTGTGTGTGTGTGTGTGTGTGTGTGTGTGTGCGTGTGCGTGCGTGTGTGTGCGTGGATGTGTGGACAAACGATAGGCGGATGGGGGAAGGTGGGTGGGGTGGCGGGAGGGGGGAGGGAGAGGTGGCTGTTGTCCTTATGTACCAGGGCTTTGTCGTTTTGTACTGCTGTCAATACCGCTGGACGCGCCTTGTGTATAGCGAACGACTGAGAGGAAAAATCAAAATATAGAACAAGTCTTGTTTTGCCAGTATATATATATATATATATATATATATATATATTATATTATCTTTCTCTCTCTTTCTCTCACTCTCTGTCTGTCTGTCTGTCTCTGTGGCTGTCTGTCTCTGTCTCTCTCTCACGGGCGTGCAAACGGGAGAGCCATATGAGTATATATATTTCTCTGTGTGTATTTTTTGTGGGGTGGTGTTTTTTTTTTGTTTTTTTGTTGTTGTTTTTTTTAAAGATATTAACATATATACTGTACTTGCTAGATGAAAAAAGCCGGGAGGGGGTGCATGTATATAATTATGGGGTAGGGTTGGAGGGGTTGGGGGCCGACCGAAGTCCGAACTGAAGCGGAGATGGCAAAGTCCCATATTTTGGCTTCAGTTTTAGAGTGTGCGACACACGGTGTGTTTAGTGTGCAGTGACTAATGATGCGTGACTTTTCTTTTTGTGATAACGTGTACTGTTGAAGAAAAGAAGCATACATTAAATAAAAAACACACACCAAAAAAAAGAAAAGAAAAAAAGATAATAGAACCGCACAACTGTCTGCCTGCCTGTCTGCCTCTCTCTCTCTCTCTCTCTGTGTTTTTTTTGGATTAGTTAATCAAATTACTTGTCTTGCTTCAATGCACGTGAGAGTTTGCGTGCTGGGCGCACGCGCGCCGTGTGTGTGTGTGTGTGTGTGTGTGTGTAGGGTGAGGGGGATGGGGGCGGTGGGGGGCGGGGGGGGTGTTGGGGGAGGTGGGGACGGCAAAAAGTCAAAGCCTGTTGGGAGGAGTATCGAGTGTCTTTGTGCTGTACGTGTTACCAGGTTCTCGCAGAGAAACTATTACTGCCTGGCGGTTGTGCAGCTGGAAGTGCTGCTGTCATTGATTAATTATTGATCAGTACTCCAGCTGGTAGGCGAGAACCGTACAGCGGAGCAGCGAGCGAGCGCGCGCCGCACGCATACACACACGTGCAAGCACACGCATGCGCACGCACGCACGCCTGTATACACACACACACACACACACACACACACACACACACACACACACATATTCTCTTTTTTTCAGATGTTAATATTTGTGTCTTGACAACAACCACTGGAATCACAGCTCTGCAGATAGCAGGGATAATAATTGTTTGTCACGTGGAGACGAAAGAGAGAGAGAGAGAGAGAGAGAGAAAGAAGGTAATGGGTGTGTGTGGGGAGGGAAAAATAAAAAAAGTGTGACCCACCAAGAGAATCACACATGTGTGCACACACACACACACACACACACACACACACACATTCCCCAAATGTGGAACAAGGGGAACAGTCCCCGCAATTGTTCAAGTCTCGAGTGCAGCCGATCCTTATTTAAACAGATAGATCTATGTTGAAGCCCGTCCAAAAATAAATACACCACGCCCCATGCATGCATACCTGAAATGTACCTCTTTGATAAATTTCTATTACACTGCAGGTAACCATAGCCTCGCCTCAGTGTTATTTTGGACCTATCTTGATGCCTAATATATATATATTTATATATGATTTGCTGCCACAGTAAGATTGGGTAAGATGGAAGAAAGAAGGTCTGTTTGATTCTGTTTATAATGTAGGCCTGCCGGTTCCGTTTGCATTATTATGCAAGAATCTTTGTGTTGGTGGTGAAAGGGGTTGGTGTGTGTGAGGGGGTGAGGGTGTGTGTGCGGAGGGGGTGGTATATGGTGCCAAAGTGGTCTGGGTGTTTCTGACTCGACGATGTCCGTGTGTTTAGTCTGGCATGGGTCTTGCGCTATTTGACATGCATTCGTGCACCCAACTTCCCCTCCCTTTTTCTTCCAGGAAATATTTGTGTAAGATATAATACACACAGACACACACACACTCTCTCTCTCTCTCACACACACACACACACATACCTGGGTGCGCGCGCGCTCACCTTATCAGCCAAATCACCAGATTGTTAGATAATCTATCTTTCCCACTTATAATAAATGAGTCCACGCTAGAAAAAAAAAAAGACAAAAAAAAAAAAAAGACGGAAATTCTTGTGGGGGGAGGCGGGGAAAACTTTGCAACACCACAATGCTGAAATTCGTCAGCATCAAAAAACAACAACCAAAAAATCTGCTCAACATTTAAGGTCCGAGGCTCCCGCCGAAAAGCTCCTGTAACCACCCAGGCCACGCTGCTCACAAGGACAGCGAACAACAGCAGCAGCAGCAGCAGGTCAGATCCTTCCAAACAGGGCCTCGGGAATGAGTCAGTCTCTTCGGAGTCTGAGGCGCCTTCCGCGCTCACTGAGCAGAATGGTAGCGTTGAGCAGGCAGCAGCAGCATCAGAAGCGGCCGCTGAGAAGGGCAAGGTGGCTGTGAGTCTTTGAGTTCAGCCGGGCGTCCACTGCTTTTTGGTCCCCCGGCCCCCCCCCCCCCCCCCCCCCCCCCCCCCCCACCCGCCTCCCGTTTGAGTTTGTCACTGGGAAAACTGTGGATGGAATGTCGGGTCTGTTCGGTTATTTTGAAAGCACACGGTATACGTATAACATTTTTTTTCTTGTGCCCTTGCAAGATACCGAAGAATAGAAAACCCAACTAGCGTTTACCGAAAAGCGAGGGAAATTGGTTGGGTTTTTTTTTTTTTTTTTTTTTGTGTGTGTGTTTTTTTTCCCGAGGGGCACAAACCTTTTGTGTTGGGGTTTATTTTTCACACACACACACACACACACACACACACACACACTGACGAGGCTGGATTTGCTTGTATTGGGTTAGAAATGTGGGTGAACTCCTTGTGATTCTCTCCCCTCCCCCAGCTCCTGTTGGTGACGTTCTTTTTTCTTTTCTTCCCCCCCCCGTGCTTTTTTCTTGTTCTTTTTTTTAATGTTTTTTTTTAAGAACTTCTGTTTTGTGTCCTGTTAGTGTTTTTGACAATGTCTCTTCAAGCATGCTGCTCACTGTTAGTGTTTAATTAGTCTCTTCTTTATTGTATCGGATAGATTAGTGTAGTGGGTTATGATAATTGAGTTGTTGTTTTTTTGTTGTTGTTGTTTTTAGTATAGTATATAGTAATGTTATCATCAACGGAAGTCTCATTCTTGGACGAAGCGACAGCGCAGAACTGTTTTGTCTTTTTTTTTTTGTGGGTGGTGGATAGAGGGTTACTTTCGGGATGTTGGGGTCAGTGTCTTCGCCCCTCCTGTCCCTTCCCCTTCTCTCTACCCTCCAATCCCCCCGGCCCCCACCCCCTTTCTCTCTGTTTTGGACTTTATGAGGGTTGTCTGAACAGTTAGTCCGGTGTGTCAAGGGGAAAGACCGTACGACTTGCATTTGGCTGGGGACGGGTGTGTGTGTGTGTGTGTGTGTGTGTGTGGGGTGATTAATTGGTAATGGTGAGGGCGTTTTGCCTGGATTATGATTTATTATAACACACACACACACACACACACACACACACACACACACACACACACACAACAACAACGTCAACAACAACAAAAAAAAAACACGCATTGGGAGTTCGCTCGCCACATACAAGTTTTTTCACCCCCAAAGGAAGGAATGTGTGTTGTATTGTGTGTTGAGAATGCTCCCCCCCCACCCCCCTTTTTTTTTCTTCTTCTTCTTTCTTTCTATATATTATGAATATTAATTTTCTTTCCGCCCGTCCCCCTTCTGGTATAGGTCTTGAGTTTCCCACCCCTCTCATTCAGCCATTTCTATTGCGCGGATAAATAATATTGCTCCTTTCTCCCTCCCTCCCTGCTGTGTTGCCGGCCTCCAACTCAAGTTTGCATGACGGTGGTCTAGTAACTGGTAGTTGTTCCCCTTTCCATTCTCCAACCTTTGGCACAGACGTGTACAGAGTTCTGTTTTATGTTGTTTTATTTTCTTCTTCTCCTTCTTCTTTATATATATATATATATATATATATATATAGTTTTAAATAGTTTGTTTTATGTTATTTAATTTATTCAGGAACGTTTTTGTTTTTTGATGTTTTTTGATTTATTTCGTAACTTATGTGATTGATTTTTCTTAAAATAGTATTTATGTATTTGCTTTTAACCATGGGTTTATGCAGTTATTTATGTAGCTTGTTAGTATTGGTAACTAATATATATATATATATATATATATAATATATATAAGAAGTCAAGAATTCTATAGTTGTATTGATAACTAATATATAATTAATACAAGAAGAATTCTCTTGTTTTTCCCTCCCCAATTCTTCCTTTATCCCTCCATCACCCTCCTCTCCTGCTCCTCTCTCACTGTCTTATACCAACAATCACCCTTCCCCTCTCTCTCTCTCTCTCTCTCTCTGTCTCTCTCTCTCTCACACACACATTTTGTTCTCCCATTGTCTGTCTCTGTCTTTCTCCCTCAGTGTCTCAGCCTCCCCACCCCCTCCACTTCCTCTCCCCTCACTCTGCACCCTTTCTGTGCTTTTCCATTGCACCATAATTATATTCTTTTCCTTCTTCCTCTACTGTATGAGTTTTACTCCCCCCCCCTTGCGCCCCCACTCTCTCTGTCTTTTTTATTTTCTGCATCATCCTTTAAACACACACACACACACACAATATATATATATATATATATATATAATTTAGTATGTCTTTGTTTCCTCTTCTCACCTCTTTTTGTTCCTTTTTTGTTTTTACTTTGTTTTGTCCATTGCTTCTTGTATTATGTCGACTGGTGCTTTTCTGTTCTGCTTGTTTTGTCCGTCTGTCTTCCCTATCACTATCGGTCTGTTTGTCTGCATAAAAATTGCTTCTCTCCCCCCCCCCCCCCCTCCACACACACACTCCCCTCCATCTGTCATTCTTCATCATCACATTGCCCTTTTTTTATCCCTTTTTTTTTTATCTAACAAAACAAAAACTCCACCCCCACCTCCTCCCTTTTGGTTTTTGCTGAAATTCTCTCCGCCCTTCCATCAGATGTTATAGGGAGTAGCTCTAGGCAGCTGAGAAAGATATTACCTGCTACCTGTCACCCCCTTTGATTTATTGTGTTGGGTCTTTCCCCTTCCCTTGTCGTTTGGGTTTTATGTTGTCTGGTCGGTCGGTCGGTCTGTCTATCTATCTGTCCCATCTGTCTGTCTGTCTGTCTATCCCATGTGTCAGTCTTTGACTTTCTTGTCTTCTGATTCTGCCCTACTTGTTTCTGTTTTTTGTTGTTGGTTTTTTTGGTGGGGTATGGGGGAGGGAGTTGGGGGTGGGGGTTGTTTGCGTTTTTCTCCTTTCTGGCTGGCTGGCTGGGGGTTGTGTGTGTGTGTGTGTGTATGTGTGTGTGTGTATGTGTGTTTCACTGTGTGTGTGTGTTTCACTCTGTGTGTGTGTGTGTGTGTTTCACTGTGTGTGTGTGTGTGTGTGTGTGTGTGTGTGTTTCACTGTGTGTATGTGTGTTTCACTGTGTGTGTATGTTTCACTGTGTGTGTGTGTGTTTCACTGTGTGTGTGTGTTTCACTGTGTGTGTATGTTTCACTGTATGTTTCACTGTGTGTGTGTGTGTTTCACTGTGTGTGTATGTTTCACTGTATGTTTCACTGTGTGTGTGTGTGTTTCACTGTGTGTGTATGTTTCACTGTGTGTGTGTGTGTGTTTCACTGTGTGTGTATGTTTCACTGTGTGTGTGTGTGTTTGTAGGAGTGGTGTATGTTCACATCGTCTCCTTCCCTCAAACTCTTTGTCTCCTTTGTTTCATGCATACTTTTAGTTTTATTAATTTTCTTCATCTCCATTTTTTTTTTTAATCCACCCCCTTTTTGTTGTGCATGGCTTTTGTTTGGCAAAGAGGTGTGAAAACATGAATGGGATTTATGTGGTGATGTTGGTGGGTCTCTGATGTGTAAGTTGTTTTTTTTTGTGTTTTTTTAATGAACTATTATCATTTGTGTCAATAAAAAAAGATAGAAATGTGCATGTTCATCTGCTGCCCCCCCCACCCCCTCTCTCTCTCTTCCTCCTCCTCCTCCTCCTCTCTCCTCTCCCCCCTCCCCCAACTTTCACACTGGCTTCTCATGTCTCTAACTCTGTGTCATTGTCTATAGATCTGTCTTGGTGTCTGTCGATATATATCTGAGTCAGAGTCTCTCTCAATCTGAGTCTGGCACTCTCTCTCTGTTCACTACCTCTGCCTCTTGCTTTTTTTTTTTTTTTTTTTTTTTTTGTGTGTGTGTTTTTTTGTTTTGTTTTCTTCTTCTTCGTTTTGTTTACTGCTCTTCCCACAACCCTGTTCAACGTGAAACGGAAAGCCATTTTTCATTAAAAGTATGAACATTTTTAATACCAAAACCAAGCAACAGTATCAGTATCAGTATCAGTAGCTCAAGGAGGCGTCACTGCGTTCGGGCAATTCCATATACGCTACACCACATCTGCCAAGCAGATGCCTGACCAGCAGCGTAACCCAACGCGCTTAGTCAGGCTTCGAGAAAAAAAGAAGTAATAATAATAATAAAATAAAATAAATGAATAAATCAAAAAACAAAAAATATATAGAATAGAATAAAATAAAATAAATAAATAAAAAACAACAGTCACTGTGCACAACAGCATCCTATGTGCAGACAAAAGGCCAGTCATTGTCTTTCCTGACAAATTCGTGGTGGTTCAGACATTTCATATTTTCTCCTCTTTCTTGCGTCTTATCAGACGGTAAATGATGTTAGATGGCAACGAAAAGAAAACATGGGAAAAGCAGATTTTACAGATATTGCGCTGTGTATATATTGTGTATATATATATATATATTTTTTTATTTTTTTTTTTTATTTTTTTTTTTTTGTGGCAGTGTCTTTCCTGCTAATATTTGTGTTGTTGAAACATTCTCTTTATTTTATTTTTTTATTTATTTATTTTTTTATTAAGGGCCTTTCTCTATGAATGGAATGATTTTGGAGGGCTGGTGGGGGGGTGGGGTGTAGGTGTAGAAGGAAAAGCAGAGAAGAAAAAAAACAAACAAACAAAAATCTCACCTTGTGTTCATTTGTGTGTGTGTGCGTGCAGGTGTCCGATGTGGTGGTTCCAGGCCAGGAGGACATCTCGGCACGTGACGCCCTGCTGCTGTGGTCTCGGCGCACCACGGAGGGCTACCCCGGCGTCAAGATCAAAGACTTCTCCGCCTCATGGCGCGACGGCAAAGCATTCCTCTCCATCATCCACAGAAACAGGTACAGTATACAGAATACTTTATATATATATATACCTCAACAAGAGATATTCAGTTGTGGTAGGCGGGCCATGGGATGCTTACTCTGTTTGTGTGTGTGTGTTTGTCTCTGTCATTGTCGTCTTTGTCGCCGTGCCTGTTTCCTCTCCTCTGAAAGTCTCTTTGTCTTGTTTCTCTGTTTGGTCCTTGTGTCTGTCTGTGTTCCTCTGTGTGTGTGTGTGTGTTTGGGGGGTGGTGGTCAGTGTGTCTGTATGTCTCTTGTTTTGTCTGTTGTTATTACAGGGTGAGCTCTCTCTCTCTCTCTCTGTCTCTCTCTCTCTCTGGGGGTTTCTATGTCAGGGCCTGTCTGGTGATGTTTGAGGCTGGTTCCACTATATGTGTGTGTCCAGTCGATCCCCCCCACCCCCCCAAACTCTCCACCCCTCCTTCAACTCCTTACAGGATTGTAACCCATGACTTTCTAATTCCAGTCCATAGAAGACACTCATCACTTTGCCACAATGCCTGGTAACTATATATATATATATATATATATATATATATATATATATATATATAGTATATAATATATTATATGAGATCTGTTTGCTAACAATTACCATTCTTGTCTTGTGGCAAATGAAAAATTCAGCTGTCTCTTGATTTCCTCAGCCAATCAGGCACAAATTTTGTGTCATAGTACTACTACTGCTGCAACTCGCCACTGAAAATAGGGAAGCATGGGGTGTGGGGGTGGGGGTAGGGGGAAGAGCCAGGGAAGGTGGTTGAGAGATGGATGTCTGCTGTCATCATCCCAATAAGTGTTGCACTTTTTCTTTCTTCTTCTTTTTTTCCTTTTTTTTTATATGATTGATTGATCATGGCAGCTTAGAGCTCTGTCTTTTCTTTCTTGTTTTTTTTGGAGGATGTGTTAAAAATATTGGCAAGAAGGTGTGGGACAGAGGGGAAGATGTTGAGGGAAAAAAAAAGGCATTAAGATAGTTTTTCTTTTTCTTCTTTTTATTAACAGAAAGCTCTAAATCTGGAACCTGTGACTCTTGCACTGTCACAGCTTCCACAGCTTGTGTATTATCTGTATTGGTTTGATTCTTTGACACTTTCTGATGTATAGTATGTGAGTAGTTTAACAGTCATGCATGTATAGGAATTCATTCATGATCAAATACAAAAAATAATATGTTGGTCAGATGTGCTGGGTTCTTGTACAGTTAACGTGCATTCTCATCCCCACCCCCACCCCACCCCATCTCCGGTTTTGTGGATGAACACACACTGGGAACAGTAGTGCTCAGCATCTTGTTAAGGATGTTGTTTTTTTGTTGTTGTTTTTTTACTTGTGTGCTTTTTGTTGTTTGTTGTCAGATTGTTTTTGATGCCCCATCTGCACTGTGTCAGTGGTTTGGCATCACTCCCCTGCCACTTATTCCAAGACTTGAATGTCATACTTATGCATGTGTGAGAGAGAGAGAGAGAGAGAGAGAGAGAGAGAGAGAGAGAGAGAGAGAGAACTCATGACTCAAAAGTTTGGGGGTTTTTTATTCAAGGATTAAGGTTTTAGGCATGGCCTATTCTTCCAATCTGCCCTTGCTAATAATGTGTGTCAGTTGCAATAGCACTAAACATATTTGAAGGGAAGGAGAGAGAGAGTGAGAGACTCCGAGAGAGAGGGAGAGGGAGGATATATATATATATATATACATACATACATACATACATACATATGTTGTGTTATCCATTCCTTGGGGATCATGGTGCTGTGTTGAGAACCGACGAAGAGAGGACACATGTGAATGATGACTGTGTGTGTTGTGTGTTGCAGGCCGGAGCTGCTGGATTTCCGGGCCTGCCGGCACAACAGCAACAAGCAGAACCTGGAGATGGCATTCCACATCGCTGAGAAAGAGTTTGGGGTCACACGCCTTCTGGACGCGGAAGGTGGGGGGATTGGTCTTGAGGCGTAGATCTGTATTATAGATCTGATGTTTGTTGTGGGAACAGGATGTAGCCTTGTGGTAAATGCTACAACTACTACTACTACTGCTGCTACTACTTCTTCTACTACTTCTACCAGTGATAATTATGGGTATAAATGCGGTTCACCTTCTTAGCAAAAGGGCCCAGAGTGCTTACAGTTGATATGCTGGTTGCAAAAAATATTGAACGACTCAGGAAAATAAGAGTCAAGACTTGAAAGCAAGATATGTGGAATGTGTCATTGACAAAGCATGCACACACACACACACACACACACACACACACACACACACACACATATGTATGTACACACACACACACTTACACACACATACATGTATGTACACACACTCACACACACACTCTCTCTCTTACTCACTTTCTCTTTTTGTGTCTGCCTGTCTCTCTTCCTGTCTGTTTGCCTGACTCTCTCTCTCTCTCTCTCTCTCCCCCCCTCACACACACACACACACACACACACACACACACACACACACACACACACTTTCCCATCCTCCCTCATTCTCTCTGTCTCTCGCTTTGTCTCTTCAGCATGTAGCATACATGTATCATAATGCTTTGTCCTGGATGCTATAATAGTACACTGTCATGAAGTGTTACGCTTTACATTGCTGCATTGTATGTACTGACCAGTCCTGTACTGTACTGCATACATACCTGTGGTAAATCGAACTGCATTGTGCTGTACTGTACGTTTATAAATCTATCAAGGACTCGGTTGTGTCTTGTTCCACTTACATGATATTGTACAGTGTAGTTCCAAAGTTTTCTTCTCTCTCTCTCTCTCTCTCTCGCTCTCTTTTTATATATATATATATTTATATATATATATATATATATATATATATATATATATATATGTGTGTGTGTGTGTGTGTGTGTGTGTGTGTGTGTGTGTGTATTATTTTAATGAACGTTTGATACCACCTTTGTCAACCCCAGTGGAACAAATTAGTATAATGACAAATCAGCTCACAGAAGTTGTTCAGAATTCTTAATGTACGGTTTTCTGAAAACAGGAAAGTCTGTCACAGGGAGATAATTCCTAGTCCCACTCCTAGTTCTCTCCCATCCACAGGGTTTGATTCAGATCCAAAAGGCAAAGGCAGTCTTTTGTTTTTGTTTTTCTTTTTTTTTGAAAAGAAAAGATTTTGGCAGCTGTACTTGTTTTGGTGACCGGCTTCCAGCGCAGCTAGCAGGAGAAATGTTGGCAGAGACCTCAGATCTGTGGTTCTCTCAGAGAAACAGGAACAAAGACAGTAAGCACACCCCTGAAAACTAGAGTTTCAGCTGAGTGGGAATTTATATATGGCAGTGTACAAGAGGGGTGTGGTGTGGTGTGGGGGTGTGCTGTGCTGTGAAGATAATCGTCTTTGAAGTGATTCTGTGTGCAGACAGGAGTCGGGTCTGCTGTTGGCATGTTTGTCATCACATTGTTACATATCACATCTTCTTTCTCTTCTCAAAAGTAAAAAAAAAAATCACCCTTCTTTCTCCCTCCCAACACCAACACTCTCCATCCTTCCTTCCCTGTACCCACTTTGTGTGTGTGTGTGTGCTTACATGTTTGTGTGCACATGTTTGTGTGCTTGTGGGTGTGTGTTTGTGTATGCATGCAAGTTTGTGTGTATGCATGTGTGCATTCAAGTGTGTGTATGATGTGAATGTGTGTATGTGTGTGTGTGGTTTTTATTGTGAGCAGTAGTTATGTCACTTCTGTGTAACATTTATTCCACACATTGATACAGTAGTGTGTTTGTGTGTGTGTGTGCTTGTGTGTGTTGCATTGTATTGTATTGTATTGTATTTCTTTTTTGTCACAACAAATTTCTCTGTGCAAAATTCAGGCTGCTCTCCCCAGGGAGAGCTCATCGCTACATTACAGTGCCACCCATTTTTCTGTATTTTTTCCTGCGTGCAGTTTTATTTGTTTTTCCTATCGAAGTGGATTTTTCTACAGAATTTTGCCAGGAACAACCCTTTTGTTGTTGCCATGGGTTCTTTTACGTGCGCTAAGTGCATTGTGCACATGTGACCTCAGTTTATCATCTCATGCGAATGACTAGCATCCAGACCACCACTCAAGGTCTAGTTGAGGGGCGTGGGGGGAGAAAATACCGGCGGCTGAGCCATGATTCGAACCAGCGCGCTCAGATTCTCTCACTTCCTAGGCAGACGCGTTACCTGTAGGCCATCACTCCACTGTGTGACCAGAAAGGGAAAGAGTGAAGTGTTAGAGAGAAAACTCCTCGGACACAGAGAGAGACAGGTAAGGTGAGATAGTGAGAGCAGGGAAAAAAAACAACAATGACAACAACAAAAAACAAAAAAGAAGAAGAAAAGAAAAAAGAAAGATGTGTAAGTAAAGAGACAGGAGATGAAAAGAAGAGACAAGGAAGAGAGATGAAAGGAAGACGCTAGAGTTTGAAAGCCCACAGCAGAGTGCTCACAGTGCACAGGAATGTTTTCAACACAAACTGGGCAGGTACCTGATACGTGTGAGGGGCATGCTCTGTCAGCCCCTGGGTTAATCTTTAACAAGCTGGCTTTTGTTGTTGTTGTTTTTTTTAAACTAAAAAAAAAACAACCCAAAACAGCAAAACAAAACACATTTTGATTTTTTTTTTAAATGCTTTTAGCAAAAAGGAAAAGCAAAAGAAGAAAGAAGATTCTGTTTTTAACAAAACAAATCCAGACAAACACGAAACATCAAACAAAAGAAACAACAACCTTAAACAGGAAAAGCAAAAGAAGACTTGTTTTAAACAAAACAAAACAAAAAAAAACAAAAAAAAAAACAAAAAAAAAGCAAAGCACCCCCCCCCCCCCCAAAAACAAAAAAACAAAAACAAAACAAAACAACAACCAAAAAACAAAACCAAAAACCAAAAAACCCAACACAAACTAATAATAAAAATAAACAAAAATCAAGTAGAAAAAGCTTATGTTGAAATAGAAAAAGAAAAAAAGACAACAACGACAACAACTAAAAGAGACTGATTCTTTTTAGTACACTTACAACAGCAAGATCCTGCTCATAATTTCAAGAATGTAAAGACCCTCCCTTGTCTTTGCACAATTTCGCTGAAACACCAAAAGATATAGTTGTGCCTGTGCTCTTTTGTGAGAAACCAGCTAGGAAGGAAAAGTTTCCAAGAGCACTGTTTGACCTCTGGAGTCTGACTCATCTGGACCTCTCCTCTTCTGCCAAATTCTGTCATTGTGATGTATGAACAACTGTTGGAAGATGACAGCCAGTAATACAATGACGTCACACTGCAGAATGGCTTGTACTGGGTCCCGTAGTTGGCAGCAGAAGAAACACAGCAGGGAAAGAGATGGTTAACGCAGGTTAAAGATCCTGCTTGAACTGTGTTAGCGTTCAGAGAGGTAGATAGAAGCAGGAACATAGCCAGCATGCACACCCCTGAAAATGGAACATGGTTGGTGAGGGTGAAAAGTGCTGGTAAAATTCCACTGGTACTTGTATACCAGTGAATGTGAAAGTTGGGTTCGTGAAGGTAGAAGAAAAAGAAAGCTGATGTGAAGACTGTTGAAATGTGAGTTTATGAAGAACTGAAACACACATGTTATATATAAGTTGAAAAGCAACACCTATTTTGTTAAACAAAAAAAATAAAAAACTGAATTTTTGTTGCCACCCGGCAGCTTAATCTCAGACTACACTTACAACAGGTGACGTAATGCTATTTTTTACGTCATCTTTCTGACCTTACATGATGTCTTCTAAATATTCCTTCAGTTGTCTATGTACACATCACTCTTTCTCACTCTCACTCTCTCTCTCTCTCTCTATGTATCTCAGTGATTATAGGTGTGTATAGTATATGTATATGAATGCAGCATAATGCTCTACACTGTTGACAAATTGGAAACTCGCGCTAGAATACATACCCAGATTATGCAAATGAGCACATGCATGCAGCATGCGCGCGCGCACACTCACACACACACACACACACACACACACACACATGCTTTCCAACACAATCACACTCACTCTGTCACACTCCAGTTGCACTCATCTACAGTACACTTTTCAGACCCGCATACTCACTCCAACACTCTCACTCACTCACTTGTTTGCTCGCTGCTCACTCATACCTGTGCTCACACACTGCCTCACACATTCACACATGTATATTTACTCACACACTGCCACATAAGGACAGGAAGGGGGTGTGAGGAACAAGCTACACACACACACATGTACAGTTTGTCAGATCAACCATCATGTGCTGTCAGTGTTGGCTCTTCAGTTCTCCGGCTGGGGTTTCCTGTCTGTTTACCCCCTTCCTCCCCCTCTCTCTCTGTCAGCTCACACCCCCCATCCCCCTGCATCCTTCCTCGTTCTCTGTCTGTGCAGATCTTTGTCTTTCTCCTCTCTTTCCCAACTCCCTGTGTCATTTGTCTCTTTCTCCGTCTTTCTCCTTACACACCCCCTCTGTCTGTCTCTGGTTCTCTTCCTCTTTGTCTGTCTGTCTGCCTGTCTCTCTCTCTGTCTCTGTCTCTCTCTGTCTCTCCCTCCACCCAGTACCATCCGTTTCATTTTCCATCCTTGTTGTAATTCTGTTAGTACATTCATTCCACATGTTGGTTTTTTTGGGTTTTTTTGTTGTGTGTGTGTGTGTGTGTGTGTGTGTTTAAGTGGATTCCTGAGAATATCATTGGCCTGTCTCTTAGTAACAAAGTGATTTGTGTGTGTGTGTGTGTGTGTTGTGTGGACAGACGTGGACGTGGCCCATCCAGATGAGAAGTCTGTCATCACCTACGTGTCCTCGCTCTACGACGTCTTCCCCCAGGTGCCCAGCGTGGAGCAGTACCTCAAGGACAATGTGAGTGTCCTTCCCTTTGTTTGCCCTGTCATTTCATGTATTACCCTCATTTTCAGCCTGTTGGGCATTTTTTTTTTTTTTAATACTCAAATATGACCCCCCACATCTTATCAGCTGCATGTGCCCCGTGTCTGTGTCTGAACAAGCTGATGAAAACAAGTTGGATTTAGATCCACAAACACTTACAACACACACACACACACACACACACACACACACACACACACACACAAACATGCACACACAGAAAAAAAAAAAAAGATTTCAATCCAGTTTTCCAAAGATGATGTCACTACTCAGAATACATCTGCTTTTAGCAGAGACAAAATGGAGGACTTTGCGACAGATGAGTATTATCGGATGTGTGCGCCTTAAACGAATTCAAAATAACTTTTTTCATTAAATTCAGGGGGTGCACCTTATGATGCAGCACCTTGTGGGCTGAAAATGACAGTATATAATATGTATGGTAGTTGTGTCCAGCTATGACCATTGGAACAACAGAGGAGGCAGCTGCTGTCCATACTATCTGGGCTAGAATCAGACACACTCAGATGTAATTAAATAAGTTACAATTGAACGCGGACAAAACTGAAGCAATGATCATAGGAACTAAACAAAAATTGTCTTCCATGACAACTGACACAATCAAACTTGGCAGTACATCCTTCCCTCTTTCCAGTTCAGTCAGGAACCTTGGTGTTGTCCTTGACAACACACTGTCCATGCAAAAATTTATCAGTCAGACATGTCAATCCTGCTAGTGTCAATTGCGGCGCATGAGTTCCGTCCGGAAACATCTGTCCACTGATGCAACATCTAGACTTGTCGTTTCTCTCATTCTCTCTCACCTTGACTACTGTAACTCTTTATTGTCTGGTTTGCCTGCTTCATCCATTCAGTCCCTTCAGTGCATACAAAACTCTGCTGCCCGACTCTTCCTCAGAAAGAAAAGATCTGAGCACATAACTCCTCTTATGCAACATCTTTACTGGCTCCGTGTCTGGCACAGAATAAAGTTAAAGATCAGCACTCTATGTTATAAATGTATTCACAAATCTGCCCCTTCCTATCTCTGTGGCTGCCTTCACTTCTACACTCCATCTCGCTCTCTGTGATCAGCGTCGGATCCACTCTATTTACACATACCCAGATTCAAACACTCGACTGTTGGCCGCCGTTCTTTCTCTGTCTCTGGACTTTGTAATTGGAATGAACTTCCTCTTTCGCTTCTTCAGGTTTCCACACTCAGCTCTTTCAAGTCTGGCCTTAAATTCCACCTCTTCCCAAAATAGCCTCCCTTCCCTGCCTCTTGTCTTCAGTTGTTTTGTTTTTTTCCAGTTTTAAAGTTATACTTGCGTTTGAATGACTGGTGCGAAAGCACTTTGATTTGTCTCTGCACAAGATTCAGCGCTGTGTAAATATAATGCAAATTGATAAAAATTACACTTACAGTGATGTTGACCAAAAACTCAATTTTTTTTTAAACCCCATCCCAGGAGAGACAGCTGAAAGTGGAGGAGTACAGGGAAGTGGCGTCCTCCCTTCAGACCTGGCTGCGAGAGGCCATCTCCGTGATGCGCAACAGACGCTTCCCACAGACCATCATCGAGATGAGGGTAAGTAGTTATAGGACCTCTGTGTGTTGGCCCAGTGTGTTCTGATTGTGTTGTGTTATGCTGTGCTGTGTCGTGCTCTGTTCTGTTCTGTTTTTTTGTGCCTTGCTGTGCTGTGCTGTGCTGTGTTGTGTTGTGTTGTGTTGTGTTGTGTTGTGTTGTGTTGTGTTGTGTTGTGTTGTGTTGTGTCGTGCTGTGCTGTGATGTGTCATGCTGTGTTGTGTTGTGTTCTGTTGTGCTGTGCTGTGCTGTGTTGTTGTGTCATGCTGTACTGTGCTGTGCTGTGTCATGCTGTGTTGTGTAGTGCTGTGCTGTGCTGTGTTGTGTTGTGCTGTTGTCATGCTGTGTTGTGTTCTGTTTTGCTGTGCTGTATTGTGTTATGCCATGCTGTGTTGTGTTCTGTTGTGCTGTGTCATGCTGTGTTGTGTCGTGCTGTGTTGTATGTTCTGCTTTGCTGTGCTGTGCTGTGCTGTGCTGTGTTGTGCTGTGCTGTGTCATGCTGTGTTGTGCTGTGCTGTGCTGTGCTGTGCTGTGCTGTGTTGTGTCATGCTGTGTTGTGTTCTGTTGTGCTGCGCTGTGTTGTGCTGTGCTGTGCTGTGTTGTGTTGCATCACAGTGTTTTGATTGTATTGTCTTGCATTATGTTGATTGTGTTGTATTGATTTCCTGAACTTTTTTTCTCTCTGAGTCTCTCTCTCTCTTTCTCTCTCACTCTCTCCGTCTTTCTTTCTCTCTCTCTTTGTGTGCGTGTTTGTGTGTGTGTGTGTGCGCGCGCGCATGTGTGTATGTGTGTGTGTGTGTTCTGCATTGTAATGGGTCAGAAGAACTTCTAAAATCAAACATTTCTGAATTCTCTCTCTCTCTTGATCTGTGTGTGTCTGTGTCTGTGTATGTCGGTCTGTCTGTCAGTCTCTAGCTTTCTAAGGAAGTTTGTGTTGAGCGTACAGAAATGAATAAGCTGTGCATTTTTCTTTTTTCAGGCGTTACTTGCAGAACACAACAGATTCAAAATGGAAGATGTCCCTCCACGGCTTGAAAGCAAACACAGACTGGTCAAACTTTTTGATGAAATTCGGGTAAGTAATCTCAGTTTGTATGATTTTATTGTCATTGTTTATAGATATGAATTGTGTCTGTGTTGTTTCACAAACGCTTTAAGAAAAGAATGGAAACACCTTATTCAGAAGGAACAGTTTGTGGTCAGTATTGAAACGTGTTGTCCAGAAAGAGTTGAAATAAGAGCTCAGAATGTGGCTTGTTCAGGATTAAAGAGGCTATGCCAGTCTTGAATAAAAGCTAATTTGTGTTTGCACATTTCTTCTGTCTTTGCTGCTGTGTGCACATGTCAAATGATCAGTATAAGGAAAGGCCCGGCACTTCCTTTTTTTGAGGAAGTGTGGGTTTGTTCCAGTGTACCTTTTATTTACATGTGTGCTAGCGGAATCGATAGCGTAAGCAGCACTGACTTGAAGTTGTGTAACTTGTGAATGGAGAGAGTTACCACTCTTTACTATTTGTTAAAAAGCTCAGAATGTTTTAAGTCATTGTGCCTCTAACATTGGACTTGGGCACCAGTGTCAGTGGCATCCCATCTTTTCTGTCAGTGCCTGATAGCCAAGTGATGTGGACATATAGGGCAGGTTTTATTAGCTGTTTCTGTGAAAATTAACATGTGAATCAGCCTCCCCTGAAGTTTACATGTTCTTCAGCACCAAAGCTAGGTTTAGTTGAAGTTTCCAAGCATGAAGTGCATGTGGAGTGATTGCCTAGAGGTAACGCGTCCGCGTAGGAAGCGAGAGAATCTGAGCGCGCTGGTTCGAATCGCATCTCAGCTGCCAATATTTTCTCCCCCTCAACTAGACCTTGAGTGGTGATCTGGATGCTAGTCATTCGGATGAGATGATAAACCGAGGTCCCATGTGCAGCATGCACTTAGCGCATGTAAAAAGAACCCACGGCAACAAAAGGGTTGTTTCTGGCAAAATTCTGTAGAAAAATCCACTTTGATAGGAAAAACAAATAAAACTGCAGGCAGGAAAAAAAAAGAAAAAAAGAGTGGCGCTGTTGTATAGTGACGCGCTCTCCCTGGGGAGAGCGGCCCGAATTTCACACAGAGAAATCTGTTGTGATAAAAAGAAATACAAATACAAATGAAGACTCTTAAATAGAGTAATTAGTAATAATCAATCAGCTGATGACCCTCTGCGGATCCTTGTAATAAAACTTGCTCGCATGTTCTTCCTGCCATGATATAAAACTCGTAGTAGGCTAACATCTACATTCTCCACACTGACAAATGTCTGCTCAACACACACTTCTCTGCAAAGCCAGGTACAGCTGCTAGTACAAGATAAGATATAGTTACCTTTCAATGCTTCAGACTGTCTGCTGTGATGCATCACGTCAAAGGGTCACCTGTGCATGTTGTTGCCCCAGAAGATGGCTGATACGTCAAAGAAGATGCACTCTGTTGAGTTCTGATAATGGGTGAGCGCACAGGACGGGAATGAGAGTGATGAGAATGGATGTCGGCAGGCATCTTGAAGCCAGCACTGCCGAGCTTTCTTGTCACCCTCTGCACAGGCAGAATAATACAAAATGAAACAAGAAAAACTGTTTACCTGCGTGTACGCTGAAAGGAAGAACTGAACAGCATTTTCCTTGAAGTTATGTCACATTATGCAGCATTGTTGGAAGAAAATTTCAACAGATATTTGATTATGGGAGTCTTTAATGTGTGTGTTTGGTCTTCGTGTGATTTCCAGTGAAAGGGAAATAAGGCGCTAGCAGGGTCGGCATATGTGCTGATGTGGGAGACCAGAAAAATTCCACCCTTAATTTCACCAGGTGTTGATACGTGGACTGAACCCAGAACCCTCTGATTGAAAGTCCAGTGCTCAAAACACTAGGCTATTGCACCTGCCATTGTGGTTAATAAGGCATTGTGCTTGTGGAGCACTGTTTGATGTTTTTTTTACACTTGCAGTCTGATCCCCATGATGTTTAGCCACAGTTTTATGTTACTATTACTTTTTCTTCTACTTCTTCTGCATTCATGGGCTGCAACTCCCACGTTCACTCATATGTTCATGAGTGGGCTTTTACATGTATGACCCTTTTTTTTCTAACCTACCATGTGGGCAGCCATACTCCGCTTTCAGGGGTGTGCATGCTGGGTATCTTCTTGTTTCCATAATCCACCGAACGCTGACATGGATTACAGGATCTTTAACATGCGTATTTGACCTTCTGTTTGCGTATACACACAAAGGGGGTTCAGGCACCAAGCAGGTCTGCACATCTGTTGACCTGGGAGATTGGAAAAGTCTCCACCCTTAACCCACCAGGCGCCGTTGCCCAGATTCGAACCTGGGACCCTCAGATTGAAAATCCAACGCTTTAACCACTCAGCTATTGCGCCCGTCATTACTTTTTTCAAATACTTTTTTTGCAGTCGGTGACACCAGACTTGTCACAGTTGGGCATCAGTGAGGACCTGTCTCCCAAGATGATGGAACGAATGTGGAGCTCTTTCGCTGCTGAGATGCAGGAACGAGATACTGTGCTGCAGGCTGAGATGATCAGGTCAGTCCTGGAGCCAGAAGAGCACACACACACACAAACACACAAACACACACACACAAACACACACACACACCACACACACCACACACACACACACGCACACACACACACGCACACACGCTCACTTGTATGCATGCACCATCCAAATGCCAACCCTAGTGAGCTGATCTTACTAAAAGAATTATAGCCAAGGATGCCCAAATTTGTTCCAGAATGTTTCTTTCCATAACATGTTTATGTTTGTTTTATTATGTCTTATAAACATTAGGATTTTATGAAAATGAACTATTCTGTTCATCCTAATCTGTTCTATTCACACACCCACACATGCACGCATGCTATACATAACACATACACAGCTACAACTACGGCATTTTTCCCCCCTGTTTTAATATTACGTAGACACGTTAAACTAAAGCACACAAATCGAATACGAACATAAACACTGAGAATATCTTGTTTAAAGATATGATTCTCATGGGAGTTTTTAAAAATATTTTTCTTCACCCATCCATTGCTACTGCTGCAGGCTGGAGTGCTTAACGTGCACACGCATGCATGCATGCTTGTAAGCATGCTACGTTTCACTACGCTACACGACACTGCACTCTACACTACACTATCTTTTTAAGATTGTCTTCTTTTTCCCCCTTCCCCCCACACAACACCTAACCTGTGGCCTCTTAGCCTGGTTTCCTTTCAGACTGGAGTGGCTGGCATGCATGGCAGAGACCTACCCTACCCTACATAACAAACTTGATATTGCTCTGAATATTACTTTATTGTCATATATTGTTTTTGAAAATTTTCTTTGTGTTGTTCTTCTTCATCCACACACCACCACACCCTCCGGCACCCGCTTACCTGCCTACAGACTGGAGCGGCTAGCATGCATGGCGGAGACCTATCCTACCCACGGCTGCTCAGCCGAGCACAAAATCTGGCTCTTTAGTTGGCCGAGCAGCGTCTAGCGTCTTGGGTCAATTTTTTTTTAATGCCAGACTTTCCCACCGCACTCTGTACTGACCGGCACATTCGCCGCGGTATTTCTGGCCCCGCGCGCCAAACTGGGACACTGCCTTCTTTGTTTCACTCGGCCCCGCAGCCCCCGCCCCGCTTTTCCCACCTTTTCACAGCATCCACACATTTCCTGCAGCGATTACAGAAAGTTGAATTATTTCTATTCCTGGTTGTATTATTGGAGTGCAGTTTGATTTGATTTACACAATTTCATTATTTTATCAACATCATTGTTTCATTTTTTTTTTTTTTTTACCTTAAAAATCTTCGTCTTTCTCGTGGAATGAAGGGCACGGCAGTGCCATAAGCCGACAGACACTCACCCCGCTCTCCATCCCCCTGCTGCTCGCACTCACCATGATACAGTGTGTTCATTTAAACGTTTGTTGCGCTGCCAAGAAAAATCGCACAACTCAAAAGGTAAGCTAATTTGCATGCAGGCATGCTATATGTTCTGTGTGTATTTACGATGTTATTGTGCTAAACGCCTGTTTTCTTAGAGAGGGATTTAAACTTAACAATTTTTGCGATCATGTTTCTGCTTATCCTTCTCTTCTCTTTCTTCATTTATGTTTCAGCCGTTGCCGCAACAACCGCTATGTAAGAAAACATATTGTGTTTGGAGTCAATGGAAAGCTTATTTTGTGTTCTTTTTAGAAAACCACTTCTTTATTCGTTATTTCCGATCCATCCGAGGAGATGATGCGCGAAAGAAACAAAGCAGATTTACCGCCGAACTAGCGTACAACGAGTGCTGCTGGCGCGGCCTGTTTGTCAGCCGCGTTTATTCATATCCATGCCCTACTTCCTGGGTTCACGAACTTTCGCAGGGCCAACTAAAGTGCCAGCACTGAACACCCGTGTACCCTACATAACAAACTTGATATTGCTTTGAATATTACTTTATTGCCATATATTTTTTTTGGAAAATTTTCTTCTACTTCTTTTTCTTCTTCCTCCATGCACCAACGCACCCTCCGGTGCACGGTTTCCTGCCTGCACACTGGAACGGCTGGCACGCATGGCGGAGACCTACCCAACCCTACATAACAAACTTGATATTGCTCTGAATATTACTTTATTGTCATGTGTTTTTTTTTGAAAATTTTCTTCTACTTCTTTTTCTTCTTCCACGCACCACCGCACCCTCCGTTTCCTGCCTGCAGACTGGAGCGGCTGGCACGCATGGCGGAGAAGCTGCACCGGGAGTGCCGCTTCGTGGAGGAGGGGCTGGAGGAGCTGGACGGCCGCATCGGGGCCAGCCAGCGGATGGGGGCGGAGGCCCTGCACCCCTTTGAGGCCAAGCGGGCGTGCGAGGCCATGGAGCGCTCGCTGCACGGGGCGGAGGAGGCGGTGCGGTCCATGATGCGGGACGTGCACACCTTGCAAGACAACCGCTTCCACCAGGCACCACAGCTACACAACAGGTTTGTGTGTGTGGGGGGGTGGGGGTGGGGGGGGGACATTGGGGGGAGAGTGGGGGGGGGGGGGAGGTTGTAGGGGGAAGTGGAGGGAGGGAGAGGGGCGGAGGTTTTTTTTGTTTTTGTTTTTTTTCTTTTGGTCTTTTTTTTTTTCATCATCTTTTTCTTGTTGTTGTTTGCCTTTTCTTGTTGTTTTTCTTGTTGTTTTGTTTTTCTTGATGTTGTTGTTTGTCTTGTTGTTTTTCTTCTTGTTGTTGCTGTTATTGTTGTTTGTCTTGTTGTTGCTGTTGTTGCTGCTCCTCCTCTTCTTCTTCTCTTTCTTCTGGTTGTTGAAGTTCTTGTCAATTTTTCTCTTTTGTTGTTGTTGTTCTTCTTCTTTATAATTTCTTCTTTCTTCTTCTTTTTGTTCTTCTTCATGTTCTTCTTGTTCTTCTCATTCTCCTTCTGCTTCTTCTTCTACACTGTCTTCTCCTTCCCCTCCTTGGCCCCATCCTCCTTCTCCTTCCTCAAGGTTTTTTAAACTTTGAGTGCAAAACTTAAAGCGGTGACTTGTTTTTATTGTAATTTTTTTTTTTTTTTTTTACCCTTGACTTGTAGTAGGTATTAATGTGGCGATAGGCTTGAGATGGCCTTAGTGGTCGGCGAAGCTCTAAGCTCCATAATTTGATTTGGTATGATATCCTTCCTCCTTTTTTTCTTCTTTGTTGTCTCTCTCTCTCTCTCTCTCTCTCTCTCTCTCTCTCTCTCTCTCTCTCACACACACACACACACACACACACACACACACACACACACACATTCTTGAACACAAACCAGACAAGCCCTGCAATGCAGGCATATTACAATCAACATTCCTTTGGAATTTTTCACACAAGAAAATATTTGATTTCCATCAGCAAAGATGCTATTGAAATGTAAAAGACTTTAGTTTATATGTTCCTATATTTTATACAGCTCCTTTGAACCATTTGTTTAATCTTTGGATTTCTGTAACTTCATGTGAAACTTTGGTAAAAAAAAAAAAAAAAAAAAAAAAGTGTCCATGTACTTATTTCCACTGTTGAGACCAAAATCAGACCTCAAAGAAGAGACTGCAATGTGGCAGGGGAAGTTAGCGCAACACTTTGTACAGCAGCCTTGCATACAATAGACACAGCAAAATGTTATATTTTGTTCACTTCTGCAGTGCGTAAAGTGCAGAAATAAAACCTGCCCATGTTCAAATAAGTGCTTGGATGAACGGCGGTTGAGGAGAATGCCATGGAAATGTCACTGGAAAATGAGGCAGGAACAAAGCAGAAAGAATAAAAACAGTATATATATAAGTATATTATACATTCTGCACATTGGTGAATGTGCGAGGCTCAGTGCTGGCCTTGTATTTGTGACTGACAGTTGGGCCAAGAGCAGAGTGAGAGGTGTATGATCAATGGTTTCTCCACTGCGATGGGAATTAATTCATTTGCAGCTTAGTCTTGTTTGAAGGACTGTGACTCAAACCTAGGAGGCAAGATTGCACTGGCTGTTAGTGCTGCAGCCTTTTGGGCTTTTTGGGGACCATCCCAGTGCAGCGCCAACTGTCCTACAGCCCTTTTGGCAGAGGGTGAGGATGGGCAAGACACTCTCCACTGTAATGAAATTCTAACCCAGGTACTCGGGACAGCAGTTGCCTCCTCTGCAGTTCTGATGGTCACAGTTGGACACGACAGGCTGTCATACTACTTCTTCGTTGTTCGTACACTGCAACTCCCACGTTCCCTTGTATGTACATGAATGGGTTTTTACGTGTATGACTGTTTTTACCCTGCGATATAGGCAGCCATACTTTCGTGGGTGTGCATGCTGGGTATGTACTTGTTTCTATAACCATCGGATGCTGACATGGATTACAGGATCTTTAACATGCGTATTTGATCTTCTGCTTGCATATACAGACAAAGGGGGTTCAGGTACAAGAGCAGGTCTGCACATCTGTTGACCTGGGAGATCGGGAAAATCTCCACCCTTTACCAACCAGGTGCAGTTACCGAGATTCAGACGTGGGACCCTCAGATTGAAAGTTCAATGCTTTAATGCTGTCATACGCATTGGTGACGTTTGCCCTGTGGCGATGTTGCAGGGTGTCAGAGCTGCGCTCGCGCATGTCAGTGCTGAGGAACCACCTGCAGAGGGCGGTGGTGCAGCCCCTCCTGCAGAGGTCCTACGTGGAGGAGGGGCGGGTGCTGACCAAGAGGAAGGAGCTGGTGACGGAAGTCAGGCTGGTGGACACCAACCCGGCCTTCAAGCACATCCAGGACTGCCTGGACTGGGTCGACCTTCAACAGGTCAGCGTAGGGGCTTGATGTGTGAGGGGTGGGGGGGATGTGTCTTGTCCACTGGTCACATGTTAGTTGATTGGGGGTGTGCGTTCATTTGTCTTGACCAGCGTTCACATGTTACAGTTGATTGGGGGGGGGGCTTGTTCATGTGTCTTGTCCACTCGTCACATGTTACAGTTGATTGGCGGGGACAAAACTGAGGTTTTAGCATGTTGCAGTAGCACCTCGTTTCCATAGCTTTGGAACATCAGGGAGCATTCCTGTGTGTTGCAGCGGGCCCTGGACTCTGCGGGGTACGGCAACGACCTGCCACAGGTCCAGGAACAGCTGAGGGCGCACCTCCAGCTTCACCAAGAAATCACCACATTCCGATCTCAGATTGACAAATGCATTTCTAATATGGTACATCCTTTTGTTCTTCACTTGTGTGTGTGTTGTTTGTGTGTGTGTGTGTTGTGTGTGTGTGTGTGTGTGTGTGTTGTGTGTGTGTCTGTTTGTGTGTGTGAAAAGCTTAGAAGAAAAATAAGCTGGTTTGAGAAAAAAACTTTGGAACACAGTAAACTTGTATGAAAAGCATGGAAGAAAAATAATTGGGTATGAAAAGCATGGAAGAAAAATAATTGGGTATGGAAAGCTTGGACAAAAAATAAACCGGTATGGAAAGCATGGGAGAAAAGTTAACTGGCATGAAAAATATAGAGAAAAAAGTTAACTGGCATGAAAAATATAGAGAAAAAAGTTAACTGGCATGAAAAATATAGAGAAAAAAGTTAACTGGAATGAAAATTTTAGGAGAAATATAAACTTTTATGGAAAGCTTACAAGAAAAATAAACTGATATGAAAAGCTTAGAAGAAAATTATCAGGTACGAAGCAAATGAAAAATGAAGTGGTATGAAAAGCTTAGAAGGAAAAATGAACTGGTGTGATATGAATATATTATGTAGGATTATGTGAAGGATTACAAAATAACAGACATGTACAAGTAGAATTTTAAAAAAAGAGGACAAGATACCACTTTACAGTTTTATGTGATGGTGATTATGACAAATTGCCTTTAGAGTATAGTAATAACTTCAAGTTGAGATTAATTTTTAATTGATCGTAGCCATTTCTTATAAGCTCTCAGAGTGTATCAGATGTTCTGTGATGGTTTTGCATGTTCTGAAACTTATAGCTGTTCTGAAAAACTCTCAAAGCAGTATTAGAAGCAAATTGTAATTCAGCATCAATCAGAATAAACTTCAGTAAAGAATAACAGTCAGAATAAACAAATAAGTAAAGAATTAATGTTCTGGAATATGTTCAAACGACTAGTACGTACTCAAGTTGCAGTCTTGTTCTACAATGATTATTGTTTATGTAGCCTGTAAAAAAAAAAGTCTGAAATGCATCACTGCTCTGAAAAAAATCTTGATACAATGAAGCACTCATAGATCTGGTGTTTGCAGAAGAGCTTGTCATCTGAGGAACAGAAACTGTACTCGCAGAAGCTCTCCAGTGTTGAAATCGCCTATTCCTTGTTGTTGGTGAGTTTTCTTCCACCGTTTATGATCATACCTATTATTATTTGCATTTGTATTTGTATTTCTTTTTATCAGATTTCTCTGTGTGAAATTTGGGCTGCTCTCCCCAGGGAGAGCGCATCGCTACACTACAGTGCAGTTTTAGTTGTTTTTCCTATCAAAGTGGCTTTCTACAGAATTTTGCCAGGAACAACCCTTTTGTTGCCGTGGGTTCTTTTACGTGCGCTAAGTGCATGTTGCACATGGGACCTCGGTTTATCATCTCATCTGAATGACTAGCGTCCAGACCACCACTGAAGGTCTAGCGGAGGGGGAGAAAATATTGGCGGCTGAGCCGTGATTCGAACCAGCACGCTCAGATTCTCTCGCTTCCTGGGTTACCTCTAGGCCATCACTCCACTAACAGTAATCCAGACTGACGCTTACACCTGCCAGGCAGTTAGCTTGTGGTTCTACAATAAAAAAACAACAACCAAAAAACATATAGATTTGCATTCAGGTATGACACACCATACACGAACAAGTATGTACACATGCAAACTTGCAAACAATTGCACATACACACACAAGACCAGCAAAAAAAAAAACAAAAAAAAATCAGTGCATTGATCAGTAAAACCGAGGAAGTGTGTTCTGAGAGTCTTTTTAAACTAAATAATTTCCTAAATTGGTGATGAACAAATTGACAAAGAAATGAGCAGATTCATTACAGGACCAGAGAAATGCATTCTCTTCGGAAACATACAGAATATGATACAGTTTACATGCCTGAAAAATCAACTGTTTGCACCTATGTTGAAAAGTGTGGACAGTTTACACAGGTAATCCATCCAGAGATGTGTTCATGACTTTGAAATCTCTGAAACCAGAGTGGAGTGATGGCCTAGAGGTAACGTGTCTGCCTAAGAAGCGAGAGAATCTGAGCGCGCTTGTTTGAATCAAGGCTTATCCGCCGATATTTTCTCCCCCTCCACTTGACCTTGAGTGGTGGTCTGGGCGCTAGTCATTCGGATGAGACGATAAACCGAGGTCCCATGTGCAGCATGCACTCAGAACACGTAAAAGAACCCACAGCAACAAAAGGGTTGTTCCTGGCAAAATTCAGCAGAAAAATCCACTTCGATAGGAAAAACAAATAAAACTGCATGCAGGAAAAATTACAAAAAAATGGTGGCGCTGTAGTATAGCGACATGCTGTCCCTGGGGAGAGCAGCCTGAATTTGACACAGAGAAATCTGTTGTGATAAAATGAAATGCAAATAAAAATACAATCTCTCTTCCTTTTTTTTTTAAGTGCAAATGATAGGGTTTGAGGATCCTTCAAGTGTTGCACAATATCCACAAAGCTTTACGCAAAAACATGTGTGGAGACTTGCATAGTCTAGAAAAGTCACATCACATTCGTATAGATGTGTACTGTGTGATTGAACACATACATGCATGCCTGCACACGAACACAAATATACATTTCAAAAAGTGTGTGGGGGTGGTGGGGATGACAGACTTGCAATTCATGTATAATTTTTGTACATGAGTTAGGTTCATGTTGGTCATATTTTGTTCTCTGTTTCAAATATGAATAATAAAAAAAACAAAAGAAAAAAAGCATGTCACTTAAAAGTGTCATTATTTGGAGAAGAAAGTGAATGAAGTTTGACATTTGGAAGAGTTTGTGCAAGCAAACTCGTTGAGATGTGACATGTGGAAAATACTTATCCACAGTTCTGTTATCATTGGCAAACAGAACATACCTGGTGATCATATCACAACCTCATTTTCCAGAACACCTCAAGCCGTCGCCTCAAACGCCTTGAGGAGCTGAACGACTTCCTACAGACACCCACTTCTGAATCCAAGGTAAAGGTCGCTTGATGACAGTGTTCATGATGTGATCTCTTGTCTCTGTTTAAAGTGTGATTTTCAGCTTCATCTGCATTCGTGGGCTGCAACTCCCACACTCAGTCATGTATACGTGTGAGATTTTATGTGCATGGCCATTTTTACCCTGACTTTACGGCAGCCGTACTTCATTTTGGGGGAATGTGCCCCTTGGCATGTTCTTTCCATAATCCACTGAATACTTACATGTATCATAGGATCTTTAGCATGCCATTTGATCTTCTGCATGTGTATATTCATGAAAGGGGTTTAGGCACTATCAGGTCTGCACAGCTATTAGATGTGAAAAAATGTCCACCCTTAATCCACAAGATACTGGGTTTCAGACCCCAGGGTCCTCAGGTTGGAAGTCCTTTGCTTGGCTGTTTTGCATTAAGTTTATGTGGTGAGCTGTTCTGGCCATTGAAATGTGGTATTTCCTTAGATAAAATCAAGCCACATGCAGCAAAATAAGGCCAAATGAGCATGCTTAATAACCAAAAAAAGCGTAAGACGAGACAGAGCATAAACCTGACAAGATGGTGTCAAGAGCCTTGGCCAAAGGAATGATTCAGCGCTTGTAGCTTTTAGAGGCGTTTGATTGGCTAAGAGCGGACCGGGCAAGACGGGTTGTCTTTTCACTGTTAGCTGCTCGAAATTTGGCCAAGCAGAGCAAACCAATAGGCCTAGTTTGCATCAGATTGACATGGTAAGTATATGTATCACCAAACATGGAGTATAATACAAACTCCTCCTTTTCCTTAGAGATGCTTACTCACTGTCACTGTTCCTTGAGGTAGGAGTGAGCTTGCAGTCCCTGAAAGCAGACATTTTTATACTTCATTTTTAGTCTTTTTGAGTCTTCAGATTTTTTAGGTTTTTTTCAACTTCCACTTGAGTGTTGCATTACAATGTATAGAGTAACAGACAGGTAGTTGAGTGGAAATGCTTTTGATGAGGTGGGCTTTTTTTTTTTTTTTTTTTTTTTTTTTTTTTTTGGTTGTTGTTGTTCTGTTCAGTAATAAAAGTCATTAAAACCATTATAAGTATCATTTTAGAATTAAATCTGTGCTTTTTTTTGACTCACTTGTGTAAACAAAGTGAGTCTATGTTTTAACCCGGTGTTAGGTTGTCTGTGTGTGTGTGTCTGTGTGTCCATGATAAACTTTAACATTGACATTTTCTCTGCAAATACTTTGTCAGTTGACACCAAATTAGGCATAAAAATAGGAAAAATTCAGTTCTTTCCAGTCATCTTGTTTAAAACAATATTGCACCTCTGGGATGGGCACAAAAAAATTAAAAAATGAAGCCAAATTATATGCAAACTGCATTTACTGTTATGTTTATATTTTTTGTATTCTCTAAACTTGGCACTTTGATCTGATATTCTGACCCAACAACAAGAGCAGTCATTATTATCATTTTTTGTCAAACAGGAACTTCTTTTGCTAAGCATGGAAGTTTTATTTATTTTTCAAACGTTTTGGTGCAGATAGTAAAAAAGGAAATTACTCTGTAATTAATGCTAGGGGACTTAATTTGCTTTAAACTGATCCTTCTCATCTTAGACATTACATTTTGAAATTATACTCAATACATAAAAAGCTTGGATTTTTTTTTAAAGTGTATCATAAGTGAGTCTTGAAGGCCTTGCCTCTCTTTTTTTTTTTTTATTAAGCAGATATTTGTGATCTCAAGAAATTTAATCTTCTCTGATTTTTGTATAAAAAAATATTGATATTTGAAGTACACACCATTTCAGAAGAAACTTCTTTCACCTCTATGAGCAGAAGGAGTCTGTACATTTGTTTCTAATGAATTTTTTTTTTTTTTTTTTTTTATGAAACAAATCTATGTGATCTCAAATATTTGAATCTTCTCAGATGAAAAACCCCCCCCAACTTTTTACAGGGTATATTGATATTTGAATTACACACCATTTCAGAAGAATTTTCTTGCACCACCTTGTCTTAGAGCAGAAGGGGGTCTTACATTTGTTTCTAATGATGCTTGACCATGTGGACGACGTGTGTGTGTGTGTGTGTGTGTGTGTGTGTGTGTGCAGTTTTTCGAGGAAGCTCGTCACAGCGAGCAGTGGATGTCTCATCACTCAGAGACACTACAGAACCGATTCTCTCGGGACAACATTCCAGTGGAACAAGCAGAAATGCTGATTCGCGAGTTGCGGGTAAGGAGTGTTGTGAGTGTGTGCGTGTGTGTGTGTGTGTTCATGCATATGTGTGTGTGTGCGAGTGTGTGCTTGTGTATGTGTGTTTGCTAATTGTACGTTTCCCTCTGGACAGGTTAACAACTCTTGTACACAAATATATGTTGGAAAGAAGAGCCAGTTTAGTAGCCAAAAGAAGCGTAAGATGAGACAGAACGCAAACCTGACAAGGTGGCGTCGAGAGCCTTGGCCAAAGGAATGAATCAGCGCTTGTAGCTTTTAGAGGCGTTTGATTGGCTAAAAGTGGACCAGGCATGACGGGTCTCTTTTCACTGTTAGCCGTGCAAAATATGGCCAAGCAGAGCAAACCAATAGGCCTAGCTTGCATCAGTTTGACATGGTTTGGTATCTCCAAACATGGAGTATAATGCAAACTCCTCTTGTTGGCTACAAGGAACAAAGCATTTGTGCTGTAAGGCATGAGGTTTGAAGACCTCATCACATCTTTCTCATTTTCCTAATAAAAAACAAAAAACAAAAACAAAAACGAAAAAAAACCTTAACTGTTGCTGATGACTATGCTTGTTAATGAAGGTGTCTCCTCACTAAGGTAAGTCAGAGCCTTCAGGTCAGGATTGGCGTATGTGGACTTCTTCGTCTTGGGACTGGCATTGCTTCTGTTTAGCAGAATCAGTGACACCATTTCTCCAGTGCAGGAAAAAAGGTTCAACAGCCAGGAGGTTAATCAGTTACCAAGTGGTTTTTTTTTCCTTCTTTTTCTCCTTCTTCTTCTTCTTTGTTCGTGGGATGCAATTCCCACGTTCACTTGTATGCACACGAGTTGAGTGGGCTTTTATGTGTATGACCATTTTGACCCTGCCTTGTAGGCAGCCGTACTCTTTTTTGGGGGGTTTCTTCTTTCTTTCTTTTTTTTTTTTCATTTATTATTGTATTGCTGTGGCAGATCCTTAGCATGGACCCCTCTCAGAGGGAAGCAGAGTGGCACGCCCTCAAAGACCAGATAGAGAAGCTGCTGTCCTCTGCAGACAGCACTAGCTTTCCCAAACACGACCTGAAGCGCCTGAAGAGAGAGCTGGCGGAGTGTCAGCAGATCTTCAGCAGCAGAATGTCGGCTGGAGCCGCCACCAAAGGTGGGATGATTTTGTGGGGTTGCTTTTTTTTCTTTTTGTTGTTTTTTCTTCTCCTTATTATCTAGTATTTGTTGTTGTTGTTGTTGTGTCTGTTTTTTTACCTGTGGTTTTCTTCCTCTCTCATGTTGTCTCTGTGTTTGTTGGCACTTTATTTATCTGGTAAACATGTATGTATCTTGCAGAAATGTGAGTTGTGGTGTATATATATATATGCTTATGTGTGTGTGTGTGTGTGTTTTATGCATAATGGTTGGCCTGGTTAGCAAGGTTATAATGGTTGGCATGGTTAGCAAGGTCCACAACTTTCTTTTTTATGAAATAACTTTCGATCTCTCTCTCTGTCTCTTTCTCTCTCTCTCTCTCCCTCTCTCTCTCTCTCCCTCTCTCTCCCTCTCCCTCTCTCTCTCCCTCTCCCTCTCTCTCCCTCTCCCTCTCTCTCTCTCTCTCTCTCTCTTGACTTTCTCACACTCACTCGCTCACATATTTTTCTATATGTCAGGATTTTCTTGTTTTCGAACTAGATGTGTTTGTAGGACATGCAGGTCAGTCTGCACACGTTGGCAACCTCCTTGAAACTGGAACTTAATCAGAAACTTTGGCAGTGAAATGCACACGTTTGGAATCACCTTCCTCAGCCTCTCCCTCGCTCATCTTCACTGCAATCTTTCAAATCCAGTCTGAAGACCCACCTTTTCCCCTCCTGATTAATTCTCAACAGCCCATCCCTTTCCAGTATGAACTAAAACGACAGTGAGTGAGTGAGTTTTGATAGTTTCCGAATTTGTTGGTTGTATTTTTTATTGTGTACTGTTTATGATTGTGTGCTAAGACTTGTATGTGTGCGTGCATGTGTGCCTGTGTGTATTGTGGGTGGGTGGGGGGAATGGGGAGGTGGAGTGGGGGGTGGGGGCGGGGTGGGGGGAATGATTTTTGATAATGTTTGGTATCTTCTGTTCAATTTTTCCTTTTTGATATTGACGAATATGTATTGTTTGTAAACGCCTGGGGCTTATTTTCAAGATTAGGCGTAATGCTCATAATGATAATAATAATGATAACAGTAATGATAATAATAATAATGTATGATTTTCCTCCTCCTCCTCCTCCACCTCCCTCCTCCCCCCACAGAGGGCCCAGGCAACCAGTCGGCGGTGCAGATGTTGCTGCAGGAGATTGACTCGGTCAGCCAGGACCTGGGCGTGTGTGACCAGCTGCTGTCGGCCATGATCCACAGCCCGCTGCCTCAGAACAATAGGGGGGTTCAGGACGCCTTTCGCAAATACAGGGTGAGGCCTTCACCACAGTGGCTTCGGGTTTTAGTTGTTGTTTCTTCACCTGTTTCAGAATAATAATGATAATAATAATAATAATAATAATAATAATACAATAATAATAATAATAATAATACCTAGTTTTTTCTATGGCATGATATCCAGCACCAATGCTGCTGAAAGCACCTTACATCATAGTTGACTATAAACATGCCTTAAAAAAACACATCAACCGATATCTGACGATGGAAAACATTCAGTGTGTTCATATGAATGCAAAAGCACACCAAAGATTATAAAAGCTATGAAGTAAATAAGGTTTAGATTGAAAAAAAAAGCATTTCATAGAACACACACACACACACACACACACACACACACACACACACACACACTCATATAAATGTCCCTCCCTAACAGACACACACACACTGACATTGAATATCAACTGCACTAAAAACAGAACTGCATAAGCATTAAAATATTTCTTATTTTCTAACATGGAATCAGAATACCGTTATTATCTGGTAGAGAAATTAAGTGTGGTGAATATCCCGCACTTTAATACCAAGACCGCGGGCCAACGCTCATTCTCTTTCCAGGCCCCGTCCTCGTGGACTAAAATCCCTAATCTGGCCAGACTTGTTCAATGCCACTTATTGGTCACGACTGTGACATATTTTTCTATTTGGAATATACTTTTAAAACTATAAAACCATCTTTATTTCTCAGTGCTTTCCATTTTAGAGTGCCAATTTCGTTTATATGAAGCAATTAGCCTATCTATGAATTCTGAAACAATTCCTTCACATCCAACTTCCTGACACATCCACACAGTCCCAAATCCATTTACAGTTAATGTCTTCTTTACAAGATATACCCGGTTTTCCTAGAGAGAGAGTGAGAGAGAGAGAGAGAGAGCATGTGGTGCAGACTGTACACAGTGTGTGTGTTCCCTGTGGTGGTGTGTTGTCCCGACAGGAGTTCCAGGAGAACTTCGACCGCCTGGAGAAGGAGGTGGCCATCCTCCAGCGCAGCAGCAGACAGTTATCTCCCCCTGCCCCCCAGGTGGAGTCGCAGCTCAGTCTCCTGGTGCAGAAGCACCAGAAGATCCAGGCCGTGTCCTACCTCTACATGGACAGGTGAGCAGGGGGAGGATAGTGGTGGTGATGATGATATGATATCTTTCTGTCTGTCACTCACTCATTTCATTTGCCTGAAGAAGAGCCTGTGGCTCGATACGTCGCCTCTTTTATCCCAAGTAAGTCGACCTTTACCAAGATTTTTTTTAGTCTACCTCCCACCATGATATGGATACTTGTATAGCGCCTATCCTTGTTTGGAGACCAAGCTCAAAACGCTTTACAAACATGGGGTTATTTGCACAACAGGCTGCCTACCTGGGTAGAGCTGACTGACAGCTGTCATTGGGCGCTCATCGTTCGTTTCATGTGTCATTCAGTCAGATTGCAGGCATGAACACATACACACTTAGACATGTACTATTTTACGTGTATGACTATTTTGTTTATTTACCCCGCCATGTAGGTGGTCGTACTCCGTTTTGGGGGGGAGGGGGGGGGGGGCATGCTGGGTATGTTCTTGTTTCCATAACCCACCGAACACTGACATGGATTACAGGATCTTTAACATGTGTATTTGATCTTGTGTGTGCATATACACATGAAGGGGGTTGAGGCACGAGCAGGTCTGCACATATGTTGACCTGGGAGATCAGAAAGATCTCCACCCATTACCCACTAGGTGCCGTTACCAAGATCTGAACCCCGGACCCTCGGATTGAAAGTCCAAGGCTTGAACCACTCAGCTATAGTGCCCGTCTGTTCCCAGATTCAAGCACAACACTACTAGCTATCTCTCTTTCCTCATCTCTGGACCTTGCACATTTGCAGTGATCTCCTTCGTTTGTTTGGTCAAATTCCTGCACTCAGCTCTGAGAAGTCTTGTCTTAAAATCTACCTCTTTTGTATTTGTATTTTGTATTTTGTATTTCTTTTTGTCACAACAGATTTCTCTGTGTGAAATTCGGGCTGCTCTCCTCAGGGAGAGTGTGTCACTATACAACAGCGCCACTCTTTTTTTTTGGTATTTTTTCCTGCGTGCAGTTTTATTAATTCCTATTGAAGTGAATTTTCCTAAAGAATTTTGCCAGAAACAACAATGCAATACCCTTTTGTTGCCACGGGTTCCTTTACATGCACTAAATGCATGCTGCACACGGGACCTCAGTTTATCGTCTCATCTGAATGACTAGCGTCCAGACCACCACTCAAGGTCTAGTGGAGGGGAAGAAAATATCGGCGGTTGAGCTGTGATTCGAGCCAGCATGCTCACATTCTCTCGCTTCCTAGGCAGATGCATTACCTCTAGACCATCACTCCAAAATATCCCACCTCCCACACCACCCCACGCCCCCTGCCCCCTCCTTTGCTTCTTTCTGTCATATAGTTTCTCTGAGCCTTTCATCTGCTAAACGTAACCACTATAGCAGCATTGTCGTTATTCTCATCATCATTCATCATCGATATATATATATATATGTGTGTGTGTGTGTGTGTTTGTATGTGTGTATATTTGTATTTCTTTTTTTATCACAACAGATTTCTCTGTGTGAAATTCGGGCTGCTCCCCAGGAGCGCCACCCCTTTTTTTTTTCTTTTTTTTTCTCCCTGCATGCAGTTTTTATTTGTTTTTTTTCCTATTGAAGTGGATTTTTCTACAGAATTTTGCCAGGAACAACCCTTTTGTTGCCATGGGTTCTTTTACGTGCACTGAGTGCATGCTGAGTGCACAATGCTGAGTGCACACATTATCTCTAGGCCATCTCTCCACATGACTTGAATGGATGTTTATATGCCTGTGGTTGATGCTCCTTTGTCATGCTTGTTTAGAATTTGGTTGTATGTTTTACAGATTAGTATTGATTTATACAGATTTCATGACTATATTCATTTAATGCGTTGTGCATGTGAATATACAGTAAGTGTGCATGGGTGATTGCACATGGCCCAACGGGTGTGCGCATGCAAACGTGTATGTGTGTGTTTTAAATATGATAGTATTGTCTATGACCATCAGAACAGCAGAGGAGGCAACTTGGAATATAGAAAAGGAAAGAAAAGACAAGTAAGGGGGGTTGGGGATTGGAGGGGGGGTGGGGTGGTGGTGAGGGGGGGAGCTAGAGGAAAGCAGAAAAAGGGGCCTTTCATGTTGAGTTTGACATTTGTGGTACTGGCTGTGTGTGTAGACTGAAGAACAGTGAGGTGGTGATATCTGGCCTGGATGAGGTGAGACACATCGTGTCGGAGTACGAACACGTGCTGGCCTCGCACGGCAACATGGCCTCTGACCTCCCGGCATTACGTGGAACCACCAAAGACCTCACCGTACGTATTTGTTTTTTGGTGGTTTTTTTTTCTTGTTGTTCATTATTGTTGTTCCTTATCCACTGGCTGATCCCTCTTTTTTTTTCTTTTCTGTTTCTTGGGATTCTTTCTTGTTTTGTTTTTTTTCCCCCATACTCTCTTTCACTCATTTTTCATTTTTTAGTTTTGTTTGTCTGTTTGCCTGTCCATTAGTCTTGCCCCCTAGTTTTGCACAGACACACACACACACACACACACACACAGTCACACACACACACACACACACACACACACAATCACACACACACACACACACACACACACACACACACACACACACACACAATCACACACACACACATGCACGGACATGGATTAAGGGTGGGGATTTGTTCATCTCCCGGGTCAACAGAATGTGCAGATGCGACAGTATCAGAACAAGGGTTGTCCCTGGTAAAAACTCGACAGAGACACACACTTTGACAGGTAAAAACTTGCAGGCAGAAAAGAAGAACGCCTGGGGGGGGGGCTGCACAGTAGCGACACACTCTCCCTGGGGGATAGCAGCCTGAATTGCAGACAGAGAAATCTTCTGTGACAGAGGAATACAACACAGCACAGTACAACGCAATACAAGCCAAGCCAAGCCGAGTCTAACGCTATGCAGTACAGTGCAGTACAATAAATACAATACAGTACTACATTTTACAACACAATCACGGCTGCTCAGCCGAGCACAAAATCCGACTCTTTAGTTGGCCGAGCAGCGTCTAGCGTTTTGGGTCATTTTTTTTTTTAATGCCAGACTTTCCCACCGCACTCTGCACTGGCCGGCGCATTCGCCGCGGTATTTCTGGCCCCGCGCGCCAAACCCGGACACTGCCTTCTTTGTTTCACTCGGCCCCGCAGCCCCCGCCCCGCTTTTCCCACCTTTTCACAGCATCCACACATTTCTGCAGCGATTATAGAAAGCTGAATTATTGCTATTCCTGCTTGTATTATTGGAGTGCAGTTTGATTTGATTTACACAATTCTATTATTTTATCAACATCATCATTTCATTTTTTTTTTTTTTACCTTAAAAAAACTTCATCTTTCTCGTGGAATGAAGGGGTGAGTGTCAACTGCTTTTGACTCTCTGGCACTGCAAAACCTGTGACTAACTTTCGCAGATTTTTTTTCTTTCTCTTTTCTCTTCAATTTTTTGTTTCTTGTTTTTTGTGTGAGTTTTCTTATTTGGATGTTGACAATCTATTTTGCTTTGTGGGCCTACAATCGAGTGCTGTGCCGAGTCTGTTTGTGCATGTTTAATTGCTTGTTTGTTTGTTTCTTGTGCCCATCACTGTGCGTGTGTGTGCTGGCCGAACGTGCGTGCGTGCTTGCGTGTGTGTCTGTGTGTGTGTGTGTCTGTGTGTGTGTGTGTGTGCCACAGTGTGTGTGTCAGTGTGTGTGTGTGCCACAGTGTGTGTGTGTGTGTGTGTGTGTGTGTGTGTGTGTGTGCGCGCGCGCGTGTGTGTGTATGTGCCACAGTATGTGTGTGTGCGTGTGTGTGTGTGTGTGTGCACCACAGTGTGTGTGTGTGTGTGTGTGTGTGTGTGTGTGTGTGTGTGTGTGTGTGTGTGTGTTTCATAGTTTGAAGAGTATAAAGAATTAATCAGACAGAGGATCGAGGTATAACATGGAGAAAGACAGTCATACAGAAAGTGTACACAAAAGCAGACTGCACAGTCTGTGTAGAGTGTGCGGTGGGAGTTAAAAAAAACGTACTGATGAATGCATGAGATATTGTTATTCTGTCCATCAGAACTTGAGGAATATCACGGCATCGATATCATGCGTGACAGAAGTGATACACATTCCACAACTTTGTGTAGCATGTGCCATGCTAGGGTACAAGAGATAAAGAGAACAGAAAGCACAACCACCCTGCAAAATGCTAAAGCTGACAGTGACTGTGCAGCAGACTTGTGGTCTCCTTTTGACCCCACTGTTACTCTGAACGAATGTGGCACCTGCTCACACTTTGCATCTCAAGCAAAAGCTGGTAGACCAGTCAGATGGAAGAGAGGCAGCCCAAAACAGACAGGAACAGTCACTAACAATACAGAAAATGCCAGTGACACAGAAGAAGACACATTGTTTCTGCCTCCAGTGACATCCACACCAGAGAAAGTACCACGACTGAGTGACACTCAAACATCACCAATCATGTTGCACACTCCAGAAAAACCGCACACATCTGTATCCATGAGTGACATGCAAACATTGCCAATGATGTTGCACACTCCAGAAAAAGCACACACGTCTGTATCGACACAACACACCCCAAAGCGATTCAAAGACATGACAACATCCCCAATCATCCCAAAACAAAGCCTGTGTTCCATACATAACGTCACTTTTCCCCTCACTAAACACGAAACTGAGTATCACACAAAACTGACAAAAACAATATTAAATCATTCAAAAGGCAAATTCAAAGTTGTATGCAAAACAAAAGGTCAGCCTTTCATCCCGAAGAAAGCCTGCGAAAGTTGTTGAAAATGTCAGGCGTGATGTGTCAGGTGTGACAACTGAAGACACAATCAAACAACATAGTACTGAATTGAAAAAACCCACCAAAATTCACAGGCAAAAGGTGTTAGAGGGAGCAGGAATTACTAGACCATCCATCTCTTGTAAAGAAACATCGGCGCTCAGGGCACAGTTAGGGGCCAGTAAGTTCAGTTTCAGAAAACTTCAAAAATGTCTCAGAAATAAAGGTGTGGCAATAGCAAGCGAACATGCTGAGAGACGGCTCCAGAACAACATTGTGTGTGGAGATATAACAGTAGACAAAAAAATAGTAAGCTCTAGCGCTGAGATGCATGGGGAGAAAACAGACGTGCCGGTCAATGTTGGCTATGTTGGTCACACTGACCTTCTTCAGTTTGTGTCCTCACTACTGGATAAGTACGAAGAGGAAAATCTTCTCACATGTCATGATGACACCATACCATCCAATGAAATCTGGGTGAAGATTGGTGGGGACTATGGTGGAGACAGTTTCAACTTCATGCTGCAGATAGCCAACACCAGAGCACCTAATTCAAAGCAGAACACATGGCTGATAAGAATTGTAAACTGCAAAGACAGTTATGAAAATTTGAAAACTGTTCTCCATCCATATAAGCAACAAATAGAGAACTTGCAAAAAACAGAATGGAAAGACAAACACATTCGCGTATTCTTCTTCAGAGATTATGATTACCTCCTGAAAATTTATGGTATTTCTGGAACCCAGTCTTCCCACCCCTGTCTCTGGTGTCAGACATCCAAACAGCAGCTGAAGAAGGACCTAACAAAGCAGCCAAGCATTCCACCCAGGACACTCACCAATATTAATCGTGATAACAGACACTTTCGTTTATATGGCAAAGACAAGAAAAAAGCAAAAGCCTTCAACAATGCCACCCACAAGCCATTGATCAATGTAGAACTGACACAGGTTGCTCCACCTTACTTTCATATTCTACTTGGCATTGTCAAAAAGCATCATGATTTGTTAGAACAGGACTGCCACACGCTTGACAAACAGATCGCTGCAACACTAGCAAAGGAACAAGACCTTCAGCAAGACAACAACGCAGCATTTACACAGTTTGTCAGTGATCTGCATGCCACTGAAGAAGATAAAACAGAAAAGAGAGTGCATGAAACAAGGCTGACAGAAATCTTAGAACTGGAAAAAGAAAGCAGGCACATGCAACAGTCATTAGCAGAAGAGAAAACTGAAGTCGAGAACCAGATTGATGATCTGTACGACAGGATTGAAGAGAAAAAGCAAGAGACAGAACTGCCTTTTCTTTCTGGACCTGTGACTTCAAACCTGGACACAGTGTTGAAAGACAACAAGATCACTGTGCAAGCATACCATGGCATCATTTGTGGGCAATCATTGTCATAAATACCTGCAGCCTTTAGTCACTGAAAACATCTGTCAGAGTGTTATACAAAAAACGTTTCAGACTACAGACAACCAGCATGCAGATGACATTGCAGCAAAATTTCAGACGCTCAATCAACTCTTTGCAGCTGTTCACAGACAAGTGTCCCACACACGAGTCACACAGAAAGACTGATAGAATAGAACAAGACATCAAACAGTACATGCAATTTTTCTGACAGAGTTTCCCCAACACAAACATTACTCCCAAACAACACATATTAGAGTGCCACTGTGTTGACTTCATGAATAGATGGGGGTGTGGCCTGGGTCTGCTTTGGGAGCAAGGTGGCGAGGAGACACATGCGTTTGTCAATACCTTAAAAACACGTTGGGATGAGGAACAACAGACCAATGTTCTGATGCAGGAACAGCTGACCGCTGTGTCCCCTCGACTGCAGGGTGTTCTGTTGCTTTCTGGCAAACCCGCAGATAAACAACAGTGCTCTTGAACTTGAACATTGTGTGCGTGCATGCAAGCCTGTGTGTGTGTGTGTGTGTGTTGTGTGTGTGTGTGTGTGTGTGTGTGTTTCCAGCCAGTGTGTGTGTGTGTGTGTGTGTGTGTGTGTGTGCGCGTGTGTGTGTGCATGCACGTGTGCATGCGTGTGTGTGTGTGTGTGTGTGTGTGTGTGTGTGTGTGTGTGTGTGACTTGATTCATAAGTGTTTATGCTTGTGTGTGCTTCCAATGTGTGTGTGTGTGTGTGTGTGTGTGTGTGTGTTCACACACGCATGTGTGTGCCCAGTGTTGTGTGTTGTTCAATTTTGTTTTTGTTTGCATGCATATTCAGTTCACATAAAAAGAATTTGTTATATTGAGATTTTTCTGTGTTTAGTGTTTTGTTTGTTCATCTGTTTGTTTTGTTTGTTTTTATTATTTGCGCATGTTTTGTTCAGATTTTTTTTTTTCTGTCACGGGAGTGATATTGTATTGGTGGTTATGCGTTTCGACAAGTGGCTCCCTATTCCAAGTCATTAAAAGTTTGAATTATACACCAAACATTTACTATTTACTTTGCACTTTCAGTGCATATGTTTAGCGGACAACTTTATGCTGTGCCGAAACCATTTTATGAACACAGAACAGCAGAGCAAGGATACCGCTAAAAGCTGATGAGACAGTGAGCAGTGCAATGTGTACCTAATCGCCGCTTCACGGCAGTGCCAAAAGCCGACAGACACTCACCCCGCTCTCCATCCCCCTGCTGCTTGCACTGACCATGCTACAGTGTGTTCATTTAAACGTTTGTTGTGCTGCCAAGAAAAATCGCACACCTCAAAAGGTAAGCTGATCTGCATGCAGGCATGCTAAATGTTATGTGTGTATTTATGATGTTATTGTGGAAAACGCCTGTTTTCTTAGAGAGGGATTTAAACTTAACGATTTTTGCGATCATGTTTCTGCTTATCCTTCTCTTCTCTTTCTTCATGTATGTTTCAGCCGTTGCCGCAACAACCGCTATGTAAGAAAACATATTGTGTTTGGAGTCAATGGAAAGCTTATTTTGTGTTCTTTTTAGAAAACCACTTCTTTAGTCGTTATTTCCGATCCATCCGAGGAGATGATGCGCGAAAGAAACAAAGCAGATTTACTGCTGAACAAGCGTACAGCGAGTGCCGCTGGCACGGCCTGTTTGTCAGCCGTGTTTACATGCCCTACTTCCTGGGGTCACGAACTTTCGCTGGGCCAACTAAAGTGCCAGCACTGAACACCCGTGCAATACAAGCCAATTCAATACAGTACAATACAGTACAATGTTGTACAATGCAGTACAATGCAATACAAAGCAGTACAATGTAATACTATGTAGTACAGTGTGAAACTATGTAGTACAAAGTGGCACAATGTAATACTATGTAGTACAATGTGAAATTATGTAGTACAATACAGTATAATGCAATACTATATAGTACAATGCAGTACAATGCAATGCCATGTAGAACAATGCAGTACAATGCAATACTGCATAGTACAATGCAATACAATGCAGTACAGTGCAGTACAATGCAATACAATGCAGTACAATGTAATTCAATATAGTACACTACACCACACCACACCACACTACACTACACTACACTACACCACACCACACCACACCACACCACACCACACCACACCACACCACACAAAACATCACACCACACACCACACCACACCAGACCACATACCACACACCACACCACACCACACACCACAGTATAGTACAGCAGTGGTGCTGTGTGGATGCAGGACCTGTGGACGTCAGTGCAGCAGCAGCAGGGCCCAGTGGAGCAGATGTCTGGCGCCGTGCACACCCTGGGGCACCTGGTGGAGAAGAGTCGCCCTGCTGCCCCCGCCCACCCGGACCTCGATGCCCTCAAGACGGAGGTGCTGGACCTGGTCACCCGCTGGGACAACGTCCGGTCGCAGATCGGGGAAAGGTTGGTCACTTGGCTGTGTTGATCGATCGATCGGTTTCTTTGTTGGGTTATAATAATAATAGTAATAATAATAATAATGGTATTTATATAGCCCTGAATCTTGTGCAGAGACAAATCAAAGCTCTTTCGCACCAGTCATTCACATGCATGCATAAGTCTAAAACTGGAGAAACTGAAGACAAGGAAGAGGCAGGGAAGGGAGGCTGTTTTGGGAAGAAGTGGGTTTTAAGGCCAGACCTGAAGAGCTGAGTGTGGAGACATGACAAAGCAAAAGAGGAAGTTAATTCCAATTGCAAGGTCCAGAGACAGAGAAAGAATGGTGTCTAACAGTGGAGTGTTTGGATCTGGGTATGCGTAAACAGAGTGGACCCTAAGCCGATCGTAGTGAGCGAGATGGAGTGTAGAGGTGAAGGCAGCCACAGAGATAGGACGGGACAGATTTGTGAATACATTTATAACATAGAGTGCTGATCAGTTGGAGCTTTTTTTTCTTGACACTTTGTACCCCATCAGTGCAGCTAACAACAGCTAAGTGCACTGTGAAAGCCATCACTTCGCGCACAAAACTTGAACGAAGTCATCAAAAAACATGCTGAGTCCCCCTTGAAAATGCTTGTGCTAAAAGGTGCACAGAGTGAGAAGACAACTCGTTGAGAAAGTGAAGCTGAATGAATGTGTCCACCACAGTCCAGAAATGTCTTCACACAGTCCAAAGGAAACAACCAAGAGCTTTGGATAAATCTGTGCTGCTTTGGGAGGGAGGAGGGAGGGTAGGGGTTTGGGGGTCAAGGGCAGAGAATACATGTCAATAAATTCAGCATCGGCTTGCACTTTGTGAAAGAACACATGGCATTTTTTAGTGTGTGTGTGTGTGTGTTTGTTTGTGTATGTACATTGTTTTATTTCAAACAAAGTACATAAATTCCTCCCCATCCAAAGAAAAAGAAAAAAAAACAACAATCACATCCGTACAAGAATAGTTAAAACATCAAATAGAACACATGCACACAATGAATACAGCAATACGCGGTTATGAAAAATAATGTACAATTCATCCCCATGGTAAACTAGTCTTGAAGGAAAAGAGGAAATGAAGAAAGCTGATAAAAAGAACTGATTTTGCATAGTACAGTAAAGCACCTCCGGTGACAGTAAAGCTGAATGTATACGCTTTACAACACTGGTACGGTAAACAAGCACATGTAAATGGAAGGAAGAAACAAGACACCACAGACATCCACAGTGATAACAAACAGTGTGTACATCATCGCTAAAATAGAGATGGGTGGGTTGTGTTCCACATTGAATTGTTGCTTGATGCAAGGTTGTGCACCTTTTTGAAAATCATTATCATCATCATCATCATCATCATTATCATCATCATCATCGTCGTCGTCGTCGTCGTCGTTGTTGTTGTTGTTGTTGTTCTTATCATTACCATTGTATTGTTGTTTTTTGTTATTTTCTTCCTGTTCTTCTTCTTCCTGTTCTTCTTTTTCATCATCATCATCTTCTTCTTCTTCTTCCTCCTCCTCTTCTTGTCTTCCTCTTCTTCGTCTTCCACATCATCATCATCGCCATCATCACAATCATCAGTAACAGAGAGGGGTGTGTGTGTTTGTTGCAGACTGCAGGCGACCAACTCGGGGCAGGAGGCGCTGGCCCAGTACCAGAACGGTCTAGCGGCGGAAGAGCAGTGGCTGGTGAAGACGCAGCAGCAGGTGGCCACCCAGCCCCCGCTGACAGGGGACGTCACTGACGCCAAGACACAGCTGCAGCCCACCATGGTCAGTTCCCCTTTGGTGCCCCTCCATGCCTGTCTCTTCTGTCACTCTGCTGAACGGTCATCATTTTTGTATCGTGGCCCAAGGCCCATGTACATTAAGGCATTTCTGAGTTCTCTGTCTCTCTCTCTCTTGTCATGATCACTCTCTCAGTCCTAACACTCTTCAGTATAATCGTCTCCCCATCGTTTTTGATGAGTTGTTGATTGATATTGTGACAGACAAATTTTGGCAGAGACACTGATGTTGGTCTATTCCTGTTGTTGAGCTCAAGGATACAGATGAAGATGTTAAGAAGAAGAATGTTGTTTGTGATGATGATGACAACTATGAAATGTTGTTGATGATGATGATTATGATAGGTAACAATATTCCCAACAGCCAGCATGATGTGAACTTTGTAGATTCACCACTTCTTCACAAATGGCACAGCAGTATCAGCATCAGCATAAACAAAAACAAGAACAAATTAATTGTGGAATGATAAGGAAAATACAGCTTCATTTTTATGAACATACTGCATGTGAATGATTTCGGAATATTGTTACTATAGCCAGTCAGTCAGAAATGCATTAGGTTGATAATTGAAAAATATAGGAAACACTCCTTTCTTCTTACTGGTTCACCAAATACAGAAGCATTGATATTTCAGACACTTAAAAGATGCTAAAGGTATATTGGGGATCAGGTCTTTTTTTTTCTTTCCTTTTTTGTTTCTTTGTTGTCAGTTTGTTATCATACTTGTTTGACTATTCTTCTGCTCCTGAAAGGAGAGAGGATACAGTTTGTGTAAACACTGATGTATGTGTGTGACCCACACTTCAGAAAGCGACCGTGTTTGGTTCACAGGCTATTCAGAACCAGCTGGCTGAACACAAACCTCCAATCGAAATGGTCAACCAGGTCGGGGGTCAGTTCATCTGTCAAGCCAAGGTAAGGACTTGATTCTCAGGGGCTTTGTTGAAAATCTCCAGCTTTTGCCCAGTTAATGCCTCTTCTGTTTGTTTTGACACCTTTTTAAAAAATTATTTATATATATATACTACTACCATTCCTGTGTTTTTCAAAATGTTGTTCTACCCCAGATTCTGGTGTTTTCTTCATGTATTAATGTGGTACTGCTCTGGAGCTTCAACTTTTCTTTGTTTGGTTGGCTTTTTTGTTTTGCTGTACGTTTCGTTAACCAGTGTGTAAAGAAATGAGCGTTCTGCCTTTCCTCTCCTCTGATCCGTTTTCTCCTCTTGAGGGGGGATAACCACTGAACTGGCTGCCGACTGTGCATGGACGCGCATGATTTCTCTGTAGTAGGGACGTAGATAGTTATTTGTTTTTTTTTGTGTGTATTGATTTATATTTTACTTGTTTGTTTACTCGGTCATTGTTTGTTTAATTGTTCATTGTTTATATGTTCATAGGTTTGTATCCTTGTATATTTATTTATGCCTCTGTTTTTTCAGTATCTTGTTGGATGGCATTGATGTCTTGCTATAGAAAGTTGTGTCTGTGGTGTTCATGTTACTGCTGACCAGTTAGTCAGTAGCTTTTTGCAATAGTCTTATTAGTTAATGTAGCTTTGTTCAGTCTGTGTTATTTTTGTTTTTGTTTTGTTTTGTTATTGAAACCAAGCCTGTGTTAACTGTTACAGTGATGTGTTGTTGTTGTCAGCATGCAGCTTGCAAAAGCACGGCACATTACCACCCCCAATGTGTTTGCAGCTCACAGGCGTCTGCGGCTGGCCACGCACAGTCCCTGCCTGTCTTGTGCTTCTGTCTCTCTTCTTCTGCCTCTCTAGTCTGCCCTCCTCTGTAGTCGTCGTCCACAGTTTGTTAGTCTGTAGTCAGAAGCTATGTACATTCATGACTAGACAGGATCCTCAAGCCAAGGTGCCTCAGTTTGTAGCATCATTTCTTTTTGTTAGATCCTACCGATCTCTTGTCAGATGTGCGTGTGTGTGTGTGTGTGTGTGTGTGTGTTTACTTGTGAGTTTTTCTCTCGAGTGTCTTTTGGGCTTTTAGCCTTTTTGATTAACAAAACATGCTGTTTTCGCCTGAAAGGCTTGAGAGAAGTTTGGCATAGAGGGAGAAGGAGAGAATCATTCATTGTGAAAATAAGATGTAAAGTTCAAGATGAAGTCCAAGAGTGTCAGTTTTAGCAAAGGGGTTTATTCTTTCCTCCCACTGAGGTGTGTGTGTGTGTGTGTGTGTGTGTGTGTGATCTTTTCACCCACTCAAAATTATCACGACTCTTTTGTTTACCTGCAGCAACCATTTCCAGCCATCATTTGCACCTCCCCCAACTGACCGATGATTTTCACAGCTGATTGTGGCTGTCGCCGGTTTTTTTTTTTTTTTTCATTTTAGGTTTTGCAGCTTTTTTTCTCTCCCCCGACTTAAACTGTGGCTTGCCCAGTTTGACCCCCATGTTTCTCCCTGTCGCCATGGCGTTCGCTGACTGACCTTTGCACGGTTCTCATTGTTATGCACCGCTTCCATTTCCTTCCTTCCCCCTTTTTTTGTCTTGATCGTTTGGTGGCCTTCCTCTTCTCGGTCAACACAAGGAGTAAGTAGCAATGTATATGAGGCTCACAGCAGGTTGGACAAATGAAGATCTGGCAGTGTTGGTGTTTTGTTTTTTTTGTGGACGAATATCATCATATCAAATGAAAGAAATGCAGAATCACTCTGAAAGCAAAATTTCCCTTCCTTAGACAGTTTGCGTAAAAGCAGATGAATGCTGTCTGTGGGGACGTTTGGGCAGATTTTTTTTTTTCCTGATCTGAATCAGTGATGACATTGTCATTTCCTTCATTTCTGCAACCTAGCTGTGACAGCTGATTTGGTTATGATCAAAACTGTTCCCAATTTGGCATGTACTATATTATCAATGTAGACATTCATGTGTTCCCAAATATTTGCCTTACGATGTTGTGGAAATTCCTGGAATGATAGAAATAGATTGTTTTACATTTCTTTTTATCATTTTTTTGTGATCTTGTTATTTTTGTTGATTTGCTTGTGCTGTATCTGAGGTATTTATTTCAGTATTACTATGCAAAATAACAGAACTAACTCCTTAGGTTTGCGTTTATTGAATGCCAGTATGTCTTACATGAGGAAAGCAAGACAAAGAGCCATACAGTATTTTCATTTGGAAAAAAAAAGAAAAAAAAAAAAGATTGTTTTCCCATGCTTGTTGCATTAAAGGAGATGGGTGAGAAAAAGTTGTGAGAGAGCTGTGATGTTCTGACTGTTGTCCAGTTTGGCCTTGAAGCAAGCTCAAGCAAGATCACTGGCATGCTTCTTCCTCTCACTTTCGCTGCACTTGTCTGCACGCTTAGCTTTTGGCTTTCCCCATTGCTTTTCTTTCTTTCAATTGTTGACATGTTCAGCAGCATTTATTGATATGGGTGTTTATTCATGTGGCTCCTTGTAAAGAGCTGGTGTACCTACATTCACCTGATGTGTATAGTTTTCACATTTATTGAAGGAAAAAAAGAAATTGAGAAAAGGAACTGATTATATAACAGTAGTTAAGTATTTTTGCTCAGTTCATTTTCACTTATAAAATCTTGTTTTTCATTGTCATACGAAACGTTTTGTTAAATGCTCTTGTGAGTTCCATGTCTGTTTATTAAAAGCATGAAAGCGTTTCAGATAGAATATGATGGATGAGAGTTTGAGATGATGTGTGTATTCATGTTTGATTTACACGTGTCCATTTCTTGTCCATATACATATGTGTATTTCACTTGTGCACTCTACATTTTTAATATAGTTTCCTATTTGATCACTGTATACCACCTTTTAATTTAGTTGAAAACAAGCTCTATTTAGTATGTTATTTATTTTAATTATTAAAACATCTTGAACCTCTCTGCACTTTACATAGCACTAAAAAAGCATTTGCTGAAGCAAACAAACATACGCAGATGTTTTGAAAATTAATTAGGATGGGACATTCAAAAGAGATCAAGCCATGAAGTAAATCAAATAAAATATCACATATAAACAGTTAATACTGAAAATAACAATAACGACAACATCAAATGCACTCGCATTCACATACTTGTGTTTGGGACATTGATCATTTGTAGGGGACTGCAGTTTTTAGCTTTCATAATGACTTGAGTGACAAATTTCTGAATTTCTCATGAAATCCAAAGAACTACATTTTTCTGTAGTGGTGTCAGGATGGAATATACATACCTTGATGGGTGATAACAGCACTGCAGATATGATGACTGAACATGGCATTGGACACACAGAGATAGAGAATGTATGTGTATATGTATGCATGCATTCATGGACATAAATGCACCATGCGTGTGCATTGGTGTTGGTTTTACAAACTATGGATGACGTGGTGATTGAACAATTGAGAAAACAGGAAAGATACAAAAAAAAGAACAACAACAAAACAACAGAACATTTATTTCATATCGAAATGTCAGCCCTGATGTTGCCTCTTATCAGAATTTCAATACATCTATCTGCCAGCAATTATTTGGTCTACAAGGAGCTCCTGTGTTTAAAGTTCACCACATGTACATGAGAAGAAGAAAAATTATTATTTTAAAAAATCACAAAAAAACAACAAAAAACAACAACAACAAAAATTGAATAAAGTGGTGTCATATGTTAGACACGGTCAGATTACAATTGGCCTGATGGAACCTTGTTCACACATGTGCTCACACACAAAATCCATTTACAAGAACGAAAAAAGAAGAATAAATAAAGAAAATAAAAGGAAAGATGTATTTGAGTTCCCAACTCCATACACACACACACACACACACACACACACACACACACTGGCAGGTTTTGTTGGGTTTGTCCTTGGGGTAATAATTAAAAGTCTCCTGGTTGGACGATTTGAGAACATTCAGAACATGGCGACTGAAAATTAACTGTACATATATATATAACTGTCTTAAATATGGACAACTGAAATTAAGAAGTATGATATGTGTAAGCTTGCTCAACCAAATATATATACACATGCATGCATGAGCCACACACATGCACGCACGCACGCACGCATGCATGCACGCACGCATATATATATATATATATATATATATATATATATATATATATATATATATATATATATATATATATGTGTGTGTGTGTGTGTGTACAAAAGTTCAGCAATATTAAATTTAAATCATTTCCGCTTAGATCACATATATGTACATATTCACTCAATATATATATACAAAACAAAAGTTCAGCTGTTTGTGCTTAGATAAAAGCTTCAGAATATTAGATATAATTCTGATAATTCCAGCGTGAATTTGGAGTTCTTTCAGAATAGATAACTGAATATCTGCAGATGGCCATATTGAACACACTCTGCTTCTTCTGCTTGTCTCCCCTGATACCGCAAATCTCATGACCTGAGAACAATGTGTAAAATATAGATCAAATTGATGACAGAATTACTGTACATTTTTACCATCATTGTTTAGTTGTTTTTTGTTTTTTTGTTGTTTTTTGTTGTTGTTTTTTTAAATTATTCTGACATCATCAGTATTCAAGAATGTGCATACTTGTATCCATTTTGGACCTCTCTCTCTCTCTCTCTCTCTCTCTCTGTTTTTTTCCAGTTAGACAACAGATAGATCACATACATATGTCTGGTCTTCATAGTGTGGAATAAAGAGAAATCATTGTTGACCCTAGACTCCAAATTCTAGTGCTCAATCTGCACCATATCCAGCTTTTAAAGTTGGAAGCTCACGAAGTTACTTCCCTTGCTGAAGTCTTCATCTGCAATGACAATCTTAGAGCCTAATGTTTCTGTCTTTCACACAAAAGGGGCGAAAAGGTTGAGAAAATATATGTGAGAAATAAGGAGAGTTGGGTTTGTCTTTGGGACTGAGATGTGTGAGATCTAACTGGACATCAGGTTCAGTGAGAGGCAGGTAGCTGTCCATGTAAAATTGGCTGCGCAGCAAATTTCTCTTATATGAGACAGTATTCACTCAATGAAATTTTGATTCACTTTGAACCAAGCTTTTTTTAACTTCAGCAGAGTGGCAGACCTGAGTTAGAAACAAAGTAAAAGTTTTGCAGCAAAATGAATTCTTCAGAGTTATAGTATTGTGACATGAAATGATTTTCTGAAAGGTATTTGGACTACAGATCTTAAAAAAAAAAATTCACTTTTCAGAAATATATATGTCTTTGTACCATATCAGATGAGTTGATTAATTTTATATCAGACAAGCAGATATGTATACACACATAATCATCATGATTTTTACAACAGTTGCAGCGTTTTAGATTATTGTTATTATTTGCACAGTTATATTGCAAGGAAATTTTGTTGGTACAGATCTTTAAGTAGACTAGATTGTAGTTCAGGAAAAAGCATACTTTCGAGTGGGCAAATAAACATGGCTGAATGGTGGCAATGACTGTTTTCATGAACTGGTGACATAATTTTTGTCTGTTGAAGTAGTGTGAATTGGTCTCAGATGTTCAGGGATTATTTTCCCCTGAATTCAGATCTGCTGAATTAGAGTAATTCAGCATGCACACACGTCAGTTATCACATGTTCATGGCACATTTACAGAAAAATGAACACTATGCTCATGCTGTGGTGTGGAGTGATGGCCTAGAGGTAATGCGTCCGCCTAGGAAGCGAGAGAAATCTGAGTGCACTGGTTCAAATCACGGCTCAGCTGCCGATATTTTCTCCCCCTCCACTAGACCTTTAGTGGTGGTCTGGACACTAGTCATTCGGATGAGACAACAAACCCAGGCCGCGTTTGCAGCATGCACTTAGCGCACGTAAAAAAAAATCACGGCAACAAATGGTTGTTCCTGGCAAAATTTTGTAGAAAAATTCACTTTGATAGGAAAAACAAATGAAACTGCACGCAGGAAAAAATACAAAAAAATGGTTGGCGCTGTAGTGTAGCGATGCACTCTCCCTGGGCAGAGCAGCCAAATTTCACACAGAGAAATCTGTTGTGATAAAAAGAAATACAAAAATTCAAATACAAATGCTGTTAAGTGTTTACATGGAACAGAAAGCAGTTGGAGTTGAAAGTTGGAGTTTGGGATACAGAGACAGAATTGCACATTCCAGAAAACAAAGATACCTAATTAAATTTAGTCAAATGGTAACAGTTTGCTTAAGTTTTTGACATGGTAACAAACTGTTGTGGTTACAAATTACTTGGATTTCACTCTTGTCAAAGATGGAATCTCAAGCAAATGTTTTTACAAAATACTGTATAACTGTACACAGTTACGGATGAATGAAATGCAAGCTATCTGGCCAAAGACAAGCATATCATTCACAGTTCCAGTTTCCCAAGGAGACGTCACTGTGTTCGGACAAATCCATATACGATACACCACATCTGCTAGGCAGATACCTGACCAGCGGCATAACCGAGTGCGCTTAGGCTTTGAGTGCATGTTTCTATATATGTGTGCCTATCAGAGTGGATTTCTTCTTCAGAATTTTGCCAGAGAAAAACAAGTATGTTGCTGTGGGTTCTTTTTCAGGACTTTGGTTTATCATCTCATCTGGAAGTCTAGACGGTAGTTTGATTTTCCTGTCAAACGTGGGAGAAAGGGTGAGACAGGGATTCAAGCCTAGACCCTGTGCCATTCACACACATAGAGCCAAAGAAAGAAGAAAAAAACACCACATAAATAAATCTGTGTGATATTCTTTCAAAACAGGTGCAAAGCAAACATTCCTGATGGGTTAGGTGATGTGAACTAAAAGGTGGTCTTAAAAAAAAAAAAAAACCAAAAAAAACCCAAACAAACAAAACTGAAAAGTAATAGAATAATTATATGCTGGCTGTGTTGGTGATGACTCTGAAAATGTTGTGAAAACTGCTGATGAAAAAAAAAAAACCCATCAAAAAACAAAAAACAAGAACAACAACAAAAACACCAACTTTTTAACACTTGTAACTAGCAGCTCTCTGAGTCTAGCAAAACCCCACCCACTCACCCAAATGTCTGTGTCAAGAAGTTGTGGGTTGGAGAGTGGATTGGGGGGGGGGGGAGTATTCGAGAAAAGGGATTTTTTTTCTTTTTTTTTCTTATGGTGTTGAAAGAAAGAGAAGATTGTATCGAGATGGAATCAAATCTTGCTATTATTGATGTGTTTATTAATTTGGGCTTGGGTTTGCTTATTTTGATTAGATGACTAAAATTCCCTAGCATGCTCCAGACACACTTCCATATGATGCACTTTTTGCTCATGAAATGGTTAACAAAGCACAGTTCATATATATGGAAGTAATCCTTTACACCACTCAATGTGTTTCTCACAAAACACTATAATTATCATTTAATTTTAGCAGCATGGGTTGTGGTATATATGTATGTTCACAGTGTATATAAATGAAGAGTACTACCTGCTTTAGAATAATTGATCTTTTAACAGTTGATATACATAGTGATAAATGAGACTAATCTTTGGAAATGACTGTAATTACATCGTTAATGTGCTAAGTCATCTAAATTAGACCAACTTGGATCGGTGCTCAACATGTATGTACATAAAAAGCTGTGCTCACATTGCATAAAGAGAGAAAAGAAATCCACTGTAGTTGCTAGCTGGTTATGGGAACATTATCAAAGTATATTTATGCAGATTGAGCAAAGCGTAACACGAAACTAAACCTGCACAAAGCTTGAGCAATCATCAGCTGCTTCCTTTGCTGTACAATTACCTTGCTCAGTGAATACTTGTACATGTCAGGTTGCACTGTGAAATGGTTTCCTTCATTTAATGTTTTAACGAGTTGATAACCCATTGCTGCATTTTCCATTGCAGATGTATGACAGACTGCTGAAAAAGTACCAGGAAACTGTCCCAAGCTATGACTCGAGCAGCTTGAAACGCTCCAAGCGTAGCAGTGGGGCAGAGAATGTGAGAAACGATCTGGACTCTCTCAACAGGCGCTACGTAGAGCTGGTCAAATGGACCAACGAGCGTCTGAAACAGATCAGAGCCACTCTTGCTGATGCCGGCATTGATATAAAGGTTTGTCTTTTTGTTGTTGTTGTTGATTTTTGTCCATACCTCTGCCTCTGTCCCCTTCCCACCTGCTTCCACCCCCGCTCTACTTCTCGTTTCCTTCTGTCAGTCTCTGGAGAGTCACTGTTGCTGAATCGGTCAGGCATTGGACTTTCAGTCCAGTGTTCACCAGTGATCAGGGTTTGAAGCCCATTCCAGTTCGGTGCTGTGTCCATGGGAAAGGAACTTTACTCCTGCTTTTCTCATTCCACCCAGGTGTGAAGGGGTACCTGGGGAAGTTTAAAACTATGGAAGTGAAAGGATTGGGCCCTGCCTTCCTATGCTGAGCCCCAGACAAAGTGGGTGTGAATTCACAATCTTGAAGGCTGTAAAAGGCTATGCAGTCATCTGAAAATAAAGCTTGATAGTACTTGGAATAGTCTAGATGAACAGTCTAATATCATCATCTTAGATGAACAGACTATAAATAAATAAACGAACAAAGTCTAGATGAAGCTACAGTGCCATAATATTAATCATCAATTTTTGTTTTGTTTTTGTTTTTTAAAGAGATAATACCACAGTCGCCAGTATTTTCTCCCCTTCCACTAGACCTTGAGTGTTGGTCTGGACGCTAGTCATTCGGATGAGACGATAAACCAAGGTCCTGTGTGCAGCATGCACTTGGTGCATGTTACAAGAACCCACAGCAGCAAAAGGGTTGCCCCTGGCAAAATTCTAAAGAAAAATCCAATAAGATAAGAAAACAAATGGAAAATTGCAAGCAGGAAAAAATACAAAAAGATGGATGGCGCTCTCAGTGTAGTGACGAGCTCTCCCTGGGGAGAGCAGCCCGAATTTCACACAGAGAAATTGGTTGTGATAAAAAGAAATACAAATACAGTACAGTACAGTACAGTACAATGGTAAAGTTTCTTTCTTTACAACACAGAAAAAATATTCATTTGGATATCCTATTACATATTATTGATAGTTGTATTGAACTGTATGGGGTTGTTCTGTACCATACTGTACTGTTCTGTTCTGTACTGTACTGTACTGTATCACACTTTACTGTACCATATCACATTGCATTGTGCTGTATTATAGTACTGTAATGTATTTTAGTGTGGTATAGTGATTTACTTTCTTTTCACAACTCGATTTTTTTTAATGAATTTCAGGCTGCTTTTCCATTTTTCTTGAAGAATGATAATTGTTCAGGAATATTGTATGAGTGTTGGTAAATAAGATAGATTAAAGAACGGCAGTTGTATAAGACGACAGTTATTTTTCAAATTACTCTGTCCCTGATTCAAAGTTATACACCATGACATTAATCCTTACATTCACTGATGTATTTAACATAAATACACATGTTAACAGATTACAGTGATCACACACACACACACACACACACACACACACACACACACAATCAAATGCACACTCACACCACACCACACCACATCAAATACACACACACACACTCTCTCTCTCTCACTTTAATACTTACTCCACCACAGTGCATATTACTCTCACTCTACTGTGCAGATGTATATACATGCCTCAAATTATGATTTCTTATGAAGTAGAAAAGTAAAAAGAAGAAAAAAAAGAAACTGTGTTGGAAATTTATTACAATTTAACATGTCTGCGTGTCTATTGGTCTGTTCCTGTCTCTGTCTTTGTCTCTGATTTTGTACAAATACATATGTGTGTGTGTGTGTGTGTGTATGTCCACACGCATGTGCGCATTGTGTGTTCTGTATTTTGTTTTATTTTTTATTTATATATATATATATATATATATTTTTTTTTTTTTTTTTTTCTCAACGTCTGACTAAGCGTGTTGGGTTACGCTGCTGGTCAGGCATCTGCTTGGCAGATGTGGTGTAGCCTATATGGATTTGACCGAACGCAGTGACGCCTCCTTTAGCTACTGATACTGATACTGATATTGATGGCCATCTTTCTCTAACAAGTACACTCATGGACTGTTTCAGCTGGACAGGGCAGAAGAGGTTCCCATGCTGCGAACATTCCGTGCAGAGCTGGCCATGCAGTCCTCCACACTGACAGAAGAGGACCTGCAGGAGTTCTTCACCCAGGTCCATGACTTTGAAGGGTATGGGACGCAGTCCACCTCCCGCTTTGGTGCCACTGGACAGAGCTACGTCAGTGAAATGACCATACGACCAGAGTTAGTGCCCTCAGAACGAAACCTGCCTGAGCAGACGTTTCGCATCAGTCTGCTTGGAGCCCATCAGAGAAGTGAAGAGAGAGCGACAGCGGGGGCGTCTGCATTGACACAGCTGTCCATGTCTCTGCAGGCCATGCAGCAACCAGCAGTGGTGACGGCGGCACGCACGCAGCAGACAGCGCAGGTGGCTGCTGACCACCAGCAGACGGTGGTCACCGTGCAGACCACTGATGTGTCACCCAGGGGCCAGATCCTGAACGTGTCCGCTGTGCTTGACCCTGTGACCAACAAGAAACTGACGCTGGTGGAGGCCTTGAACTCTGGGCTGATTGATCCTCAGACACAGAGTTTTTACGACCCAAGGAGTCGTCAGAAGCTGTCTCTAGCCCAGGCGGCCAAGAAAGGTCTGGTGGACGAAGTTCTGCACAGGCAGCTCACCTCACCCTGTGGGCTGAGAGACCCAACATCCGGTCATGAACTGTCCCTCATTGAAGCCATCCAACAGGAGTTGTACAACCCCCAAACCAACCAGATCAAGGACATTCAGGGAGGAGATTTTGTGTCCGTGTCTGAAGCTCTGAGCCGTGGCATCATCTCCGAGTCATGCTCTCGTGTGCTGACTGGTGACTCTGTCAACCTGACTTCTATCACACAGAGTCAAGCGCGGTTTGCCAACAGTGAGCCACTGTCACCCCAGACCTCACTGAGTTTGGGTGAAGCTGTTGAGAAAGGTCTGTACAACGCCAAGACAGGACAGCTGACAGACCCTCTGACTGGAGGCAAACTGACCCTCCTTCAGGCTGTGGACAAAGGTTACATCAACCCCAGCTACCGGGAAGTGCTGGACCCCACCAGAGACAGTTTTGTCACTTTAACAGAAGCTGTAACCAGTGGCATCATTGATCCAGAACAAGGTCGCTTTCAACACAAGGTGGCCCAGCAAAGTCTGCCTCTGGACAAGGCAGTGCAGGAGGGGCTGGTGAGGAAGCCCACCTCTTTGGCTGACCTTGTGCAGTCTGGAAGGATGGCAGAAGGGGGGCGTGTCTTTGATAGTGCCACAGGCCAGATGGTCACCTTCAGGGATGCCATGGAATCTGGCTTGGTGGACAAGGACAAGAAATGTATCTTGGATCCTGAGACCAACGATGCAATGAGTGTGGCTGAAGCCATGAAGAGAGGGTTCATGACACCTCAGGGCAGTTTCAGGGAGTCCAGCACTGGCAGAGCTGTGTCGGTGTTTGAGGCCCTCGAGAAGGGGGTAGTGAAACTTGTCAGTGAAGATGTTTCTTTCGCTAAAGCAGCAGTGGTGGATGCATCCACCAACAGTGCAGTGACTGTGGCTGAGGCCCTAAAACGGGGAGTTATCACTCCAGGAGGGACATACTTGGACAAAAAGACAGGGCGAGAGCTCACCATACAGCAGGCAGCAGACCAGGGCTTGATCGATCGCTCCATGGCAGACGAACTGACCAAGCCCACAAGCCTGCGCGATGAGTCTGGCAGAACTTTGTCCTTCCTGCAGGCTGTGCAGAAGGGTCTGGTGGACCCCCAGCAAGGTCTGCTGAAGAACCCCAGGACCGGCACCAGTCTCACTTTTCAGGAAGCTTCAGCACAAGGTCTGGTGTCTGCAGATGAAACTGTCAGCTTGCTGGGTCTCATCAGCCCTGTGATGACCTCCACCACCATCTTAACGCAGATCCAGCCTTCCACCCAGACATCTGTCACTTCTGTCACCTCCATCTCCATCTCGGAGGCAACATCCCGGGGCCTGCTGGATGAGAGGACAGGCCAGTTCACTGACCCCACCACAGGCAGGACCATGCTGGTCGAAGATGCCATTCAGGGAGGTCTGCTCAAACTGTCCTCCCAGTGGCCAACCCCCTCACAGCTGACCATTGGTCTGGATCAGACAGATGCAATGGACACCAGTGTCACCACCACAAGGACAGTTACAGAATCAGTTACCACAAACATATCAGAAAGCACAAAATCCATGGTGAAAGCTTCAGATTCATTCATCACTGACATGTCCGGCGGAACCAGAACAACCATTCCAGTCAAGCCAGGCTCTAAGAAGTTCGAATCTGGATTCATGACAAAGAAAGACTCAGAATTTGCATTCACCACAACCACTCTGGCCAAGCCTTTGCAGAGTCAGTCTGTGATCAGTGAGACTAGACACATCACTGTGGAGTCTGTCATTGACCCCAGGACTGGGAGAGAGCTCAGCCCAGATGAAGCTGCAAAGAAAGGACTGATCGACTTGAGCCAAGGCCTGTTCTGCAACAGTGTGACAGGAGAGAAGATGCCGCTGAATGTAGCTATTGAGCAAGGTCACATCAAGGCAGTCACTGGAGAGAAGAGCGGTGACATGCACACCATTAAAGAATCGCGTGCCTTCTCCATCACAGGGGTGATCCATCCGAGAACTGGTGCCAAGATGACTATCAGCCAGGCCATGCAAGAAGGAATTCTGGATCAGGAGAAAGGAGTTTACTATGGCCTGGATGAACTGGACCGATTCAAGCCCATGCCTATAAGTGAAGCCATTGAGAAAGGCTTTGTCATTGCTGAGGATGCAGGCATCACCGTGTCTGGGGCTTCAGATTATGTTCGTGAAACAAAAACCTTCATTCTAAAGGGGGTCTACCATCCTGTTAGTAAGAAACTGCTGTCCTTGCCTGAAGCTATCGCTGCTGGTGTGGTGAATGAGTCTGAAGGGCTGTACATCAATCCCGTGACTGGTGAGGCAATACCTATCCACCAAGCCATCGAAAAGAACTTGATGATTGCTGAGCTGACGTCTGTCACAGCTGAGACAGATGTTGATGTGAACAAAGTCACCACCACCAAGCTCACTACACTTTCAGTGACTGCAGTGGTGGACCCCATTACAGGCAAGGTCGTTTCTGTCACCAAAGCCATTGCTGAAGGAATCCTGGACCAGACCCGAGGCCTGTACATCAACCCTCAAACTGGAGAATCCATGGCTTTGAGTGACGCCATTGACAAACGCCTCATTCTGGCCCAGTCTGCTGAATCCATGTCTGAGGATCCACTGGAAAGGGCAGAAATTTCCAGCATTCATATCACTGATGAAACAGAACATTTTGAAGCAACCTATTTGGAGGACATGAGTTCTGAAACAGTGACTTTAAGCATCCAGAGTGTCATTGACCCTCGGTCCATGGAAATGGTGTCCTACGACGAAGCGGTGAAGTCAGGAATTCTGAACATCAAAACGGGCTCTTATGTCAACCCTGTCACTCGTGAGTCTATGACCATCACCACAGCCATGGAGAAGGGGTTGATCCATGGAGAGGTCACCTCCAAGACACGTGAAGAGGACATCATGCGGAGCGTTGTCACTGCAGAGCATGTGGATTTCCCTATCGACAGCATCACCTCAGTGGTGGACAGCAAGACGGGCAAAGAGATCTCCCTCCTGAAAGCTATTCAACAGGGAATCATCAGCAAGGAGAATGGCACCTTCCTGGACACTAAAACTGGACGACAGCTGGATCTCCAGGAGGCCCTAGACAGAGGTCTGATCCATCAGTCCAAACATTCTGATGCTGCTCAGCTGGAAAAGTCCATGGAGGAAGAGGAGGCTCTGCAGGCACGGCTGTTGACACCCCGCTCACCTCATGACCCAAACAAACCCTGGTCCAAAGTGGACATGGAGGTTGAGAAGACTGTGGTCATGGATGAGTCCACACCCTCAGGACCAGCATCTGAAGTACTGCACTACACCACAGACATGGAGGAGAAGTCCAGCTCCATTCCAGAAGCTCCAAGAGCGTTGGGGCTGTCGTATGAACAGGCTCTGAGACTCGGCATCATCAACAGTCAGAAGGGAACAGTCAGGGATCCCACCACAGGAACTATCATATCCCTTGACAGAGCTATTGCTGTTGGAATCATTGATATTGACAAGCCGGCAGTGACTGACCCCTCAACACAGAGGTCATTAACTCTGAGTGAAAGCATGGACAAGCAGATTGTGAACCCAGTGACAGGAAAACTGGACATGGACAAGGCCAATGCTCAGGGGTTCAGCAACATCAAAGACACCACACAGGTGCTGCCAATGAATCTGCTGGATGCAGTTGCAGCTGGACTGTTTGATACCAAGACCAACAAGTTCATGGAGCCCAAATCGGGACAACACTACAGTTTACAGTCTGCACTGAACAACAATATTGTTGACGGTTCTCTGATCACCGTCAAGAACGCCTCGAGAGGAGAGAGGGTGGTGTTGAAGCAGGCCATCAGAAAAGGCATGATCAGTGGGAAAACAGCCCAGGTTCTGGACAAGCAAAACAACCAGTGGCTGTCGCTGCCCCAGGCCATACAGAGGGGCTTTGTGCAGAATGCTGTGGATGAGGAAGCGGGCAACATGACAGATCCACATAGTGGACAGCAGATGGAGATCAGTCAGGCTATCGCCAGTGGAGCCCTCCCCTCAGAGAACATCACTGTACTGGACACCAGGACTGGGGAGCAGGTGACCATGGATGTGGCTTACCGCCGAGGTCTGGTGGACAGGAGTGGAAATGTGCAGGACAAGATGACTGGCCAGAAGACCTCTGCTCAGGATGCTGTCAAATTGGGGCTGATGGCAGTGGTTGGAGCCCCAATCCTGGCCGGCAAAATGGTGGTGGATGCTATCAGAAGACAAGGAGATGAACCTGATGGTATGAGCAGCAGCAAAGTGGTCCCTTCAGACAGGACAGGAGTGACAGACGGAACGGGAGTCACGGACAGGACCATCATCTCACAAAAGACAACGTCCTTCACAGAGAAACGGTCAGATTTAGACAAACCTTCAACAACCATTGTGTACGCCCGGCCTGGTGACCAGATAACACCTTCCCCTCCTAAGATTCAGGTGGACCAGCACATAGAAACAGAAACTAAAGTCCTCTCCCCACATAGCCCAGGTTCTCCTCTCACACAGAGAGGAAGTCAGGACTTGATATCCACTGTTAAAAAGAGAGAAGTGGTGGAGAGCAGTGTGAACGGACAGCATGAGGTTGCCTCAACACTGGTAAGTGGAGTAGTGGGCCAGTCTGTGGCCATCAGCTCTTCTCCTCTTTCAACTACGCTGCACACAACCAGTGTACGGGAAGAGCGTGTGGTGATGGGTTCTGTCTCTCCGCTAGTCTATCCTAGTAGCACTGACTCTGTTCCTGTGTCTTCACGGTCTCCTCTATCAGACCGTACTGTGTTAACCACTTCCAAGCACCTCACTCCACAGGACTTGGACATTGACTGGACCTCCAGTTCTGTCACAGTGAAAGCCACAGGGGAGAAAATGAGTGTGGCCCAGGCTGTGCAGCAGGGACTACTAGACTCGGAGACGGTGGAAACTTTGGCCATCAGTTCTGCAGGGTCTGCCACCTCCTCCAGCATTCACATCAACTGGGACAGGGCTGAGGTTACAGATACGTCTTCAGGGCGGACCTACACCATAGACGCTGCTGTGAGCCAGGGTCTTATTGACAAAGCTACTGCCATGGCACTGAAAGCTGCCACAGACCAGAACGTAAGCAGCCCTGATGTAAGAGAACAATCAACGGTCAAAACAACCACCGTCATTCGGAAACAGACACCAGAAGGGGTGACAGTGAAACAAACAAGCACAATTGTGTCTTCTGATGACACCAGCAGTGATGTGACTTCTGTCAGGTACATAACTGTACCAGAAGAACGACCGTACACACTGAATGATGCTGTGGCCAACAATCAGTACATTCCACAGACAGGACAGATCATGGCACCAGGAAGCAGTCACCCAATGACTATCAATCAGGCATTACAGATGGGTGTCATTGATGGACAGAAGTCGAGCATTGTTGACCCAAAAACAGGGCAGAAAGTCACCTTGCTGCAGGCTATTGATGACCGCATTTTTGACCCTCATGCTGGTCAGCTGGTACACTCGGATAGTATGGAAAGAATCACTCTGCAAGAAGCTTGCTTTGAAGGACTCATCCCTGGAACCACAGACTCTGACCTCCAGCCCCGCAGCCCTGTCCGACAGAAGGTGGTCAAAGTTTCTGTTGGGGCACTGACCTTGGAGGAGGCCATCAACCGTGGTCTGGTGGATGAGGACAGTGGCACATTCCATGATCCCACCACGGGGGATGTCATATCTGTATCCACTGCCATCCGCATTGGACTTCTCACTGACACAGAGGCTCCACCAGGGTTACCCAAATTTTCCAGTCTTGCTGCTCATCCCGAGGTGGATCAGACCCAGCCTGTTCATTTTGAAGAGAGAGCAGTGCTCAGACAGAAAAGCAGCAGACGAACAGAGCCTGATCACCGCCTGTCCTTTGCAGAAGCCCTGGACATGGGCTACATCAACCTTCAACAGCAACAGTACACTGATCCTAGTTCTGGCACTCGCATGGCCATCTTGGATGCTGTCAGAGACCAGCTGTTGGATACATCTACCCCTCTCAACAGAGAAGACACTGAGGGCATGGACATCCCCACTGCTGTTGAACAAGGGTGTATGGATGAGGAAAGTGGCATGTTCAGAGACCCTCACACAGGTCGCGAGATGGTCTTTGAAGAGGCAGTGAAGAGTGGCAAGCTCAATCCCAAGTTCACCATGTATGAAGTCAAGTCTGGTGAGATATTCAGTGTTGAGGAAGGGCTTGATGAGGGCAAGCTTGATCCCAGAACAGGGAAGTTCATTGACAGAGAGAAAAACAGAACAATGACATTGCAAGAAGCTGCCAAACTGGGAGTGATAGCTGTTGTAGGTGCACCATTTGCAGCGGCTGTGGCAGCCAAAGACTCACTATCATCAATGTTTGACAAAGGCAAAAAAGTTGGTGATGAGATTGACCGGCCACCTGGCTTTACATTCCAAGCAACAACAGTCAAACAGACAGCACCAGATACGCTAGAAGTCACCCAGCAACAGCAAACCATTCCAGAAAGTGAAAGACCAGAAGCTATGAATCTTATGGAAGCAGTGTCCAGTGGGTGCCTGAAGTCCAAGACTGGCATGTTCCGAGACCCTGTGAAAGGTGAAGATATGACACTGAAAGAAGCAGTACAGCGTGGCTTCATCCGGGGAAATTCTGCCAGTGTTGTTGATCCTCAGACTGGTCGGAAAAAATCCCTGGACCAAGCCTTGAAAGACGGAACCATGGGAAGGACAGGCAGAGTTTCCAGTCCCAAGACTGGCGCACCCATGACTCTGGAGCAAACAATCATTGACGGACTACTTCTGGAGTCTGTTGAGACACAGCAACCAAATGCTTCCACCGTTTTCTCCAAGACCACTAACAAGATGACTGTGAATGCTGTGGCTGATCCAATCTCAGGAAAGCCTGTGTCTCTGTCAGAAGCAGTGCAGAGAGGAATCCTTCAGCTTGACGATGGATCGTATGCTGATCCCAGCACGGGCCAGAAGATGACAATACAAGAGGCCATTGATTCAGGACTGATTGATGCCACTGTTGTAGACAAAGTCACCACAAAAGAAGAGAAAACAAGAGCAGGCTTCACAGCAGATGTTTCCTTTGCAGAAAGAAAAACGCTGAAAGTTCAGTCAGTGAGGGACCCAAGAACAGGAGGCAGTATTTCCCTTTCAGAGGCTGTAAACCAGGGTATAGTGGACAGAGAAGGAAAACATTACACTGATCCCGTAACGGGAAAGACCATGAGCTTAGACACAGCTGTACAAAAACAGTTGGTCAGAACATCTGCTTTGGAATCAGAACTTATCACTGAAGAGAAATACCACAAATCTCAACAGAACACAGTCACACAGACTACATCCTTCAAGATTCAGTCAGTTGTTGACCCTGCCACTTCTCAGGAGATCCCCGTTTCTGAGGCTGTGCAGAAGGGAGTCCTCAATGTTGCAGGAGGAACTCTTCACAACCAGAGGACTGGAGAAACAATAATGGTGGGTGAAGCCTTGAAGAAAGGCCTGTTGAAGGGCAAAGAAATGAGCCCCAGCCATGTAGAAACTGAAGCAAGTAAGGTCAGCCCTAGGCATGACAGGAACAGTGTGTATGATCCACAAGAGCAGGAGTTTGTCAGCTGGACTCAAGCTGTCAACAGAGGCCTCATTGACGAGTCTACTAGCACATACAAAGTCTCCGAGTCAAAGAGCATGTCTTTCTCCCAAGGGGAAAGGGAAGGTTTCATCAAGACCCAACAGACCTTGCAACCTCTGAGTGTCAGGGAGAAGAGAAAGTCTTTGGATATTCTGTCGGTGTATGACCCTTCCATTGGCAAAGAAATAACTGTAACTGAAGCAGTATCCAAGGGCTTACTGAACTTGGAGAAGGGAATCTACATTGACCCCACTACAGGCATGACAACACCTGTCCAGCAAGCCTACCAGAAAAATCTCATCAAAGGACAGACTCCTTACAAAGAGAGCTCATCGGAGTCCGTGCAGATTGGAGAGTTCCTTGTCAAGTCAGCAGTGGACACAAATTCAGGACAGCTAATCCCTGTTCAGGACGCCATCAGACGTGGCATCATCAACCTTGAGGAAGCCCTGTACTGGAACGTGAAGAAAGACATGACAATGCCAGTGGCAGAGGGTGTGAAGCAGGGTCTTGTGATTCTGGAGACAGAGATAGCGTCTCCTGTGCTGACATCTGTTGTACAGAAATCCATGACCATCACAGCTGTTGTGGACCCAGCCACAGGAGATGAACTCCCCATGGCAGATGCCATCAGTAGAGGTGTCTTTGATCCAGACCAAGGGGAGGTTGTCAACACTCAGACAGGACAGCACATCACCATTGACAAAGCCATTGACTTAGGATTGATCAGTGCAGAAGTTGAAGAGGGCCACAGAGCTCAGGAGCTTGTGATCATTAACGGGCTAATGATAACCGATGTCAAAGACCCAAAGACAGGTGAATCCATCACCATGAAACAAGCCATTGAAAAAGGAGTCTTAGATGAGAAGAAAGGTCTGTACTTTGATGCACCCTCCAACTCCTACATCCCTGTGCGGGAAGCCCTGAAACAAGGACTGATCGAGGGCAAAGAGGCTGTGGAGGCTGGACTGTCGGAACACAAGAAACAGGACGATAAGCACGTCAGTGTCAGCAAGGTGATGGACCATGCCACAGGCCAGGAGGTGGGTTTTGAAGAGGCAGTGATGCGAGGCCTGGTGGACCAGCACTGCACTGTGTACAAAGATTCCCTCACTGGGGAGAAGATGAACATCGAGGAGGCCATGAAACAAGGGCTGGTTGCTGGCACTGTGAAAACGTTCTCCAAGACACAAACCACCACCACTCAGCGGAAACCACTTGGAACATACAACATCACTGGCATGAAAGACACCAAGACAGGCAAGAACATCTCAGTGGAGGAAGCTGTTGAGAAAGGTATTCTGGACCCAGAGGGCAAAGTAGTGGACACAGAAACCGGCCGACCTGTCCCTTTAGCTGACGCCATCAAACAGGGGCTGGTGTTCACAGAGAAGGTAGAGAGAAGTTCATCAGGATTGGCTGCCAGCTACCCAGCTGACAGTGACAGACCGGGGATGCCTTTTAAAGAAGCCATGGAGAGGGGATACATCGATTCATCCACCGGTACTTTTTTAGAGCCAAGCAGTGGCAGGCGGTACACCGTTGATGAAGCAGTTCGGACAGGACTGCTGCTGTCGGTGAACAACAGGCCCTTCGAGTACAAAGGTCTGGTTCAGGAGGGGATGACGCACAGCTTCCAGAGTGCTCTGAGCACTGGTCTCATTGACCCAGAAATGTGCCTCTTCCTGGACAGCAACACTGGGCGCCACATCTCCCTGGAAGCAGCCCTCAGCAAGGGCTACTTGTCTCCTATCGCTGGCAAGTTCGGAGGGAGAGCTGTTGGGGAGAGTGTGGTCATGCTGAAAGGGGGGACCTCGCCGTCTGTCACTGCGCAACTTGATGAATTTGTGGATCCCAAGAACGGAGAGAAACTGTCCATGTCTCAGGCAGAGAGCAGGGGCCTGGTCACTGTGACCAAATCAGATGATCAGATCGGTATCTCTGAGGCATTGCAGAGCGGGCTAGTTGACAAAGACACGGGACTGTTCCATGACCCAGTGTCTGGTGACGCCATTCCTCTAGACGAAGCCCTCCTCTGTGGGTTTGTGTCTTACAGAGACTCGACAAATGGGCACCAAGAAGAAGAGAACCTCCCAGCCATTGAACACATTCAGAAGATGGGGCCATCCCGTCTGTCCATGTCCAGTGCTGTGGCTTCAGGCTGTATTGACCCTGAACAAGGGACCTTCACAGACCCCAGCAGTGGTCAGACCATTTCTGTCATTGAGGCCCTGCAGCATGGCATCCTCCGCCCCACCCTGTCCATCGCTGAACCCTCACCTCCCTCCTCCACTGACCACAAGCCCACCACCCCCTCTCACCAGTATGTTCAGATCACTGAAGGATCCCCCCTTGTGCCCAAGAAGGGCACTGTGATTGATCAAGATGGCCAACTGATTTCCAAGACTTACACGGAAGTTACCACCACATCAGGAAGCGCCGTCTACACCAGCAAACCTGGCTTCTTCATCGACTCGTCGGGTCAGGTTGTCAACACTAGCACCGGAGATCGCATGTCTATCTCCGAGGCTGTGGCGGCTGGCATTGTGGACTCTGACATGGAGCAAGCTGTGAGCAATGTGCAGGTAACCGGGAGTGAAGTCCCCTCACCTGATAGCAGCTCCTCGCCGTCGCCGTTTGGTGTGAGTATTCTTTCTTGTTGTTTTCTGCTTTTTGATGTCTTGTATTTCTTGCTGTTTGTTTTCTATCATTTCTAACTCTGTTTCATCTTGCTGTGCTTCTTGGTTTGATATTTTTTTTATATATTGTGATAGTTTGGTTCCACTTTTCTTATAGCTACAGTTTTACTTTTATATCTATTTTCATATTTAATGGTATGCTTTTTTGCATTTTGTAAATTCAGAAGAGAACAGCTTTTACAATTTCAGTTTGTAAATTCAATAGTGAACAAATTTGCTCTTTATATATTTAACAGCAAATAATTTGCACAAAGTTATGAATTTGTACTTGTAGAGCTGCACTGAACTGATTGTTTTATTTTAACAGTAAATAACATGTCACAGTTTTTTTCCCTAAAGATTTCATGACGTGTTGCAATACATAGTCTTCCACATGAGTGTGTGCATGTGTGTGTGTGTGTGTGTGTGTGTGTGGAAGAGAGGAAAATAGAGAAAATCTCTGGGACAGAGATGCTCAAAACATTCCTCCAAACCTTCATCTGCAAGTGTGCTTATATTGCCTTGACTTTTCCAGCTTAACTAAAATAGTAAAATGAAGGGAAAGCTTTGTCTAGATTCTAACCACAAACAGAAGTTTAGATTTTAACCATAACTGGAAAATATCTAGATTTTAGCCCCAAACAGGTCTAGATTTTAACCACACATGGAAGAGCAGCAGAAGTTTCTCTTTGGAGTCTGACAATTCCTTTCACGAGCTTTTATGTATCTGTAATCAGTATGCAACAAAGAGTGGAATACATACTGAAAGAACAGAACACAACAAGCACATGTGTCATATGTATATGTTTTTCAATATTTTTATTTCAGGATTTTATGTATATTTAAGCGTACTTAAATTATTTAATTAGACTGCATGTTTGGATTTTTGAGTAAACAGAAGAAATAATGCTTGTTGAAAGTCTCAGTGTCTTATTCTTGTGTGTGTGTGTGTGTGTGTGTGTGTGTGTGTGTGTGAGAGTGTGAGAGAGAGAGAGAGAGAGAGAGAGAGATTATTAGTCATATTTACATGAGTGAAACATGTTGAACTAAGGATTTGATTCTTACTGATATTTTGTTAAAAACAACAGCAAAATATTAAAGAATTAAATGTTTACTGAAAATTGCTTGTCTTTTTGTGCACCGTTTTGTTTTTGCTTGAAATCTTTATCCTATTCCTTTATTGACCATCTTCTGTGTGAATTTTTGAAACCTCAAAACGGCAGTTACATATAATTCTCTAGTACAGATTAGATCTCAATCTCTTTAGTCTTTATATCTCATTCTTTGTTTACCCTGTTGTCTCTATATTTGCTTGTATGTCTTTCTGTCTCTTTTCTCTTCATTTCTCATTCTCAGTCACAGTTGTTGTTTTTTCATGTCTGTCTGTCAGCTTGTCTGTCCATCTGTCTGCTGCCTATTTGTCAGTCACTCTGGTGTCTCTGTCTTTGATTCACCCTCATTTCTGTCTCCCCCTCTCTCCTTTCCTTCATCCACCAAACCATCTACCCTGCTTTTCATTTTCTTCTGTCATTCTATCATGTGCATGTTTGTTTCCATCCATCTTGATCTTCTGCCATTTGACGTTATGTGAATATTTATGTATACATACATGTGTATGTATGCTTGTATGTAAATGACATTTGAGATGACAGAATGTCACCCAAATCCCTCCAGAACAATACTTTGGCCTAAGGCTGACCGGAAATCAGTCGTTTTAATGTTTTTGCCTATTTTTAGCTTTCTCTTTGGTAAAGCGAATCAAAACTGTGCTACCAGAGACCCTGTTTTAACCTTTACTTGGTGGCAAATTTTGGCCTTTCATGAATAAACTGCTTTGAAATGATAGGTGGAGACCTAATTTGGGCATTGATTAAGTGTGACAGTTGTCATAACAGCTACCATAGAAAAATAATAGAAATGTGTTTTTCCATCTACAGGTGAGCAAGGAAGAATACTATGTCTTGATGATTTTATTGCACCTTTATGTTGAAGAGACTGCTTTTTCATTACACTTACAGTGCAATGTATGTTTTACTGCACATTCTAATTAGTCAAAGAAAAATTATGGGTTATATGCCTGGGTATAACCTGGTCACCCTGTCACCCATTTTCACAATAGTTGCCCTGAACATATCTACCTATATATATATATATATATATATATATATATCTATTGATCTATCTATATCTCTCTGTCAGTCTGTCTGTCAATAGATCAGGTGATGTAATTATGTCACATCATTAGGAATATTTTTTTGTAAATTCAGTTTTCACCTAGAATATATATGTTAATACTTTGTGTGCTCATTTCATTTGCTCTTTGATACGCTTCTTTTTGCTATCGTACAGATTTCTTCTTCTTCCATCTCCTCTCCCCACTCCCCCTACCCCCAGTGTATTTAACAGATATTGTCTTGTTCAACCAGTATTTTTGATGTTATTAGGGCTTGATGTATTTCCCAGTGTCTGTTTCTGTGGTTTTGTTTGTCAACGTTTTATTGTAAAATGTGGATTTATTTTGGTTTGGTCTTTTGTTTTTCATACACTTGTACATGAAGTCATTATGCAGAGTGAATAAAGCATACATGCAATAAGTGTGTGATGAATTCAGATGTTGACTGTGACGTATAGTTTGAGTGTAAGTGAAAGAGGAGGGGTTGATTTTATTGATAAGATATTCACTGATTTCTTCTTCTTCTTATTATTATTATAACTGATTGATATCATATATATATTATATATATATATATATGTTTATTTATTTTATTTTTTGAAGAAAAGGCTGTGATGGAGAGATGGGTCTTGCTAGACAGAAATGACAAGCATGCTGTACATGCTTTCAGACCCAGGGTGATCCAGTCTTCAGGGAGAGTCAGCGGGCAGGAGAGCCTGAACAGAAAGGAGGTGGAACATCAGACAGTAGTGTTAGTTATGATCAGCTGTCACCAGCGGCTGTGAGAAGGAAGGCAGGTGAAACTAGGGACACTAACATTAACTGTAGCACACTTCTGTCCTCTGCTCTGCTTTCGGACAAGAAGGTAGATTCACAGCAGGGTACTGTATCCAGCAGTAGCTCTTTGCTTCCCTCTTCTTCTTCTTCTTCTCCACATTTGGACAGGGTAGTAGAAACGAACGTTAACAGTAGTGCTGGTACTCAAGCCTCAACATCCACAACAGTGGAGGCTGGTTCTAAACAGGTTTCTCAGCCTTCCGTGGTGCAGTCTGTAGCTGGAAACACACAAACAGTTCAGGGAATAAGTGGCAGTGGAGCAGAAATTCCTGGGCGTGAACTTGAAAAGAAAAGTGTGAGTAGCCAGCCATCCTCAGATTTGGAGAAATCTCAGACTGGAGAGAGCAGTGTAGGCAAAGGAGGTCAGCTTTTTACTGCAGCATCCCCCAAGATGGAAACAAAAGATTTCAACAGTGATGCCATTTCGTCCCTTTCCGGGGAGGGAACAGCTGACTTGTCTAGCCCAAACATTCCACACTCTTTGGATTTGAGTTTATGTAAAAAGGATGAGGAAAGTTCTGATGTCAGATTTATTCTTCCGTTGGCTGAAAATGTAGATTCCATTGCACCATCATCTTCCATCACTCATTCTGACACTTCGCTATCTTCAGCCAGGCAACAGAAAGAACCCTTCAGGACCAATCTCCCAAATGGTATTGAAAAGCCTATTAGTGATACTCAGAGTGGTAAAGAAGTTGCGGACATTGAAGGAAAAGATAAGAGAGATGAGCATGATCCTGAACAGAGTGTTCTATATGAGTATGTAACACAGTTGTTCAGCAACTTCTGGGATGACAGCTTTGAGCGAATGATTCATCCGAGAAAAGGGACAAAACTGGGCCTCCAGGAGGCGCTTGGGGTGGGTCTTATTCCCAAAAACATACGTGTGGTGCAGTTCCAGGGAGAGGAGCCTGTGGGCTTGATAGAGGCTGTGGCCTCCGGTCAGGTGGACAGGAAAACAGGGAGAGTGGTCAACATGAACGATGGGTCGGTCGTGTCCCTCCAGGAGGCTTTTAGACAGGGGGTGTTTGTGGTGGACAGGCCAGGTCTGGGCTGTCCTGAAGCCAATCAGGCCCTGGCCACCCTGAAGAAAGAACTTGGAGAGGGGCTGCTGGAGAAGATTCGGTCTGGCCAGGCCAGCATGCTGGTGCTCTTTGGAGACCGGAGAACAGGGAAGAGGTACAAACTGCATGATGCTGTGGCACATTCCCTCCTGAATGTGGACACTGCCCAGGTGAAGGACACTGTGTCAGGGAAGTGGTTTTCCTGGGAGGACGGTCAGCGAGCGGGCATTGTGTGTGACCCCCGCAAGCTGTCACTGCACCAGTTGCTGCTGTCTCCCCACTTTCATAAAAACCTGGAGAGCTTCTCAGATCCTTCAGGCGAGAGCATCAGGCCATTGACGCTGGAGGAAATGATTGAGCAGAACTTTGTGGAAACTTCCAAACTGGAGGTGTATGATGCGCTGACAGAGAGCTGGCTGACTGTGGAGGAGGCAGTTGACAGCAATGTTTTGGATCCAATCCAGAACAAATATTTTCACAAAAAGATCGGCAAATTCATATCACTGCATGATGCTGTGGAAAGCGGCCTGATTTGTCCACAGCAGTTACCATGTGATGCTTCTTCGCCTTCAGGTGAAGGACATGTCAATGGTTTGACACCAGAAAATGTGGCAACTTTCGACACCAAAGAATTTGGAGAAATCAAACTTCCAGTTTCGTTGTTTCATGCATTATCATCTGGAAGAGTTGAGACAGAAAGCAGTGATATTATTCTGTCAGGTGAGAGAAGAATGTCTTTTGAGTTGGCGTTTGATAAAAAGCTTTTGCAAGTGGCAGACTCGTTCATTGTGGATCGGTGCACAGGGGTGGTGTACTCCTTCCAGGAAGCCATTAACTGTGGTCTGGTGGAAGTGAAGACAGGCAGTATCTATGACACAGTGACGGGCAAGAAGCTGCCTCTAGCTGTTGCCAAAGACCAAGGACTGATCCGAAACACTCCACATCCATTGCTTCCCCTGTCTCTGGCTGCTGAGGTTGACTTGTTTGACTTTGAAGAGAAGAAGATCCGACATCCGGAAACAAAGCAGCCTTTGACCTTGACCCAGGCTATCGCTGAAGGCATTGTGGACCCGTTGTCCCAGCTGTCCGTTCCCTCGGGAGGAAAGATGACTCTGCAACAATCAATCACTGAGGGACATCTCAACTTGGACACATTGGTGCTGACTTTTCCTGATGGGCAGTGCCAGTCACTGCAGGAGAGCCTGGGGCTGGAGCCAACAAAGGAGCCAAACACGTACGAGTTTGGTCGCAAGATGAGCCTGACTCTGGATGAGGCTATTACATCAGGCTTGTATGACCCTGTGTCTAATTCTGTACGGTCCAGAGAGAGTTATATCACTTTTGCCAAAGCTCTTCAAACAGGCATGATCAATACAGACTCTTTGGTGCGAGATCCTTACAGCGGAGACATCTTGTCCCTCAGGGAAGCCTTAGACAAGCGGATCATTGACCAGGATTGTGGAAAAATGATAGACACCGAAGGTGTGCCTGTGGCTCTCAACTTTGCCATGGAGAAAGGTCTCATTCTGAAATCCAAAGCACCGCTCAATCTTTCCCTGTCAGAAGCTCTGGATGAAGGACTCTTCAATGTAATCTCCAATCAGTTTCTGAACCCAGATTCTAATGAGGAGATTGATTTTTTCACCGCTCTTGACCAAGGCATTCTGGATACAGAATTCATCCGTGTTAGAAACACACTGACAGGGGAGATTGTGTCTTTTGACACAGCTGTTAAAGAGGGTCTTTTGGACATCCAGAGTGGGACTTGTATCAACATGGAGGATGGGGAAGAGTTCTCCATTGTGGATGGAATGGACAAAGGAATCATCATAGACACCAGCAGTCAGCCAGGACTGAATTTTGAAGAAGCATTTGATGAAGGTATTCTGGACATCGAAACATGCACTTTCAAAGACCCTTATGGACAGTTTTCCCTCAACCTGAAAGATGCCATGGAGTCAGGACTATTGAACAGATTCTCCATCTCTGTTCGAGATGTGAAAAACAAAAGTCTGCTGTCACTGGATGGAGCAGTTAGTCAGGGTCTGATCAATCCCTTAACTGGGGCTTTCAAAAAAAGTGAAGATGAAGAACTTGTTTTTAAAGAAGCACTTGAAAAGGGGGTAATCTTTTCAGATTTATGTGTGCCTGACAAAAGTTTGATTGACACAGTGAAGCAAGGACTGTACAATCCCAAAACCTGCAAATTCACTGATCCAACAACTGGTAAAGTGCGAAGTTTGAGAGAGATGGTGTCCGATGACATAGTGGATCCCAAGCTGGTGCTGGTGTTGGACAAAGGGTCCCAACAGTTACTGACTTACCAGGAAGCCATGGACTGCAAAATACTGGACGTCAAGAGAGGACTGATTGTTGACACAGAAACCGGGGAGCTGCTGGACTTGAAGGAGGCCATGGAGCGAGGACTGCTGCAGGAGAACCTGGGCAACATCGCCGTGTCACTCAAACAGGCAGTGGACACAGGACTGCTGCATAAAAGCCATGGCAGGATTGTGGACCCTTTGTCCCGCAGACAACTGGTGGTGGAAGACGCCATCAGCATTGGTCTCATTGACGTGTCCAAACTGTTGGTGAAGAACCAGGACAAGGACCTCTACCAGTTCATCGAAGAGTCCACGAACGATGGAATAGTGTTTGTAGATGAGGACAGCATCGTGTATGCCAGGTCAGGGAGTGCTGTGGATGTTGTGACGGCTTTCAAAGAGAACCTGTTGGTGGAGATTCCCCAGAACGGGTTCCTGCTGGGGGATATTCTGTCCTCAGGTCTGTATGATGAGGTCCACAAGAGGTTCAAAGATCCACTGACCGGCAAGACACTGACACTAACAGAAGCCATCAGTAGCGGCGTCATCAATGCAGAAATGCCTCAGGTGGCTGTGCCAGGTCTGGGGAAATTCTCCTTGCAGGAGGCCATTGATAAAGGTCTGATTGACCCCTACACTGGAGACTACATAGCACTGGACAAACCATTGTCTCTCTTTGATGCCATCCTGACTGGAAGAGTCTCTGCCCTGAGTGGATCATTACCAGCGCTCAAAAAAGAATCCAAAGAAACAAAGGGGGGAGCCCTGAAATCTCTCTCCTCTGAACCAGTTGCATGCGAGACAGACGACTCTGGGCTAAAGCTTGGCAAAGTCCTCTCAACTACCGACAGAAATGCTAAGAGAGTCAAGTCTCTCAAAGCATCAGACATGGAAGTTCTTCCAGGAAACAATGCAGTTTTCCCCAAGCAGGGAGCAGCCAGTGAGGTGGCAGACAAGGGGAGCAGCCATTCCTCTCTCAGTATCCGAAGCATTGAGACAGATTCAGATGTGGCAGACATGACATCAGACAAGCCTGCTGCCAGCAGAATGACAGACAGCATCACCTCATGGACTGACAGTCCTCAGAGTTCTGTTTGTGATGACCAGACAGATTTCAGCCAGCCTGATGTCCCCTTTTCAGCCCAGCCCTTGTTGCCCCACATGAAATGCCATTCAGCCAGTAATCTCCTCGATGCAGCCACTGAGAGCAAAAGAATGAGTCGCGACTTAGAACTGGCATCTCCCAGTCTGGGTGAGCTACACACAGCCAGCATGATGCACACTGACAAGAGCATGACAATGTCAGACTCTTTGATGGAGATCCACAGTACACGCTGGAACCCTCCCACAGATGAGCTGTCAGCGTCACTGGACTCACTGATACTGGATGCAATCCGCAAGCAGCACATTGAAGAGAAGCCTATCCCGCTGTTTGACATCATCAAATACGGCATCTACGATGAAAAAACTGGCACTTTTCATGACCCGGAGACAGATGAGATTGTGGGGCTGAGTGAAGCAGTGGCGACCGGTCTGCTTGATGATTCCCAAAGAGAGGTGATCAACCCCAGCACCAGACAACCAGTGTCACTGGCTGAAGCTCTGCAAGCTGGGGTCATTGACGCTGAGAGCTGCCGCTTTGTTGATGAGAGCACTGGCACCAGGCTTTCGCTGCAACAGGCTGTGGATGTGGGGCTCATCTTCAAAGAAAAGGAATCCAAACACAAAGCTGTGGAGATCTACCTGGAAGAGGTGCTGCCAGACTCCACGTCCAGTGGCAAGAAGAAACTGGAAGAGGCCTTCAGTAATGGCATCCTTCACAGGTCAAACTCTCAGGTCATTGACCCCGACAGCATCACTGGGATCACGCTTCGCAGAGCTGCCAGCCTGGGTCTGATCGATGTGAAGACCGGGGAGTTCAAGAACCCTCAGACAGGAGAGTGCATGACTCTGGCCCAAGCTGTGGAGAAGGGCTTCATCCTCAGTCCCAAAGGCCTCACCCTGTACAATGCTGTTAGTCAGGGTCTGTATGTGGAGAGCACCGGCTTGTTCATCAACCCCAGCACTGGAGATCACAAGACTCTGCATGACCTGATTCAGGATGACGTGGTGTCGTCCCTGTGCCCCGAAGTGAAGGACCTCACTCAGGACAGCATCATCTCATTAGGGGAAGCCATAAAACGTCACATCATCGATGACCAAGATGGCGTGTATCGGTGCAAGGACAGGTCGGTGAAGTACAATCTGATGGAGGCAGTGGCAGCGGGTCTCATTGTCAGCACCAGTGCACGTGATGGACTTTCTGATGTCTCTCGCAGTTCCCTCTCACCATCCCCTGTACCCTTCTTCATGGAGGGCGGTAACAGTCACTCTCAGTCAGTGTTTGGTGATGGTGTAACACCTTTCAAGAAGTCACTCTCAGATTCTGAACATCCAGTGAGGTCACGGTGTCTGTCACCCGCCCATGCCTATTCTGCACACAACCTAAGTTCACATTCCAGCGCAGCTGTCAAAGAAAGTCAGACCAGTCCACATGAACCAGACAATCAGCCTGCTATCTCAGATGGTGAACATGTTGCTGATGCAACCAGTGTGAGCAATGCAACCCACGGTGAATCTAAAAAACATATCACTGATGATTCCTTGCCCAAAGCTGACGATTCTGCAGAGAAGCAGTTTAGAAAGGCACAGAAGAAGGAAAGTGAAGAACCCCAGGAATCAAGCCAAAATTTGTTGGATATCGACAAGAAGACAGACAGGGGAAATGATGAAGAAATGCTTCCTGTTGCTGGCACCAAGAGAGGTGCTGTTAGTTCACTAGACAGCTCACTTGATTCTCCAACTGCAGTCAAGCAGTCTTATAAGACCACTGTTTCCCCAAAGGGAACAGACAATTTGGCTGCTGATCAGACTGAACCCTCAAATACAGAAATTGCTTTAACAAGAAAATTAACACTGCAAGATGGAAATGACGTGCTTCCCAGTGTTGAATCACAACAGCCAGGTCAGTCACAAAAAGATCTTCAGAACCAGAAAGCTCTGCCAAGTCTTGATGGAGGTACAGAAGTTTCAGCTGACCAGACAACGATCCAGGTTAGTGACAAAGAGAAGGAACAGCCCGTGGAGCAGCAGAGCACACAGTCTGATGTTCCCGGCAAAGCTGCCCATTTAGTGACTGATAGCACACTGGCACAACAGTCAGAGGATGACTGGCAGGCTTCATTGACCACCACAGACACACAGACAGCAACTTCCAACACAGTGAACCAGCCTCTTCCATTAGCAGACACGTGGCAGGTGACAGCTGCTGGGCCAGGTGTTCTTGTGGGTGATGGGAAAGTCCAAGACAGAGACCTGGCAGCAAGTCCTCACAGTCAGCCATCACTGACACAGGCCCACCAAAACCTGCAGTCAGGCCTGGAAATAAAATCCAGATCTGAGTTAGCAAAAACTTCAGAAGAACCACAAAGATTTCTCTTGGGACAAGAGACATCAGGGCAGATTTCTACAGAACAGTCCTCAGCAGGAGAGTCAATCAGAACAGGTGAGACAAGAAGTCAGAGGCCAGTAGAGGAAGAACTGGTTTCTGATGAACAGAAAGGAAATCAGGATGAGTATAAACCAAGCACACTTGGTAAACCGTCAGAGCACAAAGTGCAAGAAATAGAGAAACCTTTTAGATCAAGCAAGGAAACAGCACCTAATAGTTTTGAAACAAGGGATGACAGGACACAAGTGACTCTGTCTGGAGCCGAATCCTCGGGTGACAGTGCAGGCAAGCCATCAGACAACTTACAGCCAGGACTGAAAGCTGTAAAAAAGACTGAAGACATGGCTGCAGCACAGTCACTGGTGAAGGAATCTGGTCAGTCTGCTGGAGAACCACACCCTCCACTGACGTCGCCTATTGAAGCTGAAGACATGCTCACAACATCACTGTCCATCAGTAGTTCAGATCAATTGCCAGCCAGAACACAGCCTCAACGTACACTCACATCTACACAGAGTAAAGACACTGCTTTATCAGAGGTAGGTGTCAGTGACTCAGACAGGCCAGAAAGAACACCTAGCAGTCTGAGACCTTCCGCAGAAGTGTTGGTCAGTGATTCCGACAGGCCACAGAGAACACCCAGTGGCCTGATGCCTTCTGAAGACATTGCCGATTCTTTTACACTCAAATTGACTTCCAGCAGTGAGCCTGTTTCAGGATCTGTTCAAGGATTAAAACTGCCAACAGAAAGTGAAGACAAGCTAACTCCAACAATTTCAGTTACACCTTCAAGACCAGATCAGACAGGGTCAGAAGTGCCCACAGAGAAAGGTGACAGTTCAAAGGAACTGGAAAGTTTCACTCAACTTGCTAAGAAACCACCTGTTGATACATGTGACCAAAACAGCATGAAACCAGTTGTTGCTCAGCCAGAATTATCATCATCTTCAGAGGAGAACGCAGCGAGCAGCATGAGAGAAAAAGCAACGGCTGGTGACTCCATTGCTCCAGAGAGCACAGTATCTTCCCAGCTAGACCTAAAACCAGCCTTGGAGAGTCATGACACACTGAAACCAGGGCTGTCAGTCAGTGGTTCAAACAAACCTTCTTTCATGCAGTCCAAGTTGGGGCAGAAACAACCTGCCTTAGGAGTTAGCGCTTCTAAACCAGGAATACCCGACAGTGACTCTCAGGTCACACCCCCATCTGCGTTGAAACCGTCTACAGAAGGTCAGGACATGCCCATTGCTGGGGTGCTGGTGACCTCATCAGAGGGTCGACCCTCACCCAAGCCCAAACGTCACCAGAGGGTTCGCTTCAAGGATGTGGGCCCTGAGGACACGGACGAGTCCAGCAGCACAGCCACCACAGACAGCACAGACACAGTGGAGGGTTGGACAGACGACCTGGCAGGCAGAGCGGCCTTGAGGGCCCGTGTCCAGCACAAGGGGCTCTCGCTGGACACGCTGCAGGTCAGCAGTCAGGCAGACAGCGATGCCAGCACCCCTGAAGCTGAGGCCCAGAAGTTGACGGACATGCTGTTCAAGCTCAATCTGAAAGCTGGGTCCACAGCTCGGGAGCGTCGCAAGGTAGGCCTGCATGGCCCTTCAGCTGTGTCGTACCAGTCTTGTGGCATTGCGTGAAACGTCCCAGCATGCCTCCATGCACAACCGACTTGCTTGTCCGTGCCTGAATGAGGTCCAGTGATGATGATGCCTGGTGTCTTTGAGTGGGACCTTGTGGCGTGCTTGTTGTGGCCCCGTGACATGCAGTGCCGTCGTGTCTTGCCTGACTTCAGTGCACAGTCCTGTGATGATGATGTTGCTGCACTGGGCATGTCCGCCTTTGCACTTGGTGTGCTTGTTTCTTCTTGGATGGCATCAGCGTAGAGGAGACCGCGCTGCTCCAGCATGCTGTGCATATAGTGCCAAGTTTGTTGTGGTTGACACGCTCGTTCTTGAGCTGCTGCTAATTGTGTGCAAGTAGCCACCAGTTTTAAGTGATGACTGCATCTTGGATTCCTAATTAAAAAAAAATATTAAAAAATGGCAGCTGATATTCAGTGACAGTCTCTGCCAGGGTGCCGTGTCATATCTAACAACTGTGTGTGTGTTGATAACACTTAGAGATGGTGTATTCATGCTAATACTTTTTGGCAGAATTAATATAGAATAGGTGTGCATGCCATGTGTCTAAAATTGGAGAGTTTTGATTGCTTTTCCATGGAAAAGATCAAGTTTTTTAAGGGAAATAATCATCTGGTGGAAGGATTTTCAGAGTTAGTTTCAGGCATGCTTTTCAGTGGCCATAATCAGATGTGATCTAATTAGCCATCTTTATGTATACATTAGTGTTGTTTGATTTTATTTTTCATACTTGCATTTTTTAGATAAAGAGAATTTAACACTTGTCCTGTTGGCCACCATAGTATGTAGTTTTGTTTTGTTTTGTTTTTTGTTGGTTTGTTTGTTTGTTTTGTTTTTCCTTTTCTGCTGAAAATGCATTCACATTATGAAGTGTTTTTGTTTATAATGCTTCTTTGTTTTCTCACAAGGCAAGACAAACTGGTAGAAATAAAGCTCAAACCTGTTGTTTTTGTGTGCTTTGTTCCCGCTTTACACATTTTTGGAACAACTTGCCTGAGCTGGTATTAAGTCAACAATAGCATTCTTCCTTTCCATGGACAGTTGTTTATGTACACAGTCATTATTACATCACATTTTTCTTCTCTCTCTCTCCCTTTTTTTAAATTTTTTTTATTTTTTTTATTTTTTATTTTTTTTACATGGTTTAGAATTTTTATTGTGGAATTCAAGTATTGAAGAATTTTTCCACCTCCTGTTAGTGTGGTTTCCCACAACCCACATACATCTGTCTGAAAATTATTTATTGAAACAGTGAAGATAAAAATGGGGGCAAGACTTAGTGACAAATGTTTTCCTTGAACTTTTGTTGGCTGATTATGTCTGTGTGTACACCTGTCTATGTGTGTGCATGCTTGTTTATGTATGGTATGTCTTGGGTGCATGTGTGTGTATGTTTAACATTTGTTGTAAATGCCAACTCCCCTGTCTAGGAGGTTCAAGCATCAGTCTGCAATATTATTGTCATTATTATTGTAACTATTTTGGAACAATCCCGAAACTGATCTGATTAAGATCTTGCTTCTGGGTAATCTGGAAATTGTGTCAAGTAACTTGAAAAAGCTGTAAAATGTTATGGTGTTTCAGTTTTGTTTGACTGAATGTCAATATAGGGTGGGTGGAATGGAATAAGAGAGCATGCACTGTGGTCAGTATTTAAGAATCTGTTGTGTTTAGAGTCTGTGTCAACTACGATTAACTTTGTTGCGTATTTCCACCCTTGCTTTTCTTCAATATTGAATGTTGTTTGTGGCTTTGCATCTGTTTATATTTGTGTCTCAGGACCTTATGTTGCGAATGTTGTGTGAACAGATTCTGAAAGGAAAATGGTGCTGAAATGAGTTAACCTTTTAACATTTGATTTCTAAATGATCAGCCATTTTGTAGTGGTGCTAGTATTTATATTGATTGGGCAGATAACATTACTGTGCTGATCATAATTATGTCTTTTGTTCCTAAAGTATGTGTTCATTATCGATCATTATGATATGTGTTATTGTTTCATGATTTTTGTATTTTCTTGCAAAATTTAAAGATTCCTACTTTATTTTCTGCAGATGTGTACTGCATAAACAGAGATAGAAATGAACCAGGCACATTTGGCTAGTGGTATTTATTTTGAATGCAAAATGGTTACTAGAGGAACAGGAACTCCTTGCACAAATGCAATTTTGAGAGCAGTTGTCAATTTTTTGCAGCTTAAAGTGAATGTGTGTGTTCTCATAGCAGTTGCACTGGTTTGTTGGGAGAACAAAATTGCCATGATTTTCAACCTTTGAAGGCCACACCACATGTTATGTACCTCCTGTTTGAGGAAGACACTGACAGGTGTATTCAGTTTAACAGCTGTTCACATAGTGTGATGTTACACAGACAGGTGCTGTGTCAGACATGGTAGTCTTTTCTGTCTTGCATACTTACTCTTGTTCTACAAGTAAACAAAAACAGGAGGAAGAAAATTCCACAGACTCAACACTAGTTTATTTCTTTTTTTTCTCTCTATCTCTTTCTCTCTCTCTCTCACCCAAGGACGTGCAGAATATAAGAATCCCATTTGCATGCCTTAGCTCCCAGGTTCAGCTCCATTGAACAGTGTTTCTGAATAGTGAATGAAGAAATACTTCATTGTGGGTTGTATTTTTGTTTGATGCAGTGTGTTACTTGTGCTTATGAAGTATTTGTATGTGTGTAGGGGTGTATCTTGGTGTGTATTATCAAGACTGATTTTATGTTTTGTGGATTTTTTTTCTTTTGTGTCATGATAATTCCCCCAAATAAGTTTTGTGCGTATCTGTTGAGCTTCATACATACAACTGTTAATTGTTGTTTGTTGTTCTTCTTTTTGTTATTCCCCCTTACAACTGTGAAGTGTTTGGTATATAAGTGTGCAGAGTGAATCACCCAAGTCATTTTCTTCACTCTCTCCCTCCTCTGCCTTCTCTCCCTCTCTCTCTCCCCCTTCCTATAACTCTTCTCATGGCCTTATTTCTCACAAATCCTCCTCTGACACCCATTCACTCTCTCTCTCTTTGCCAAGCACAGACAGTGACTGTAGATTCTGTGGCTATTCAGGGTCGCCTTGCTGACTCTTTTGACAACATGCTGCAAGAACTGGCAGCAGAGCAGGAGCAGCTGGGCGACTTTGAACGCATCCTCAAAAAGGACTCCCAGATGGGCGACGAGGCCTACAAGGTTCGAGCACAGCTGGAGTCACACAAGGTTAGAGAGATGTGCATGTGTGTTGAGTGTGCATGTGTTGAGTGTATGTGTGTTCATGTGTGTGTGTGTTTGGGTCCATGAAGTGTGTGTGTGTGTGTGTGTGATCACCAGTTCATCAGTGCAGCACCCTATGGTTGGGTCCATGAGTTGTGTGAGTGTGTGTGTCTGGTGAACAGTCCTTCAGTGCTGAACCCCAGTGACTCTCACAGAGTTAAGATAGAAGCAGATGTAGTGTATATGGATTTATCTAAATGCAGTGACGCATCCTGAAGAAACTGAAACTGAAAAGTGATGAAGAAGTGCGCATGTGCGCGCCACTGCCAGGTGACGGTGACAAGTATCCCACCATATGGCCTCTGTCCTCTCTCTTCCTGTATGTCTCACTGAATGTCTTCTCAGTTTTCTGCCCCTCTTCCTCCTGTCACTTCTTGTGTGAGAAAGAGTGTGCGCAGATGTATGATAAATGCATGAGTGTGTGCACAAACATTTTATGTATTGTGGCGGTGGTAGTAAAAATCTCACTGTGATTCTTTTACTTGAAGCAGGAAATGTTTTCTGTTATATCTTCAACCATACTGATGCATACCACATGAAAGATAGTCACAGAACACAGCCGGTGTGTTTAAATATATGATGAAACAAAAGCAACATTACAATCCGTTGATGACCTTGCTGGTCGACTCAAGGCGATCTCTGCTCTAGGGACTCTGGGATACCTAGTTACAACGAATATATTGTATGGAAACGTCTGTTGCGATGGACACAACATTATCCGGCAGCCCCTACAGGCTGTGTGTAAGGGATGTGAGGAGGATGGTGTTGGTGGTGATGCAGGGTGTGCACGACGAGATCATGGCCAAGCAGCAACCCGTGCTGTCCCTCATCTACAAGGCCGAGCAGCTGACGGAGAACTACCAGGAGGAGCTGACTCCAGAGCAAGTGACGGAGCTCACCACCCAGTCCACCCTTCTGAAGGCTGCCCTGGACAAGGTGATTGCTTTCTGTCTGTCTGTCTCTTAGCTGTTCTGGACAAGGTGATTGCTTTCTGTCTGTCTGTCTCTTAGCTGTTCTGGACAAGGTGATTGCTTTCTGTCTGTCTCTCTCTTAGCTGCTCTGGTCAAAGTTATTGCTTTCCATCTGTTTTGTCTGCCTGCCTGTCTGTCTGTCTCTCTCTTAGCTGTTCTGGACAACGTGATTGCTTTCTGTCTGTCTGTCTCTTAGCTGCTCTGGTCAAAGTTATTGCTTTCCATCTGTCTTGTCTGTCTGTCTGTCTGTCTCTTAGCTGTTCTGGACAAAGTGATTGCTTTCTGTCTGTCTGTCTCTTAGCTGCTCTGGACAAAGTGATTGCTTTCTGTTGTCTGTCTGTCTCTTCTATTTTCACTCTGTATGGGTGTTTGTCTCAGTGTGTCTGTCTGTCTGTCTCTTCTATTTTCACTCTGTATGGGTGTTTGTCTCAGTGTGTCTGTCTGTCTGTCTCTTCTATTCTCACTCTGTGTGGGTGTTTGTCTCAGTGTGTCTGTCTCTACTCTCTGTCTCATTCTCTGTTTACATTTGTCTCTGCATGTCTCCTCTTTCTTTCTCACTCTGTTTGTCTGTAATATATCTGTGTGTTTGTAGAAAAACAAATACAAATACACTTGCAAACAAACAAAAAAAGTACCAAACAAACAAACAAAAAGGGTGGCACTACACAGTGGCAACATGCTCACCTTGGGAAGCGCAGCCTCAATTCTCACATAGAGAAACCTGTTGTGATGAAAAAGATATACAGTGTACCATAACCATATATGTCCCTCCTGTCTCCCCCCCAGGTCACCAAGTCATCTGACCGGCGCCTGTCACACCTGAAGAAGGCTGGGGAGGAGCTGGGCAAGTTGGAGGAGGAGATGGGCAAGTTCCAGACGTGGATGTCGGCAGCCGGCAGGGAGCTGTCCAGACAGGAGGAATGCCTGCAGCGCTTCGAGGACCTCAAGCCTCTGGCAGAGAAACAGAAGGTGGGGGAGGTGGGGGGGCATTGTTGTGGTCTTTGTCTTTGCTGTTTGTTGTTGAGGGGGTATGTTGTCTTTGTGTTTTTGTGTGCATTTTTGTGTCGGTTTTTTTGGTTTTTTTGTTTTTGTTTTTGTTCTTCAGTCGTGTGTGAAGAAAGTTAAGTCTATGTAATAAGACAATCCAGGTTGTTTGTGTTGATGTTAGTGTATATATGTGTATTTGTGATAGAATTTAACTTTGGAGTTTTCTTGGCATGCTCAAGTAGAATTGGAACTAAACATGAAGAACAGTAGGCATGCATCCCATTTGGGATGATGAGGTAAGCAGGGTGGGAGATAAAGGTCTAGATCTTTTTTTGTTTTTTGGCCAAAGCTCAATAGAGCTCATGTTATGTGCAGTTTTCATCAGACTTGTTACAGTGGCTGACATGATGACAGCATGAAATTCAAGGTCAGATGTTAAAAGACAAGGTCACAACTTAGCAAATTGTTGTAATTGTAAAGACTTTGGTAGGAAAAGAAATGTCTTGTTTTTCTATAACATAATTCCTGTTGTCAGTTTAGTAGTTAATCGCTCATGGATCTTGAAGGCCTTACCACTTGTTGTTGTTGTTGTTGTTGTTGTTTTTCTTTTAATTATTTCTTGGAATAAAATGATTAAAAGGTTTTATTGCCAGCACCCCCTGGCCATCACTAACACAGAAAAGTCTGGGGAGGGAGCAGGTAGAATGTGCCAGTGACATGGAGAAAAAGTCATTTCTGTGTAGTGTTTAATGACTGAGAGCATGGCAAAAGTCTTTCATTCCCAATCCTGGTCACAGGTTGGGGAATCTTCAGTTTCTGAAACAAAACAAAAAAAAAGAAAAAAGAAAAAAAACTTTAGTGGGAATGAGATGGAAATTCAGTTGTAAAAAAAACAACAACAAAAAAACCACCCCGATTTGTTGTGTGTATGTGTGCACATGCCCTTTGTTGTTGGTTTTTTTGTGTGTGCATATGTGTTAGGGTAGTTGTTAGATACACATGTATGTTAAAATGTATGTATGCAGTGTGTGTGTGTGTGTGTGTGTGTGCGCGTGCGTGCGTGCGTCCTTGCGTGCGTCCTTGCGTGCGTGCGTGTGTGTGTAGTCACATTTAGGTGTGTGTATGTAACATAGATATGATGTTTAATGTTAACAAAAGCATTTTTGTAAAGCACTAGAGCAGATTTCTGGATAGTGTGCTATATAAGTATCCATTATTATTATTATGATTATTATTATTATTATGTGATATCTCCTGGCATGCCCCCTCCTTACTTTTCTGAGCTTCTGCATTACTACTCTCCATCTTGCCGGCTCCGGTCATCAGGTGACGGCCGTCTCTTAAAAAATTCCATCCTACAGAACCAGATCACATGGAAAACGCGCTTTCTCTTTCCAGGCTTCCTCCGCATGGAACTCACCTCCGTTTCCTGTCCGTCTTTCAAAACCTCTTTGAAAACTTATTTACTTCCAGTCATTAAAATCAGTGAATAACTTCTTGTCTGCACTTACATGTTTTAGCCAAGGGTGTTTGGGTTTTTTTCACTTCTACTATTTTTTTTTTTTTTTTTACTATTTGAAAATACACATGTTCATATGTGCGTGTACGTGTGTGTGTGTGTGGGTGTGTGTGTATACATCTTATGTAGAGTGGGTGTGGGTTTGTGGGATGCATTTGGAGCAGGAGAATTTATTTATGTATTTGTGAGTTTTTGGTATGCATACATCATTATATTTTTCTTTGTAAATGCCGAGGGCTTTTTGTTTCATAAGATTGGGTGTATCAAATGTCATTATTATTATTATTATTATTATTATTATATCTTTATTGATTGTATACTTGTTTTGTTCAGGTGGTGATGTTTTATGTGTATTGAATAGAATATAAAATACAATAGAATATGTCTTTATTACAAAGTGTACCGGGGTCACAAGGAATATTGGGGGAATAGTACATAACAAGATACGAACATAAATCGAAAATCATACACAAAACACAGATACAGTAGAAATTAGGATACATACAAGTGCATATCAATATAGAAAAAAGTCCATACTCACACATGCATGCACTGCACACACACACACGCACGCACGCACACATGCACGCACGCACGCATATGCACGCACGCACACACACACACACATGCACACACACACACATCTACAAACTCTCTCTTGCTCTCTCTCACACACACACACACACACACACACATTTGAACAGAAGCTGCCTATTACATGTGGATGGGGCTTGATTGTGTGCTCATGATGTGTTTCCAGGAACTGTCGAGCGACGTGGTGTCTCACCAGGCTGACCTTCGCTTCATGTCCATGGCCGCCCAGAAATACATGGAGGAAGCCAAAGTAAGTAGAAAAAACAACAACAAAAAACAACCATAAACGATAACTTTTGAGTCTGTTTCATTTTTAGATCAAATTATGACGGGCGCATTAGCCGAATGGTTAAAGCATTGGACTTTCAGTCTGAGGGTCCCGGGTTCGAATCACGGTGACGGCGCCTGGTGGGTAAAGGGTGGAGATTTTTTCGATCTCACAGGTCAACATATGTGCAGACCTGCTAGTGCCTGAACCCCCTTCATGTGTATACACAAGCAGAAGATCAAATACGCATGTTAAAGACCCTGTAATTCATGTCAGCGTTTGGTGGGTTATGGAAACAAGAACGTACCCAGCATGCACACCCCTGAAAGCGGAGTATGGCTGCATACATGGCAGGTTAAAAACGGTCATACACATAAAATCCCACTCGTATATATACGAGTGAATGTGGGAGTTGCAGCCTACGAATGCAGAAGAAGAAGAAGATCAATTATGAGACCTGTTAGACAAGGAATAATGAAATACCAAGCAAAGTCTGGTACCTCTCTGTCTAATCAGAAGCAAACCAGCAAAAGCTAATAGAATATTACCACTGATGATGATGTTGATGATTATAGTAGCAAAATCAGTACTGGTAATAGTAAATGCAGGTAACATAATTGCATAAATGACATTTAAGTAAGTAGAACTTGTTTTCTGTCCATCAGTTTGGCAGCTGTACTTTGCCTTCCTGTAAAAACAAACACCAGATAGTGAAGAAAATGGACAAGTAAATAAACCAGGTTTACTGTCCCTTGATATAAAACCAAACATGAAATAGAAAATAAAGAAAACGGACAAGTAGATGAACCAGGTTTACTTTGCCTTGTTATAAAGACAAACACCAGACAAACGGAGTGTACAGAAAATGGACAGGTTAATAAACCAGCATAGATTGTAACCTAACCTCCTGCAGTCGTTCTCATCAGTTATCAGCTCCATCTCTGTTTTCAATGTGCTAAAATGAAAAGGGGATAGTGAAAAGGTGCAGTGAAATGAACCAGCTTCATTTGAATGAAATCCAAAGTCTGATGGGAAGAACTATACCGAAGTAAATCATTTTTCTTAAAAAAAAAGAAAAAGAAAAGAAAAGAAGTCTAATTACAGGAACTATACAGCATTAGATACCTTTAAAAAGAAAAGATGATTACAATTCATAACTCGTGAATGCATCAATATAAAGCCATTTGTCAGTAATTTTCATGAATGTCCATTGCCAAAAAACAAACAAAAAAAAAACAGCAACAAAAATCTACACACACACACACATGAATGTCCATTGCCAAAAACAAACAAAAAACAACAAAAATCTACACACACACACACACACACACACACACACACACACACACACATATATATCCCAACCTTTTGTTTCAGCTGTACAAACTGGAGATCGACTCGTTCCGGGCCGACCGGGTGCGTCCGGCCCGCCACAGCCTGATCAGCATGGAGTGTGTTGCCGCCGACGACGTCAAGGATCGGCTGAAGGACGTGACGGAGTCCTACCATGACCTGAGTGGCCGCTGCCACTCCCTGGGTGACCGTCTGGCTGACCTATCGGGCAAGCACCGGCAGTTCAATGACGCTGCCTTCAAGCTGCTGGACTGGCTGACGGAGACGGAGGACCAGCTGGCCTCTCTGAAGCAGGAGAGTGGGTCACCCGAGGCCTCGCAGCTGCAGACACAGTTGGACCGGCTGAAGTCGCTGTCCATGGACGCCCTGAGTCAGCGCAGTCTGCTGGACGAGATGCAGCGCAGGGGCCAGGACCTGACCAACAGGTTGGGTATGGGGTGGGGGGTGCTGGTGGTGTGTGTGTGTGTGTGTGTGTGTGTGTCCTTTGTGTCTGTGTGTATCCTTTGTGTGTGGCGGGGTAGGGGAGGAAAGAGAGAGAGAGAATAGGACAGTTAAGTAATTGTTTCATAGTCTGGGGTTTTGCACTTGTTTAATTAAAATTCAGTCAAATACCAGACTTAAATTTTTAACATCTTATCAATATTATATGAATCTTCATTTGAAATTCGTAAGGAACACACACTTATCTTATTTTTTGACTGCCACCAGCCATAGAGGTAAAAGGAAATCCATTTGTATTACTGGCTCTGTGCTTACATTTTAATTAATAGAGGCAAATTATTAACATTCATTCTGCAAATGGCAGCAACATAACATAGACCAGGACAGGTTTTTAACATTTTTTTTCTTTAAAAGAAACGAACAAAGGGAAACGATGTGATTTCATCTGGACATGCGTGGACTTTGCCGACAGCTTGAGCGGCCAAGCCACAGACAAGAAGGAAGTGTCGAAGCTGCAGGACACCATGAACGACATCTCGGCCCGCTACACGGCGCTGACCAACGACATCAGCGTTCGAACCACAGGCCTGCAGGCGGCCATCACGCAGTCACAGGATGTGACCCAGGCCATGGACGGCTTGCTCAACTGGCTGGACTCGGCGGAGCAGGCCGTGGTGTCCCAGACTCCTGTGTCTCTGCATCGGCCACTGCTCAACTCCCAGCTACAGGGATTCTCTGCAGTGCAGGCTGATATTGTCAATCATGAGGTATGGTTACATGTCTGTCTGTGTATGTGTGCATGCCTGAAATCTGATTGAATGACACAGGTAACGAATGAGGAGCGTCCAATGGCAGCCGTCAGTCTGCTCTACACAGGTAGGGAGCCTGTTGTGCAAATGACCTCGTATTTGTAAAGTGCTCAGAGCTTGGTCTCTGATCGAGGATAGGTGTTATATAAGTATCCATATCAATCAATCAGTCTGTGGTCATGGTGTTATACTTCACCTTATTGTTATTGTACTTCATTAGTGTTAATATTAGTATAATTGTTGATACTTTCACAGCACTTAGTAAGAAACCAAACTGCATGTAGGAAAGAAAAAAAAAAAAAAAAGATGGTGTTCTCAGTGTAGGGACGTGCACTCCCTGGGGAGAGCAGCCCAGATTTCACACAGAGAAAGATGTTGTGACAAAAAAGAGTAATAAATACAATGCAATACAATACAATACAATACAATACAACGCCAAGTACTTTGCAAAAGGAATCATTTCAACAACAGGCTCTCTACCTGGGTGGAGTTGACTGACAACTGTAGTTTGACTCATCATTTGTTTCCTGTGTCACTCACTCACTTTAACTGTTAATGTTTTACACAAACCAAGGATAGGCTTTAAAATGTCTGACAAGCGCACAAGCTTTATGCAAAGATCAGGCTCCATTTTATTAGTATTATTTTTTTCTAAATACAGCAGATAATTACAGTGTAGGGTATATGGATGAATTCACATGCTTTGACACCTCCTTGAAACTGAAACATTTTTCAGTCATGCACACACAATTTTTTTTCTTCACAGTTTTGCTTGGGACAAGTGTCTGTGTGTGTGCATGCCTCATTTGTGAGATACTCATTTGAGGTAAGTATTATAAACAGAAAGTTCTGTGTTTGTTGCTTGCTGAACGCATTCTTCTCCCGGCAGTACACCCCACATCTTTCCATTCTCATCCTTTCAGTCGGCACTGGAAGCAGTGCGGGCCTCGGCCCAGGAACTGGTGAAGAACTGTGACCTTGACATTGCCCACACGGTGGAGCAGCGTCTGGCGGCTGTGGAGAAGAGGTTCTCGGAGATGCAGACCCGCAGCGAGAAGCGCGAGCGGGACCTGCGAGACGTGGACCGGGGCCTGCGGGAGTTCAAGGACCGACTGGAGTCGTGCAACACGTGGGTGCAGGCAGGCATCCAGAAGCTGGACTCCAAGGACCTGGCCAAGCTGCCCAGTGAGGACATGGTGGAGCAGCTGGAGCAGCTGGCCGCACAGAAGGACAGTCAGGAGAGGTTTGTGGCCGATGTGCGGGCGCTGGCTGACCGCCTGGTGAAAGACCCACGAACAGGTGAGGGTGACCAGGGGATGGGGGTTTGTGGTGGTTGTTTGGAAGTGCTGATGGTCACAGCCAATACTTTGTTGGTATTGTGTGTGTGTGTGTGTGTGTGTTATAAACAGATAAGCTGGAAGTGAACAAGCACTGGGGGACTCTGTGGATTTTTTTTTTATATAACATTTGTGTTTATTATATTCTTTGTACAAGTAAAGTTTTTGTTGTCACTAATTGAAAAGATATTTCTGAATTTGTTGACAGTTCATCAGACTTCCTTGGGCAGGCAAAAAATATTAAAAAACCATAAAGGATAGAAGAAAAGATGAGTTCATGGAGTAGACTGTACTTCTTCCGGCTGAATACCATTTTGTTCTGTTCTCTCCATGTCTTCCCTTCACTGTGTTGAAGGATACCTTCCAGTGTTCTGTTTTGTTCTGTGTTCACCATTTTGCCCCTTAAATGAAAGATACATTCCTGCTATACAATTTTGTTTTCTCTGTTCTCTGCCCATCACAGTGTTGCTAGAGACCTTCCTACTGTTCTGTTTTACTCTGATTTCTCTATCTCTTCCCTTCACACCATTGTTAGAGGCCTTCCTGCTGTTCCATTTTACTCAGATTTCTCCATTACTTTCCTTCACAGCATTGCAAGAGGCCTTTCTGTTGCTCCATTTTACTCTGATTTCTCCATCTCTTCCCTTCACACCATTGTTAGAGACCTTTCAGTTGCTCCATTTTACTCTGATTTCTCCATCTCTACCCTTCACACCATTGCTAGAGACATTCAGGTTTCACACACTGTTGTGTCCATGGTGCAGGTGACCCCTCGGCGGTGCAGGAGTCTGTGGTGGAGCTGGAGCGAAACCTGGCCGCCTTTGACAGTCTGCTGGCCGCCAGACACCAGGAGGCTGACGCCAAGGAGCAGCAGGGCACTGCCTTTGAGAGCGCCAAGACCCTGACCCTGCTGTGGCTCTCCCAGATGGAGTCTCGTCTGGATGAGTTTGAGTCTGTGGCCATTGACGTTGACATTGTGGAGCAGCAAATTGCACAGATGCAGGTGAGGACAGAGTTTGGGAAACTCTTCGGGGGGGGGTGATGTAGTGTCTTGGGATTTTGTTATCTGTGTGTGGTTGGTTATGAACCTTTTTCTTTCCAGTCCAGTCCACCATTTTACTTTTGTGTTCTGCTTTTGAATAGTGATCTGATTTCTCTCCTTTCACACCATAGATTTATCCCCAACTCATACACAGTTTTTTGTTCATGGCCTAAGGGCGATCTGTGATGACGTTCAGTTGAAATTTGGTGTAATATGCGATTTGGTGTCAATTTGATAGGATGGTGAACCATGTTGAATCGAACACTGGTAAGACTAAAGTATTGCTGTTGAGCATGATTGTGAGCGTTTATTGTGATCTTTGATGTTGTCATGACAGGTCACTCAAAGTGGTAGTCAGAATTTAGTTTTTGGACAGAGACCGGACGTATACAGCCTAGAGGACTCATTGCTCAGATTTGAGTAAAAATGTAGCGCCGTATGAAGGGAAATTTACAGTTAACCCTTCCTCATTACTTTTGATTTCATTTTGACAGCCCATGCTTCAAGAATATGAGGACTATGCACCCAAGATTGACGAAGTCAATGACCTGGGTAATGCCTATGAAGCCATGATCAACCCCAACGAACGACCTATGAGCCCCATCCGTCGCATGGGACGTAAGTTGCGTTTTTCTCCACCAAGCTTCTTGCTGTGTCTTGTTTCCTTTGTCATTGTAGAGGCACCCTGCCATGATGAGTGTCTGGAAGTAGGGTGTGTGGCCACTCTGGAATTGAAGTGTCTGGTGTGGCACTGTGTGGGATTTGTTGATGATTTTCTCGAGGGATGTGGTACATACATGTATATTTTTTGGTGTAGATAGTTGTGGACAGTGGTAGTCTAAGATTTCATGCCATTGATTTGTAATCTACCTGTTGTTTTTTTTTCAAAATATCGCAGCAAAAACAATGTATATCAAAATATGTAGAGTAGTTGTTCATAGTGTTAGAAAAATCTTTATGCCTGTGTGTTATGATCAACCTATTTTCTTCAAATTATTAGAGTGGGAAAATCATATGTAGATAGACAGCTGTAGTTGCTGTAAATTTCGTGCTGTTCATTAGTGATCTACCTTTTTTTTTTCTACCAAACAATGGGTCTCCATTTTATTCCATAACCTTCAATTGTAGATTTGTGTAAAAATACTTTAGCTTACTGGGAAAATCCAGTTTTCTCCCTTTCTTTCCCCACCAGCCAGCCCCTCTTTAAGGATACCAGAAAACACACACACACACACACACACACTCCACACACTCATTCCAAGGTTATGTATTGCAGCTTCCACGGCACACACACACTTATAAGTTATATACAAGCGCACACACACATACGCCCATTCCCCGCCCCCACAACCCCCCACCCACACACACACACATATATATATATGCATACAATATTCTGTTGCTCCCACAGTACAGACATGCATACACACACATACCTCATCCTCTACACACACACACACACACACACTGCACAGAGCTCTCCTGACATGTGTACACTTACACACTCACGCGCACACACACGCAAGCAAACAAACACACATCCCCCCCCACACACACACACACACAGACACACACACACACACACACACACACACACAAAATGAATGACACAGTCAGAAAACGAAACGCAACTAACATGCTGCATTTGTACATATAGAATCCTGATCCTCTGAGCTCAGTATGACAGCAGCTGGACAAGGGCAAAAAACATCAGATTGAGTGCTCTTATGGTTGCTGGCACAACACTAAAGTAATCATTCGTATTCAGAGAGTTAATGGTGAACATTTTGTTCAAAGGTGATGTTGTGTTAGATGAACAACAGATGAGGAGAAAACTCTTCTTTCTAATCATAGTTTTTCTATGGTACCATTTTTATTGTTATAAATTAATAAGCTGTCATGGCATTTAAGCAGTAAATAGTAAGTTTGAATTTTTACGTAGAAAGTAGAATTACTCAAATGCAGTGTTCAATTTCTCATAGATTATCTTTTAGATTTTGATTCTGCCTCGCTTATAAAATGTCAGTGTAACAAGTTTCTTTTTATGCTTTGTATTTTTCAAAGAATTAACACTGTAGGACAAAAATAGTAAGCCTAAGTATTCGCAGAGTGAGTGACGTGCACAGCAAAATCATGTAAAGGTTTACATTGTTTGCCTGCTAACCTCCGTGCTCCACCATTGCCTGTCCCCGCCCCACAAACATGTTTCTCTGCCCCAAACTTAACCACATCCTCTATTGTCGTCATCGCGCTAGGCTCCCGTCGCCTGGCTGGAATTTTGTCCCCGCGTCTGCGAACTCCCTCTCCCACATTCCCAGCATCCCCCACTGCCCAAAGACAGAGTCCCATGTCCAGCGAGTCCAGTGGTGTCAGCAGCCGAAAAAGTTCAGCGGATAACCTTCTGCTGGATGGTGAGCTATGCTGTTCTTCCTTCCCTGTGTAACCTGCTGTTATCCCTTGGTTTTTGGTGGGTTGGCTTTTTGTAGCAGTTGATACCCCCTTATGTTTCATGCGTTTGGTGGCAGATGCTGTTTGCCTGTCTTAGTGATGCTTCTGTACCCAACCGTTTTTAGTGCTACTTGCGTTCCACCTTTCCCACCCAACCTTTTTGTGTTTGCCATCCCTTTGTATTTGTTAACCTATGCTATAATGTCACTTTACCTCCCAGTGTTATTTATCCTGTGTTTTAATTTCATTTCTATCCTTTGCATCCGTTAACCTTTGTTTTAATGTAACGTCCACCTCCAGTGTTATTTATCCTGTGTTTTAATGTAACTTCCATCCTTTATATTCTTTAACCTGTGTTATTGTCACTCCCATCATCTGCGTTCTTTAACATGTTTTATAATGTCACTTTCATCCCCTACATTCTTTAAGTTGAATGTCACTTCCATCCTCTGTGTCCTTTAACCTGTATTTTCATGTCACTTGTATCCTACATGTTGTTTTATCTGTGTTTTACTGTCTCTTCTATCCCCTGCATTCCCAACTTTTGATGTCACTTCCTCTCTCTTGTTTTCTATGCCCATTGTTCTAATGTCACTTCCACCCCACACCTGATTTACCCTTTGCTTTAATCTCACTTCCATCCCACACATTATTTACCCTTTGTTTTAATGTCACTTCCATTCCACACATTATTTACCCTTTGTTTTAATATCACCTCCATCCCACACATTATTACCCTTTGTTCTAATGTTACTTCCATCCCACACATTATTTACCCTTTGCTTTAATGTCACTTCCATCCCACATATTATTTACCCTTTGTTCTAATGTTACTTCCATCCCACACATTATTTACCCTTTGTTCTAATGTTAATCCATCCCACACATTATTTACCCTTTGTTTTAATGTTCCTTCCTTCCCACAGATTATTTACCCTTTGTTCTAATGTTACTTCCATCCCACACATTATTTACCCTTTGTTTTAATGTCACTTCAACTTCATGTATTCCATGCATATTTGTTTCATTGCTACTTCCATATCCTATACTTTTGTTTTTACTCTCTCATTTTGTCCCATGTGGAATAAGCCAAAAGATAAAAGGAAGTTACTGTATGATATTGATTCTGACTGTAAACATCATTTTATTCCTATGAAAGAGAGATATAGTGTTTATCTACTTACTCCAGAAGTTGAATTTTCATTTATGTATTGTTATTATTTTCAGTTGTGTACATATCATTCTTACTTGCTAGTATTGACATTGCATTTGTTGTTCCTCGACGTTGAATAGTTTCTTCTAATGCAGTCAATTCAATACTGGTTTGTTTTTTCCCCCTTTTCTTTGCTTGTACAGTTGGCACTTGATAGATTGCAGAGAGATCTAATTTACGTTTGATAATTCACACCACTGACTTGTATGACAAATACTGTTCATTTATGTCGTTTTTGATTTCTGGATTTTTGGAATAGGGGTCATGTGATGTTCTTTGAGGATAATAGCATGCACATGTGCACATGCACACACATGCATTCATGCTCACACTTGCACATTTATGGTTTTCATGACATATGCTCACGCATACATGCACATACACACACGCACACACACACACACACGCACACACACACACACACACACACACACACAGAGTGTTTTATGGCTTTCATGACACTTGATCTATTTCTCCATTGTGTGTTTATGCATTTGTAAGTGTATGCAAAATTTATGGAAAGAAACAACTCTTGAGTGTTTGTGCTAAGGTAACAACTGTATGCAAAGTCTTCCTCAGCAAAGAAACTGGCAGATATGTTTGTGGGTGCATAGGTGTTTATTTGTTTTTGAAATCGTTAGTCACTATGGAAATGAGGGTTAAGAACATGTGTACTTCTGTAAATTTTATGCATTTCATCCTTAGACATGCATGTCTGCACACAGGCAGAAATACTTATGCATTCACACACACACACACACACACACACACACACACACACACACACACACACACACACACACACACACACACACATCCTTTCTGTGTGCGTCTGTTTGTAGTGTAGATTGTCAAACCATGTGCTAAACATAGTGATATGCTAATGGGCAAATATGAACCCAGTGTAGTTGGTTGTCTTCATATAAACACACACACACACACACACACACACACACACACACACACATTCTCTCTCTCTCTCTCTCTCTCTCTCTCTCACTCTCACTCTCACTCACACACTCACACTCACACTCACACACACAATCATTTTTGGATCAAGACTGGCTGGAAGTGTTTGCTCACAAACTATGTACAGAAGATGGGAATAACATATTTAACGAAGACCAGTTATTTACCACACGTACGCTGACCTACAGCATTGTTCAGCTTGTAGAATCTCCTTAGTTTTGATTTGATCTGGCATTATTTTTGAAGGCTGTTTTTTTTTTGTGTTTTTTTTCCTTCTTCATTTCAGAACCCTGATAACTGCTGATAACTGAAATGCTGACAATGATTGTGCAAAGGGATATGTCCTCTTACATTTACATAACATCCAGTCTTTATGAATTTTATGTAATTTTTACAGATATAGATTCCAACTCAGATTTGTTTTCTACTTTGTTTTGATATACTGATTACAGAGAAATGATGAAACACACACACACACACAAAAATTAATATATCAGTCCTTGAGAAACTCAAGCCATGCACTGGTTCCACTCATGAACCCTTGTTTTTTTACCCTGAAAACATGTATCGCATGCCTGTAGTGCCACATCACTTTCACCAAAGTGGTTTCTAAGAATGGGAGTATAGGTGGGCTGGACAGCAGTAAATCAGTGTTTAAAAAAAAAAAAAAATGCATACCTCTGCACTGCACTTTGCAATATAAGGAACAGTTTAGTTTCCTTTCATTGATTCATCTTGCAGAAGAGACCGTTGCACATTCTTTCATAGTTTGCCAGTGTGACTCAAGGAGATGAAGAGTTTGTTTGTCTGAATATGGAAAATGCTTCAGGTTCTGATTTATACTATATCAGGAGGGGGACATAGCCCCCATTCCAAACCCCCCACACCCCATCCCCCGCTCCCCTCCCCACCAAGATTATGGATTAGGATTCTGACAAGTTGGCAGCTATGCATTAATGATTATAATTTGTATATAAGGGGTGGTGGTTTTTTTTTATTGTTTTTTTGTTTTGTTTTGTTTTTTTGTTGTTGTTTTTTTACCCATATACAGAATACTTTCATCTTGATACAAGACGTCAGCATCTTCATAGAGACTTGTTTTCCAACACTGGACATTTATACTTGATGACATCATCTTGAGCAGACCTGTCAGAGAACCATACAATACAGTACAGTACAGTGCAATGCTATACAGTACAATGCAATAGTTGTTAGCATCACAAGCACAAACCTCAGAGAACATAACAATACAAGACAAGACAAGACAAGACAATAGTTGATGACATTTTCTTGAGCAGGCCTATCAGAGGACCATATTATACAATACAATACAATACAGTACAATACAATGCAGTGCAATACAATGCAATACAATACAGTACAATACTATACAGTTGTTGACATCATCTCGAGCACACTTGTCAGAACAATACAGTACAATAGTTGATGACATCATCTTGTGCAGGCCTGTCAGAGGACCATATTATGCAATACAACACAATCATTGATAACACCTCAAGGATACATGTCAGAGAACAATACAGTATTAATGACATGATCTTGGGCAGGCCTGTTAGAGGGCAATACAACACGATATTGTGCAGTGCTATACAGTACAGTAGTTGATGACATCTCAGGCAGATCTGTCTCAGAACCACACACTGCAACACAATGCATCACAACACAATGCAACGTAATGCAATGCAATTTGATACAATATTTTATCTTCATCTTGTCAGACCTGTCAGAATAACACAACACAACACACCAACGCATCGAAGTGCAATGCAACACAACACAATACAATACTTTATGACACCTTGTTGTGCGGACCTGTCAGAGAACCACACAACACAACACAACACAACATCACAAAATACAATACAAAACAATCCTTAATGACATCATATCGGGCAGACTTGTCAGAGAACCACACAATATGATACAATACACAACTCAGAACAACACAATGCAATACAATGCAGCAGTATGCAGTACAATACCTGATGACCCCCATGTCGGGCAGACCTGTCGGAGAACCAGCAACAGCTGCTGGACATCAACCAGCGCTATGAGATCGTGGGGGAGCGCCTGGCAGACCGCCAGCAGGAGCTGCAGCTGATGCTGACCTCTATCCGCACCTTCCTGCACGACCTGCATGACGTGCTGCACTGGCTGGACTCCAAGGACCGCCAGACCTCACACGACGAGCCCCTCCCCACCAATGAGAAGGAGGCCAAGAGGCAGCTGAAGCATCACGAGGTATTGTTGTGTTGTTTGTGTTGTGTGACAGTTTGTGATCATCTCCTGAGGACTGAAGGATGCCTAGTACTATTGTGTGTGTGTTTGTGTGTGTGAGTGTGCATTCTGTGTAGCTGTTCTTGTTCATCTATTCTTCTTCTTCTTCTTCTGCTTCTTCTTCTTCTTCTTTTCTTCTTCTTCTGCCTTCTTTCTTCTTCTGTATTTGTGGGTTGCAGCTTCTTTGATTATGCTTGCCTTGAAGTTGGCATGATTGGGGTGGTGGGGGAGGTGAAGCATGTTGTGTGGTCAAATTACAAATTTGATGTGTTATCTAATAATGATCAAATCTGTGTTCATTGATTAAATTATATAATAAATCTGTAATCAGGTTATTATGCATTATAATTCTTATTTGAATTTTTTTTGTGACATGGGTGTTCACAGCATGCACGATTTATATACTTTACATACTTTTTGTACTGTTTTTAGTGGTGTTGAGATGATGAAAAGATAATTTTCTGGTTTTAGTCTGTAATGGCTTGGTGCTATTTTTGGTGGTGTTGAGATGAGCCTAAGATGATTTTCTGTTTTTAATCTGTAATATTGTAGAACTGTTTTTGATTGTGTGGAGATCAGCCAAAAGATGATGTTCTGTGTTTAATGTGTTATAGTGTAGTGCTGTTTAAGATGGTGTTGAAGGGAGCCTAAAGATAATGCTCTTTGTAATATGTAATGATTTTGATGGTACTGAGATGAGGCTGAAGTTTATTTTCTGTTTTGAATCTATAACAGTGTGGTGCTGTTTTCCTGGTGGTGGTGTAGAGATGAAGCTGAAAGACCATGTTCTGTTGTTAATGTGCAATGTTGCTGTGCTGCAGGCGTTCCACCGTGAGCTGTTGAGCAAGGAGGGGCTGGTGGAGGACATCCGCAAGAAAGCCCAGGACCTGCTGAAGACCCGGTGGGGGGTGCCTGGCGAAGAGAGTCTGCAGCAGCAGCTGCAAGAGCTGGGTACGGCTGATGGACAGGGCCTCAAGAAACTGTCTGTAGTGTAGTGCTGATTTTGTTTTTCCTTTGGGACTCCTGACTACTGAACCTTGGTGGTGAGATGAGTAGGGCATGACTTTAAAGCAGTTACTGTTTTTTGTTGTGCATCATCTTCTTCTTCGTTCGTGGGCTGCAACTCCCATGTTCACTCGTATGTACACAAGTGGGCTTTTACGTGTATGACCGTTTTTACTCTGCCATGTAGGAAGCCACCCACCGTTTTTGGGGGTGTGCATGCTGGGTATGTTCTTGTTTTCATAACCCACCAAACGCTGACATAAATTACAGGATCTTTGACATGCATATTTGACCTTCTGCTTGCATATACACATGAAGGCGATTCAGGCACAAGCAGGTCTGCACATATGTTGGCCTGGGAGATTGAAAAAATCTCCACCCTTTACCCACCAGGCGCCTTTACTGAGATTCGAACCCGGGACCCTCAGATTGATAGTCCAACGCTTTGACTTCTCTGCTGTTGAACCCATCATGCATCATCTATCAATGGTGTGTATTGATTGCTGAACAAAAGTGATGTAAGCCTGTGAGGAAGAAGTACTGGTTGCTGGCATCCTGACCTGTACACTCTTTCTTTTCTCAGTGAGATGATGGCCTTTCACAGGTGAGTATATTCTTCAGCAGCAGTCAAGGGTTTAAATTTATGTTCAGGTTTCTGTTCAGATGTCTTCTTGACAAAAGATGGGCTGCTTTTTTTTTTTTCTTTTTTTTTTTTCTTTCATGTTTTTTAAGTTAAAAATAATAGCTGATCTTAACTGAAGGTTTTTGTGTCATGTGTTTTAAGTTTTCCTGCAAGATCTGTTTTACTTTTAATGATGTTTTGGACATTGTTGAGATAGTTTTCCATTTTTAGTTGCAGTTAAAACAATATCATAAATGAAAACAGATCATCAGGCGTTCTCATGAACGCATCTAAAATTTGAAGACAAGAGAGAGAACGGAAGGAACTGTTAGGTATCTTTTTAGCTGTTAGCGTGAATCAAAGTTTTATGATTTTCTTGTCATCATATTAGGTATCTTTGTAGCTGTAGTGTGAGTCAAAGTTTTATGATTTTCTTGTCATCATATTAGGTGTCTTTGTAGCTGTAGTGTGAGTTAAAGTTTTATGATTTTCTTGTCATCATATTAGGTGTCTTTGTAGCTGTAGTGTAAGTTAAAGTTATGTGATTTTCTTGTCATCATATTAGGTGTCTTTGTAGCTGTAGTGTAAGTTAAAGTTATGTGATTTTCTTGTCATCATATTAGGTGTCTTTGTAGCTGTAGTGTGAGTTAAAGTTTTATGATTTTCTTGTCATCATATTAGGTGTCTTTGTAGCTGTAGTGTGAGTTAAAGTTTTATGATTTTCTTGTCATCATATTAGGTATCTTTGTAGCTGTAGTGTGAGTTAAAGTTATGTGATTTTCTTGTCATCATATTAGGTGTCTTTGTAGCTGTAGTGTGAGTTAAAGTTATGTGATTTTCTTGTCATCATATTAGGTATCTTTGTAGCTGTAGTGTGAGTTGGTATGTGATTTTCTTGTCATCATATTAGGTATCTTTGTAGCTGTAGTGAGTTAAAGTTATGTGATTTTCTTGTCATCATATTAGGTGTCTTTGTAGCTGTAGTGTAAGTTAAAGTTACATGATTTTCTTGTCATCATGTGTCTCTCCCAACTGCTGTGCCGACAGACGACAAGTGGCATGACCTGCGGGCGTCCTCTGAGCACCGGCGGAAGGGCCTGGAGGACATGGTCAGCGACCTCCGTGACCTGCGGGAACTGGAGGACCAGCTGTTGAAGTGGATCGGACAGAAGGAACGCATGCTGGACGTCCTGGGCCCCGTTGCCATGGAGCCTGCCATGCTGGCCTCGCAGCTGGAGCAGGTCAAGGTCAGTTCATGGGTTTGCTGCTGGGTTCCGTGGTGGGACATCGAGAGAGGAAGATTTTCAGGGTTGGTTTGGCTCTTTAAATGGAAATCAAGAGTGGAAGATTTTCAGTTTTCTGTTTCATTCTGAGGTGGAAATCAAGAGAGGAAGATTTTCAGAGTTTTCTGTTTGAGGTGGAAATCAAAAGAAGATGATTTTCAGGGTTTGTTTTGTTTCCGAGGTAGAAATCAAGAGAGGAAGATTTTCAGGGTGTGTTTTGTTTGTTTCCAATGTGGAAATCAAGAAGATTTTCAGGGTTTGTTTGGTTCTGAGGTGGAAATCAAGAGAGAAAGATTTTCAGAGTCTGCTGTTTGATTGTGAGGTGGAATCAAAAGAGGAAGATTTTCGGGGTTTGTTGAAGATTTTCAGGGTTTGTTTGGTTTCAAGGTGGAAATCAAGAGAGGAAGATTTTTTTAAAAATGTGTTTGCTTTGTTTTGTTTCAGTAAAATAGAAAAGAAGTTTTGTTTGTAACACTTGTCTAGACTCTCTGATGATGATGAGTGTGTGTTGATGTGTCACAGAAACATGTGTTTATCAGTTTTTGTATAACACACACAAATGTAGAAATCTGCAACAAGACAGTAAACTGGTATTCTGTAACTTGTGTTGTGTTAGTGTATATTAGAGAAATGTGTCAATGAAATTTTGTAATGCACACATGCATGCACTCATGCACATACACAGACACACGTGCACATGCAGACACACATGTGTACCACACATGCTCTCACACACACACACACAAGTGCGCGCACACAGTGTAAAGACAACTGTCCATTTTGCCATCACGTTTCTCCCATTCAGGTGCTGAAGGAAGAACTGTCTGCCCAAGAGCCAATCTACGACCAGTTCCTCAACTGTGGCCACGCCATCCTTGACCGCTGCAACACAGAGTCGCAGGACGGCAAGGTGGTCAGCCGTAAACTGGACTCGGTCAGCAAGGCGTGGAGCCGGCTGCAGTCGCGCCTGGACGAGCGAAGCAACAGCCTGAACTCTGTGGAGGGCATCAGCACGGAGTTTGCCTCTCTGACCCGCGGACTGGCAGACTGGATGTCGGACTTCACAGACCGTGTGGAGAGCATGGGGCCTGTCAGCAACCAGCCTGAGAAGCAGGAGCAACAGCTGGAGCAAGTGCAGGTACTGGTGGGTTTTGTTCATACATGATGATTGGGGATGGGGGCGGTGTTGATGAAAACGTCGGAGGGAGTTGTATTATCAACTGATATTCTGTGTGGGGGAAGAAGTAGCGAAACATTACCATTCACTCACAAAGGAATGAGTACATGTTTTTCCAGACAGTCTTGAACATTTAAAAAAAAAAAAAAAATTTTGTCCTTTTTGTACTGTGGACCGTGTGAGTTTAAAGCAATAGCTGAGTGGTTGAAGTGTTGGACTTTCAATCTGAGGTCCGTGGATCGAATCTCGGTGATGGCGCCTGGTGGGTAAAGGGTGGAGATTTTTCCGATCTCCCAGGTCGACATTTGTGCAGACCTCCTAGTGACTGAACCCCCTTCGTGTGTATAAGCATGCAGAAGATCAAATACGCACATTAAAGATCCTATAATCCATGTCAGGGTTCAGTGGGTTATGGAAACAAGAACATACCCAGCATGCACATCCCCGAAAACAGAGTATGGCTGCCTACATGGCAGGGTAAATAAACAAAATGGTCATACACGTAAAATGTTAAATGTTACATGTTTGTCTGAGTGTGTATGTGTGTGTGCCTGAAATCTGATTGAATGACACAGGAAATGAATGATAAGCACCCAGTGGCAGTCATCAGTCGGCTCTACCCAGGTAGGCAGCCTGTTGTGTAAATGACCCCATGTTTGTAAAGTGCTTAGAGCTTGGTCTCCAACTGAGGATAGGTGCTACATAAATATCCTTATCAATCAATCAATCAATCAACATGTGCTACATAAATATCCTTATCAATCAGTCAATCAACATGTCCTTTGGCAATTTTTTGTTTTGTATGCATATTATTACACATGATTTGTGTATTACGTATTATGTTTAGGTTCAAGTCCGTTGTCGTCGTTTTTTTTAATTCTCTGTTGAAAAATTGACTGAACAGATAATGTCAGAGGCAGGACCTAGGTTTATGTGCATATATATGACTGTACTTGTGCCTGACTTTCTTCTTATCCAGGTGTTTTCTGGTACAACCATATGTGGTCAGCTAGGCTATAAGTAACAAAGATAAAACAGCCATCCACTTGTCAGGACAATAAGGTGCTAGAGGAAGAAGGTGGCAGAATGGTTAAGACGTTTATCTGCCAGTAGAGTGTCCTTGAGGGTCTGGGTTTAAATCCTGGTTTCAACCTTTCTCCAAATGGAACAACAAACTGAGCGTCTAGTCATTCATATAAGACAACAAACCAAGATCCTATGTGCAGCATGTACTTGGCACATAGAAAAAGAAACCCTGGCAACTTAACTGTTGTCCTGTGGCCAAATTTTGTAGGAGATATCCACTGTGATTGGTACTCATATATATGCATGCATGCATGCACTCACTCATGTCCTGCTAAGCGTGTTGGGTTATGCTGCTGGTCAGGCATCTACGTAGCAGACATGGTGTAGTGTACATGGATATATGTGAACACAGTGGTGCCCACTAGAGAAGGTGAAACAGGAAACTGTGCCAGAGACACGAGTGGCTGCACACCCGTGATGTTGATGTTTCAGGAGCTGGAGACTAGCCTACAGGAGCAGCAGCATCGCGTGGAGCGAGCGCGGGACCTGTGCCGACAGCTGTGTGACAAGGCCAAGGACCCCTCCACCAAGGGAGACCTGCGCATCAAGCTGGCCGCTCTGGAGAAGGACTTTGGAGACATCACCAAGAAACTGGGTCTGTCCCTTGTTCTCTCCAATTCAGAGTCTGTGGTTTTGAAGAAAGTGTTTTGTGTGCAGTTAGATTCGCAGATCCGTCAGTGAGGAGACAGGTCTATCCCTTGTTCTTTCCTATTCAGAGTCTGTGGTTTTGAAGAAAGTGTGTTTGTGTCCAGTTAGATTCGCAGATCTGTCACCAAGGAAATGGGTCTGTTCTTTGTTCTTTCCTATTCAGAGTCTGTGGTTTTGAAGAAAGTGTGTTTGTGTCCAGTTAGATTTGCAGATCTCTCACCAAGGAACTGGGTCTGTTCTTTGTTCTTTCCTATTCAGAGTCTGTGGTTTTGAAGAAAGTGTGTTTGTGTCCAGTTAGATTTGCAGATCTCTCACCAAGGAACTGGGTCTGTCTGTCTGTTCTCTCCTCTTTCAGCCATTCAGACAGAGAGTGGCATTTGTGAAAGGCTGTGGTTTGAAGACAGTCTGTTTGTATCCAGTTAGATTCACAGATCTGCTGCCAAGAAACTAGGTTCGTTCTTTTCTCTCAGCCATTCAGACAGAGAGTTCGCCATTTTTGAAAAGTCTGTGATATTGTAGAAAGCGTGTTTATGGCTGGTTAGATTCCCAGATATTGGTAAGTTTAAAGTATATAAAACTTAGGAACGTTCTGTCTTGGTCATTCAGACAGAGGCGTTCTGAAAACTTTGTAATTTTGAAAAACATGTTGTGTCCAGTTAGATTCAGAGATCCTGGTAACATGAAATTGTTTTTATGTGGTAACTTGAAGTTGTTTAAGATATGGAATATTCTTCATTAACATTTCACAAATATCAGACTAGCAGTATCTGAAATTAGGCTGTTTGTGTTTTAGATCCAGTATGATTTCACACAAGCTAACACAGGTTGGTAAAAAATGTAGATTTAGTATCTTGAAGCATCTACTGAAAGTGATACGTTTTATATTGTGCACAGTCTGTAAACAGGAACTGATGACAGTGAAGAGTTTCATGAACGTTGTGGTTCCTCTCCGGGTCTTGTGACACAATTTCGCAACATTACTTTGATCTGGCATTAATGTTTTATTTCTGTTTTGTTCTTGTTTTCGCTTTATAATCTAAGGTTATTTATTATCACAAGCCTTCACCCTCTTTCCACTGCATACCTTCATCCTCTGAAGGTAAAAATAACCTAACGCCAGCTGGCTCTACCCAGGTACCTGTCCTGTTGTGCAAATGACGTTGTATTTGTAAAATGCTTAGAGTTTAGTCTCTGATAAAAAACGGGCGCTGTGTAAGTATTGAAATAGAATACCCACCTGTACCTCCCCCCCAAACCCCCCCCCAAAAAAACCCCAGCAATTATTCTTCATTTAACCCACATCCCTCTCACCATCCCTCTGTCAAGGGGACGAAGCTGAAAATTATCAACGGTGCTGTGGGTGGGTTGTCCACAGAGGCGCGCAAGGCTGCAGTGGAGACAGCGGAGCGAGAGGCAGCCCAGTTCAAGGCGGACTGTCACGACCTGCTGCACTGGGTGGGCAGTGCTGTGGACAAGCTGACTGAGGCTGAGGCCATCTCCAGCGACCCAGACACCCTCAGGCAACAGACGCGGCAGAACAGGGTCTGTGGGCTGGGTTGTTTGGGGTTTCTTTGTTGTGTGTGTGTGTTTATGTGTCTGCGTGCATACATGTGTGTGTATGTATGTGTGCACACACATGTCTGCGTGTATGTGCTTCTGTGTCAGGGTCTGTGGGCTGGGTTGTTGGGGTTTCTTTGTTGTGTGTGTTTATGTGTCAGCATGAATACGTGAGTGTGTGTGTGTGTGTGTGTGTGCACGTCTGCGTGTATGTGCTTCTGTGTCCAGGTCTGTGGGCTGGATTATTGAGGTTTCTTTGTTGTGTGTGTGTGTGTGTGTGTGTGTGTGTTTATATGTCTGCATGAATGTGTGTGTGTGTGTGTGTGTGCACGTCTGCGTGTATGTGCTTCTGTGTCCAGGTCTGTGGGGTGGATTATTGAGGTTTCTTTGTTGTGTGTGTGTGTGTGTTTATATGTCTGCCTGCATATGTGTCTGTGTGTGTATGTGTGCACGCACATGTCTGCATATATGTGCATCTGTGTTTTTGTTTGGTTTTGTGTGTGTGTTCTTGTGTGGTTTACATGTGACTGACATGTTACCTTAAAGCACTTTGACATGCTTGATACCACCTTGTAAACGTACTCTTATTGTTACTTTGCAGGGTTATTTTTCCTCCTTGGGTAATTTTACTCTTTGTTTTTTAGTCAGAATTCTCATTTGTCAGTGTAAGAAGTCATCATATAGATATCGGTCAATAATTCAGTTTTACATTTTGCATATCTACTGCAGTACAGAGGCAGATCTCTTAGCTGCCACAGTCTGATTGTAGTGTGCTCTGCTGTTGAGGCAGTGAATGCCATGCTTTTTATGCTTCTAACAAAAATGTCATAGTGAAACTGCAAAACTATCGTTAGTGTAAAGTTGCATCACTTGAAAACATTTTTCATTCTTTCTCTCTCCCCCCCTTTCCTACATTGTTCTTATTGATAAAATGTCTTTTTTTTTTCTGTCCCACATTGTTCGAATTGATAAAACTACTCCGTCCAAAACGACTTTTTTTTCTCTTCTGCATTGTTGTGATTAATGATAATAATACTAATAATGGTATTTATGTAGCGCTGAATCTTGTGCAGAGACAAATCTAAGTGCTTTTGCACCAGTCATTCACGCGCTTGCATAACTCTAAAACTGGAGAAACTGAAGACAAGGAAGAGGCAGGGAAGGGAGGCTATTTTGGGAAGAGGTGGGTTTTAAGACCAGACTTAAAAGAGCTGAGTGCAGGGACTTGACGAAGCGAAAGAGAAGGTTCATTCCAATTGCAAGGTCCAGAGACAGAGAAAGAATGGCAGCCAACAGTGGGGTGTTTGAATCTGGGTATGCTTAAACAGAGTGGATCCGAAGGCAATTGTAGTGAGCGAGATGGAGTGTAGAGGTGAAGGCAGCTGCAGAGATAGGAAGGGGCAGATTTGTAAATACATCTATAACATAGAGTGCTGATCTTGTACTTTATTAAAACCAAAAAATCTTTCCTTCCAAAACATCTCTTTTCTGTCCTAAACTGATGTGATTGATAAAGAGCACCCCTTCCAAAACACTAAAAAGCCCTCCTCAGGAGCTGACCGCTGTTGCCTTACATGTCACAGGACCTGCAACAGGAACTGGCCCTGAAAGAGTCGGACATCAAAGAGCTCCTGCAGAAGGGAGAGAAGCTCCTCGAGGGCTCCTCCCCTTCAGCAGAATCACGAGCCATCTCCGAGACCCTGGGGGAGCTGCAAGGGGAGTGGGAGCGACTCCAGCAGGAGGCTTCACAGCGCGAGGGGCGACTGTCGACGGCGGAGTCGCGCGCCCAGCACTTCAACGAGCATCTGGACAAGCTGGTCATGTGGCTGAACATGACGGAGGAAAAACTGGACAAGATGAAGACTGACCACCTGGACCTGCAGGACATTGAGCAGACCCTCAGAGATTTGCAGGTAAAGTGGGGAAGTGGGGGGTTGTGAGAGACTTGCAGGTAAAGTGGGGGGGGTGGGGGGTGGGGGCGGAGGGGGTTGTAAGAGACTTGCAGGTAAAGTGGGGGGGGGGGGGGCAGAGGGGGTTGTAAGAGACTTGCAGGTAAAGTGGGGGGTTGTGAGAGACTTGCAGGTAAATGGGGGGGGGGGGGGCGGAGGGGGTTGTAAGAGACTTGCAGGTAAAGTGGGGGGTTGTGAGAGACTTGCAGGTAAAGTGGGGGCAGGGGGGGGGGGTTGTAAGAGACATGCAGGTAAAGTGGGGGGTTGTGAGAGACTTGCAGGTAAAGTGGGGGGGCGGGGGGGGGGGGGCGTTGTGAGAGACTTTCAGGCTAAGTCGGGGGTTGTGAGAGACTTGCAGGTAAAGTGGGGGGTTGTAAGAGACTTGCAGTAAAGTGGGGGGTTGTAAGAGACTTGCAGTAAAGTGGGGGGTTGTGAGATACTTGCAGTAAAGTGGGGGGTTGTAAGAGACTTGCAATAAAGTGGGGGGTTGTGAGAGACTTGCAGGTAAATGGGGGGGGGGGGGGGGGGGGGGGGGTTGTAAGAGACTTGCAGTAAAGTGGGGGGTTGTAAGAGACTTGCAGGTAAAGTTTGTGGTTGAGACCCTGACAGTCTTGAAGGTAAAGTTCGGGTGGTGCAGACTGTGAGACTTGCAGGTAAAGCAAGGGAGTTGGGGGGTTGAGACTCTGTGAGACTTGCAGGTAAAGCAAGGGAGTTGGGGGGTTGAGACTCTGTGAGACTTGCAGGGAATGTGGGTGGTTGAGACTCTGATGAGAGGTATGCAGGTAAAGTGTTTGTTTTTTTTAGGGGGTGCGGGGAGGGGGGTGAGACTGATGAGAGAGTCGCAGGAGGAAAAAGATTTGTCGATAACTGGCAAGTTTTGTTGATGAAACAAATATGAGATTGTAATTATGTGACTCGATTGTTGATGAAACATGTATTACACTATAGTTATGTGATGAATTTTGTTGATGAAACAGATGCAGCTTCATAAATTATGTGACAAGTTTTGTTGACAAAATGAATATAACATAATAAATGTATGACAAATTTTTATTGACAAAGCAAATACAACATTATAATTGTGTGACATGTTTGTTGATGAAACATATGTTTTGATTGCATGAAACAAATAATGATATCATTATGAAAAGAAAATTAAACCTCTTTCAAAATAGTTATTGTACTGTAATGATTTCTGTGTCAAAATGAAAAAAGATACATACATATAGACATTAATGCTAAATCTTTGGATAAAATAACAAATGAATGTGCTTTAAGCTTGGTGTTTTTTCAATTCTTCATGGTTATTGGTCTGGAATCGAAATTTATTGAATGGTGAGAGAGAGAAAAAAAAAAGAAAAAAAAATCCAAAGTGAGATCTGACTGAAAAAGCCTAACACATTTTGGACGGCACGGCCGCAGGGAGTGGAAACGGACCTGCAGAGGAAGGGTCCGGCAGTGGACAAACTGCAGCAGGAGGGTCAGTCCTTCCAGGACAGTGTGGACACTGGCAAGGACGACATTGACAGCCGCCTCAAGGCCGCCCATCAGCGATGGGACAAGATCAACAAAGGTCTGTGGAGCAGTTTGGATTGTATTGTTATCTATCTCTTTTTCATTTTTTTTATTTTTTTTATTGTGGTTGTTCTGGTATGATTTTGTTTGTGCAGATATTCATTTGTCCAGAAAATATATTTTAGTGCAAATTATCTGACTAACGTTTGTGATGAACAAGTTAAAAATGTGACAAAAAACAAAACGCTGATTTCAAAACAACAGTATGTCACTAAAAATATATAAAATGGGAAAACATCATGTGTTTTGTATTCTTTCTTCATTTACCTTTCAGAAAAGATATACTTTTATGGGTCTCTCTCCAATAACAAAGAGCACATATTTTTTTGAAAATTTATACCTGTTTTTTGTGAAAAAAAACACTGGCAAATAGATCACTTAAATCATAGGGTTAATCTTCCGCAAATTTCAGGTGATTAATCACACCTGGCTGCAGGGAGGAGAACGGCGAGTCGAGTGCCTTTTCTAAGGACACGGCACCGTTCCTGAAGGGGTTCTTGACCCCTGATCACTGTTGAACATCGGAGGTCCAATGCCTTAACTGATTCTAACAGTTTTGTTTTGTAATAGATGAATAAAAACAAAGAGAGGCATTCCCCTTTGATGTCCATGTTCTTTGTGGTGAGTGTCCGCTGCAGTTCCAAACTGCATCTGATCCATGCTGAGAATGTTGTGTTTTTTGTTTGTACATGTGCGCGCGTGTGTGTGTGCCTATGTGTCTGGATGATAGAGAGAGCTAGGGAGTTGGAGGAGTTGTGTCATAATGTCTGAAATTTATGTGAACAGATTGTTCCGTCATTAATAGTCAGTGACACTTGTACATATAAAGCACTTTGATGTCTGTGTGAGAGAAAAAAAAAGCAATAATGAATAAGTGTTTTTTATTGTTATTATTGTAAGTTTTTTCCCCCCCAGAAAACATTGACACACTTGTGGCACCCTCCCCTACCCCCCAACCCCACCAGTGGTGAGGGACTGTTCCACCCACATGGGCAATAAGCAACAATGGTAATGGGAGATGATAAAAATGATAATAACAACAACAACTTCCCACATCCCCCCATTTACACTGACACGCCTGTGCTCTGCCCCCAACCCCACCAGTGGTGAGGGACCATCACGCCTATGTGGGCAAAAAGCAGCAATGGTAAAGGTAATGATAATAATGATAACCACAACAAGAATAGTAATAATACACCAGCCGCCATGGCAAAGCGGTTGGCATCGTGGACTGACGGCTGGGAGGACGCAGGTTCGAATCCCTCCAGCAGAGATGGGTTTTTCGGCCCGTGGCCAGCTCCAACCCAGAGTTGAGTGTGCTGTACAGCCTTGTCACACAGTCCCAAACCAAAAATGGACCTCCATAGCATCCTCCTCCTCCTCCTCCTCCATCATCATCAATAAACAAAACAGTCTCAAAGTCTGTGGCCTTTCATGCTCTGCTCTCATGGTGACCTCAGTTTTGATAACCCTTCACTTCCGTGCTTGGGGTGAGTCCTGTCAATGTCTTCATTGTCGGCAGATTCATGGGGGGCTGTTGTTTGAGGGACGTGGTGGCGGTCTCCACTCTGGGAGGGACGCTCAATCAGTCTGGCTCCATGGGGCTTAGTAGGTGGTGTCTTAAGTACATTAAATCAGAACAGGCACCACTGAACACCACCGAAGTGACTCAGCAGCAGTGCGGGGTCTCCTCTGGTGTGTGGCCTCCTGGCAACCTAACATCGATGGTTCCCTGCGGACTGTCACCATTGGAACTGTGACAGACGAACCTGGGTGTGGCCGTGTATGGGGGGAATCTAAATGAGCAGCATGGGAGTAATGCCACTGAAACGGAGCAGATGATGGGGCAGCAAAAAAAATTAATTAATGTACACTGACACATCTGTGCCCCGCCCCTCCCTTCCCCCAGTGGTCAGTGAGCGGTCAGCCCACCTGGAGGACGTGGGCCAGAGGCTGGAGGAGGCTCAGGACACTCTGGCCGAGGCCAACAGCGCCCTCAGCCGGTGGGAGGACAAGCTGGCCTCACACAACAGCCTGGGGCCCTCCGCCAAGGACCCGAAACACATCGACAAAATCAAGGTACGCCTTGCTGGTGGTGATGGGTACAGGACAAAATAAAAGTATGGGTTACTGTCAGGTGTGGAAACAGGACAAAATCAAGGTACGGATAACTGGGGGTGGTGGTGGAAAAGGGACAAGAAGATGTCTTTGTTGGGAGTATTTGAGTGTGTTTGTGTTTATCTGTGAGATAGTGTGCATTATTTGTGAGTGTGTGTATTACAAGAAGGTCAGCACAAAAGGGTGAGAGAGTATATTTCTATGAGACAAGAATTGAAAGTTGTACAGTCTTGCAGAATTGTAATAATGCTTGTTAAATGTAATTATGCTAAGGGGCTTAGATATGTATGACTGTTTTACCCAGTTATTTAGGCAGCCATACGTTGTTTTTTTTTCGGGGTGTGCATGCTGGGTATGCTCTTGTTTTCATAACCCACTGAACGCTGACATGGATTACAGGGATCTTTAACATGTGTATTTGATCATCTACATGTATATATACATGAAATGGGTTCAGGCACTTGCAGATCTGCACAGTATGACTTTGGAGATCAGAAAAATCTGCCCCCGGTGCATTGAAACAGGGGATCAAACACAGGAAATTCTGATGAAATTCTGACAGCTGCCATTGGCACTCATCATTCGTTTCCTGTGTCATATCTGATTTCAGGCATGCACACATACACTCTCAAACAGATATGTAACATTTTACACGAATGACTGTTTTGTTTATTTACCCCGCCATGTAGGCAGCCATACTCTGTTTTCGGGGGTGTGCATGCTGGGTATGTTCTTGTTTCCATAAACCACCAAACCCAGACATGGATTACAGGATCTTTAAGATGCATATTTGATCTTCTGCATGCTTATACACATGAAGGGGGTTCAGGCACTAGCAGGTCTACACATATGTCGACCTGGGAGATCAGAGAAATCCCCACCCTTTACCCACCAGGCGCCGTTACCGAGATTCAAACCAGGACCCTCAGATTGAAAATCCAACGCTTTAACCACTCCGCTATTGCATTCATCTGACGGGCAGGGTCTGCTGGAAGACTCTGGGTGGCTGGACACACAGCTGAAGACGGCAGACAGCCTGATGGACGGGGTGGAGGCGGATGGGGGCAGCGCTGGTGACCTGCGGTCAGAGAAAGACAAGCTGGCTGACCGGCACCACACACTGCAGAACCAACTGGCCGAGCTGGTCGCTGACATGGAGACCGGCTCACAGATTGTGGAACAGTTCCAGGTGTGTGTGTTTGGTTGTTGGGTTAGGGTCTGTTGGTTTTGCTGTGTTTTGGGGTTTTTTTGTTGTTTTTTTTAATCCTTTTACTGCTGGGTCTTGCTCAATGTAGCAAGAATTTGAGGTACAGAGATGCCAGTTGTTATGATTTCGCCATATTTTGTTATGCCCGATCACTGGTTTTTCACACATTATGCCAACGTCAAAATTGCTCCGACGAGTTTATTTTTGCCTACATAGCATGATCGCATGATTTCCTGTCGTTACATTACCCACACGCTCTAGACCTATTAATCACGAGGCCAGGGTAGTCACTACTAACCTTGGTCTCATACGATGATGCTCACCTAATCGTGTGCCTGTTTACATTGAAACAGCATTGAGTGGACCAATCAGCTTAATTGTAGCAGTTGCACCGTGTTGCAGGTAGGCCCAAGTTGTATGCCTTGTAGATAAAATGTATGTTTGCTGATGTGGTTGGGAGTCTGAGTGTTGCTACCAAATTCAAAATGTTCCTACCAAATGTCATGATTGTTCGTACAAACTCTTGACAGGGGTTGGCATCTCTGGAAGTGTGGTTACTGTGTTTTTTGTGTGTGCATTTCAGTGGTGTCATTGATCTTGCTAAATGAAGGTAATACAGGAAGAGGAAGAAGGAGATGAAGTCCAGATACAGAGTGTTGTCTGACATCCTGACATAAAAGCTCTTTCTTATCTCAGTGAGGTGACAGCCCTTCATTGAAGAATAGATATGAATATTCATGGTAAAGAAAGTTGATGTTCAAGAAAGCGCCTCTTGTTAATGGAGGGGTGCACAGTAGGTTTATGCACCACTGTTTGCTGGAAATTCAGTGTCATTTCACCTTGCCCCTAAGAGTAAGACTGTGTGAGTTCTCCAGGGGTCCTTAACTTTTCGTCAACCATTTTGTTTTTTTATATATATATCTCTCTCTATATATATATCTCTGTATATATATCTAAGATAAATAAAACAAAGTTGAAAACCAACACCTATTTTGTTAAAAAATAAAAATATGAATTTTCGCTGCCACCCGGCAGCTTGGTCACAGACTACACTTATAACAGGTGACGTAATGCTATTTTTTACATCATCTTTCTGACCTTACATGACGTCTTCTACTACGTAGAGTTATCATGTTCTAAATATTCCTTCAATTGTCTATGTACACATCACTCTTTTTCACTCTCACTCTCTCTCTCTGTATCTGTGACCACAATCAATGGGAAAATCTGTTACAGGTTGTAATGTGTTGTGTATCTACACTGTTTCAGGGTCTGCTGAAACTGGTGGGCAGTCAGCTGTCAGAGCTGGAGTCTGAACTGGACACCCAGAGTCCCACTTCCAGGGACGATGCAGAACTGGACAAGCAGAACACAGATATCAAGGTAAGTGGTGGTGGTGGTGGACACACATTTTTTGGCACAGTTGTACTGTTGTCGGCTCTTGTAAAAAAAAAAAATGCACGCACAGAGAGAGGGAGAGAGCAATATGCCTAAGAAAATATTGAGTTGGAACAGAGAAATTGTGTTGCCTTGCTTGAGCATTGTGATGTTTGAGAAATGGACAGTCGTTCACCAACTGCACCTACACATAAGCATATTTAAATGCAAAAACACATGCATGTATGAAATGACCTGTTGGTATTGTAGACTGAATGTTTAAACAGTCCAGCGGATGTCATGTTTGTCATTCCAGGAATTCCTTCAGAGACTTGATGATAAGCTGGAGAACCTGAGTGACCTTCAGCATCAGGCTGATGACCTTGGGAATGCTGGCTATGTCTCTGATCCGGGCACACTGAAGTCTCAGGTACAAGTTCTTGATGATATCTGTACACAATTTGTTCAGTTGATCATATGAGTTAGTAAGTTAACCATAGATGGAAAAAAGTTAACTTAGTGTTTCTTGGTGGCAGTGCATTTTGATAAGATTGAAATAAGATAAACGAGTGTTGCTGAGTAACTGCTTCTGACCAGAGCCCGTATTCTTCTTTCTTTTCATTCAAGTGTTTCTTCCATGTCATTCAGATGAGACAGTAATTGAAGGTCCTGAGTGCTGCATGCACTTAGCATGCGTAAAAGAACACATGGCAACAAAAGGGTTATTCCTGGCAAAATTTTGTGTAAAAAAAAAAGAAAAAAAAGTAAAACAAATACAAATGACAAATGCAGTTGTAGACCGAAAATAAAAGAAGCATAAAGGTGGTGCTGCAGTGTGGTGATACAGTTTCACGAGGAGAGCAGCCAAAATTTCACACCGAGAAATCTATTGTGACAAAAGGTTTGTAATATAAAATACAGCACAATGCAATCCAAATGAAGATCACCAGTCTCTGTAACGCCATTCCTTCCGCTGCAGGTGGACTCTCTGTGCAAGCAGCACGCCGCCCTCCGAGACAAGGCCGCCCAGCGACAGAAGGACATAGAAAGCACCCAGCAAGGGCTGGAGCAGCTGACCCTGGCCCTGAACGCGGCCCGGCAGGGCATCACCAAGGCTGCTGCCGACGTGGACGCCATGGGACCGACTGCTGGGGAGGTGTCGGCCATCAAGGCCCTGCAGGAGGAGCTCAAGGTCAGCTGGGCTTTGAAGATGATTATTTCATCTAAGTAAAGGATGGGTATTAATGTTTTCAGTTAGAGTTCATAAATTGAGAATGTATGTACAACACATTTTGATAAACTTTTGATTTTCATGAACTTAGTTATTGCATTATTTTGTCCATAAAAGACTGAGATATGTCTAGTCAGTGGATATTTTCTATGTATACCCTGCTGGATGATAAACATATGGTTATGAGTGTTAAAGAAAGTGTAGAAAATAGAGAATGATATGCTTGGGTGGGACATGGGTGAGTCAGGGAGGTAGAGGTGTAGAGAGTGTAAGGGAGAATGTACGTTCTTGGAAAAACCCTTACTATATCACATGTGTTTGTCAAGATTAAACTGTGAGACAGTCTTACAGGCTGTGGTGATAGTGCTATATCATGGTGATGATTGTGAATCGTGCATTGGTGAAGTTAGCTGTCAATCCATACAGCTTGCATGCACCTTAGTCATTGTTTGGTGTCATTATTAGTGGTGCTGATTTCATTGAAGATCAAATGTCATTATGCTTTACTGTAATTATGTGATGAATGTCAGTGTTTAGCAGCCTGTTCCAACACTGATTTGTATTCCCCAGCTTCTATGAGGATTTTCCAAAATTTGATTGGTTTCATCTGATTCCTTCTTGAACAGTTCAAAATATCATCTTTGCTTTTAAAATACTTGACATACTTTGAATGAACAACGTTATTTGTTTGAAGAGAGGAGAAGAGAGTTATCCAGCTTAGTTTTGAATAACATGTTTTATACTGTCACTATAATTATTGAAAGCCATAATCCACACATGAAGATTTGAAACCATTACACAGCAAATGTTGGCATATACTCTGACATATTACAGCCATTGAGTGTTAGTGCAGTTTAGCTGCTTGTGCACAGATTTAAAAAAAACTGTTTGGAAACAAATTTCAGGCATTTTCAGTTTGCTTCTTTCTTTGTTTCCAGGGATTTGAGAAGTCCAAAGTGGAGCCTCTGCAGAAGCAGATGGATGCTGTCACCTCCCAAGGTCAGGACCTCATCAAATCAGCACCCCCCGGATCCAACACAAGCGGCCTGGAGACGGACTTGGAGTCCCTGACAGACCGGTGGGCAGAGCTGAGCGAGAAAGTGTCGGAACGTGAGAAGAACCTGGACAGTGCACTGCTGCATGCTGGGAAGTTCCAGGATGCCATGACCTCACTACTCTCCTGGTTGGCCGAGACGGAAGAGATGGTAGCCAATCAGAAACCACCATCACCAGAACAGCGTGTTGTCAAGGCCCAGCTACAAGAACAGAAGGTGATTTTCTTTCTCATTGTTTGGTGTCATTATTAGTGGTGCTGATTTCATTGAAGATCAAATGTCATTATGCTTTACTCTGATTATGTGATGAATGTTCATGGCCTTGTCTTGATGGGAAGGAGAAGAACCTTACTTGCAAGGGGATGAAAGAAAATCTGTCCGTGTTGAAAGCAGGTGTCAATTTTTTTAGTGATTAATAGAGGATGGTGATTTTTTTTTTTTTTCAAGTCTTGCATTGTTGCTTCTTTCTATTCTTGAAGAATAGTGTATCAGATGTTTTAGGTTTGGATTCATTGTGATATTCATATTGGCTTCAAATTGGCAGGATTTAAAGTTGACTTCCTTTTCTCCAGCACTGCTTAGAACACAGTCAGAGTCATGTTCTTGGATGTTCGCCATTATTTTCCAGGGGATAGAGCATGTTTTGTGTGTGAAGTATGCCTTCAGCAGTGCACTCAGCTGTTGTAGGGCTGATCCCACAGACACTGCAGTGCAGTGGCACTGATGGAGCACAAAGTTTAAAAAAAAGAAAGAAATGCAGCATGTGCTGTTCCTGGTAACAAACCACCCCACTCACCCCCTGTGTGACTGCTATGCAGTGGCACTGAAGGATTACAACGTGTTAAAAAGAAATACAGTAAGCATGTGCTGTTCTTAGTTACAACACACCCCCTCGCCCCCTACAATAGGAGTGACGGCCTAGAGGTAACGCATCCGCCTAGGAAGCGAGAGAATCTGAGCGCGCTGGTTCGAATCACGGCTCAGCCGCCAATATTTTCTCCCTCTCCACTAGACCTTCAGTGGTGGTCTGGACATTAGTCATTCAGATGAGACGATAAACCGAGGTCCCATGTGCAGCATGCACTTAGCGCACATGAAAGAACCCATGGCAAGAAAAGGGTTGTTCCTGGCAGAATTCTGTACAAAAAATCCACTTCGATAGGAAAAAAAACTGCACACAGGAAAAAAAAACGAAAAAAAGAAAAAAAAAAGAGTGGCGCTGTAGTACAGTAACGTGCTCTCCCTGGGGAGAGCAGCCCAAATTTCACACAGAGTAGTCTGTAGTGATAAAAAGAAATACAATTACCCCTGTTTTAGCCGCTATGCAGTGGCACTGAAGGAGCACAAAGTGATAACAAAAAAAAGAGATGCAGTAACAAACCCCCTGTGTGGCCTGCTTCCAGCTGGTGCAGAAGATGGTGAGTGACCGGGCGCCCAACGTGCAGGCGGTCAAGGAGTCGGGCTCCCAGCTGCAGAAGGGCAAGGACGGCAAGGAGGCGCGGAAGATCGAACAGCAGCTGAAGCAGCTGGAGGACCGCTGGGCCGCCCTGAACAAGGTGGTGTCTGAGCGCACAGTCATGCTGGAGGAGGTGCAGGGGCTGGCCGGTCAGTTCACGGAGGTACTGGAGCCCCTGGTGGTGTGGCTGGACGCCACCGACAAGCAGTTCGCTGCCCTGGAGCCGCAGTCAGCCGACGCTGACGGCATTGAGAAGCTGATCGGGGACCTGCAGGTGACTGTGACTGTTGTGTTGTGCATTATATTGTATTGTGTTGAACTTTATTGTATTGTATGTAGGAGGATGTGGCAGAACGGTTAAGATGTTCAGCTGCCAATACAGAGATTCGTGAGGGTGTGGGTTCGAATCCCTCTCTCGCCCTTACTCCCAAGTTTGACTGGGAAATCAAACTGAGCGTCTAGTCTTTTGGATGAGACGATAAACCGAGGTCCCATGTGCAGCACGCATTTGGCGCACTGAAAAAGAACCCATGGCAACGAGAGTGTTTTCTGGCTAAATTATGTAAAAAGAAATCCATTCTGATAAGTACACAAATATATAAGCATGCACTCAAGGCCTGAAAAGTGTGGTTGGTTATGCTGCTGTCCGGTATCTGCCTAGCAGATGTGGTGTAGCGTATATGGATTTGTCTGAACGCATTGGTGCCTCCTTGAGAAACTGAAACTGTATTGTATTGTGCTGGTATTGTATGGTAGTGAGTAAAATGTTTTAAACAAAGTGATTTGAAAGTATCGTGATATGTTGCTGAACAGCATCACAGGTAAGGATATGTTCAGGGTTCATATTTTGTTCATAAATACATGTGATATTTCTGGTATATTTAGTTTTTGATTTAAAAAAAAAATGTTTTCCATCTGCATATAAGGGATGTTGTTTTTTTCTGTTTATGTGTAAATGTTGTTGTTTTTTACTTTGCAGATTGTAAAATTATTGTGCTTTTTGTTGTATTCCGTAAAGGAACTATGAAACTGATTCCAGGCACACAGTTCTACTGAACTTGTAGTATTCATGTAAGGGCAAAGGAGTATGGATATGAACTGACTCTGGACAACACTTTGCTCTTTGTTTCACTGCTCCGTCCACATTACATAAAGCATTGGCTGAGTCGCTGATTTCAGTGATTATTTCAGATCCCATCTGTAATTTCACTGACTGTATATAGCCTGACGCACTGACGATATCAGCAGTGCTGATGAGTGTGTGTGCTTGAATGCATGCATGTTTATTTGTGTGCATGCTTGCTTGTGTTTTATATGTATGATGTCTTCTTTTTTTTTTTTTTCTTTTTTTTTTTGCGGGGGTCTCCATTCTGTTAGAACAATGTTGATTATGGATGGTGTGCCACAAATGGTGATGTTGCATGTGTCATGTTTTTTGTGCAGAAACTGCAAAATGAGACCAGTGAGCAGGAGCCTGCTGTCCGGCAGCTGGCTGCAGTGGGCAAAGACCTGCAGGACTTCTGTAAAGGTCAGTGCTGCTGATGATGATGATGACTGTGATGATAGGGCAGTTTACGAGGGCGCTAGTCAGGGATGCACAGGGGAGGTAACCTACTTCGGGAGGTTATCGGTCGTAGCTACTTTCGTTTTCTCCACATAGGTGGGTAGTAGTTTGCACAGGACAGGAATCAGACCCCTGCCAGAGTCTGCACTAGTGGGTCATGGTAAGTATGTTACTTCAACATAATTTTAGGAAGAAAATTTCCTTTACATCACAAAATGCTTTCTCAGGAGTTAAGATCTCAGCAGCTTATTGAATGATTCATGCTACTACAATGAACGCAAGGTTTAAGAGAACCCATTTGCTTGCAGAAAATAATTTACAAAATGAAAATACAGGCTTTGGACAACAAATCTTTTCATGAACGTCTGAAAAAAGTTGGACATTTCATGACGGAATGAGATTGATCTCCAACAGTGTTCATATATCATTTTTAACATATATGATATTCTCCTAGAATTCCACTTATCTGCCTTGTTTGAAGTGGTTAACAGTGATTATTACATTTGAACTTGATGAACGAAATTAGGTTTGGTAGTTTTGGTAGTGCTTATAAAACATACATTTTGTACTTTGTTGCAATGATTTCATCCATATCATTTCAAAATTTTATCCTTCAAAGCAGGAACAATATTGCGACATAAATAATCGTTATTTGAAAATGTTTGATTCCCAAGAACAGCCATTTTTGGTCCATATTGTGAATCCACTCTGATCCCCACACAGCTGACAAAAGCCTTATCAATATGAATGCTCTGTGTGTGTGTGTGTGTGTGTGTGTGTGTGTGTGTGTGTGTGTGTGTGTGAATTGTTTATTTTGTGGTGCATATAGGCAAACAAATGTTATGAAATGTGTCTGCATCATTGTATGTATGTATGTATGAGTAATTGTATTTTTAAATGCTCTGGGCTCTCCGGAGATAGAGCGTCCAAATATTTATCATTATTATCATCGTTATAGAGCGTTGAAATATTCATCATAAATAGTATTATTATTATCTCTGGGCTGTCCGGAGATAGAACGTCCAAATATTCATTATTATTATTAGTATGTTAGAGCTTCTAGATATTCATTATTATTAGTAGTATCATTATTATGATTATAAAAGTGGAGTGATGGCATAGAGGTAACACGTCCACCTAGGAAACGAGAGAATCTGAGCGCGCTGGTTCGAATCACGGCTCAGCTGCTGCTATTTTCTCCCCCTCCACTAGACGTTGAGTGGTGGTCTGGACGCTAGTCATTCGGATGAGACGAGGTCCCTTGTGCAGCATGCACTTAGCGCACATAAAAGAACCCATGGCAACAAAAGGGTTGTTCCTGGCAAAATTCTGTAGAAAAATCCACTTCGATAGGAAAAACAAATAAAACTGCACGCAGGGAAAAAAAAAAAAAAAAAGGGTGGCGCTGTAGTGTAGCGATGCGCTCTCCCTGGGGAGAGCAGCCCGAATTTCACATAGAGAAATCTGAGAAATACAATACAAGAGTCCCTCTGATGCTGTTCCCAGGGGAGGACGTGATCCTGGTGCAGGTGAAGATCGACGATGCCCAGAAGCGGTTCGGGGAGCTGCGGTCACGCATCGACGACTCTCTGGAGCAGATGGAGGAGGCGCTGCCCCTGGCCCAACACTTCCAGGAGGCCCACCAGGGGTTCCTGGCCTGGGCCAACAAGGTGGAGCCGGAGCTCCGCGCCCTGGAGCACTCCCTGCCCGAGGCTGAGGGTGGCGTGGAGGTGGGTGTTGATGTGATGTGGCCAAGGGGGTTTTGGGGGTTTTATGTTGGGAGGAGTGGGGGGTAGGGTTTTTGGGGTTGACGTGATGACCTGGGGCATTTTGTTGGGAGGAGTCGGGGTAGGGTTTTGGGGGTTGACTGATGACCTGGGGAATTTTGTTGGGAGGAGTCGGGGTAGGGTTTTGGGGGTTGACGTGATGACATGGGAGATTTTGTTGGGAGGAGTGCGGGGTAGGGTTTTTGGGGTTGACGTGATGACCTGTTTTTTGTGTGTGTTGTTGTTGGGAAGAGGGGGGGTAGGGTTTTGGGGGTTGACGTGATGACCTGTTTTTTGTGTGTGTTGTTGTTGGGGAAGGGGGGGTAGGGGTTTTGGGTTGACGTGATGATTTTGTGGGTGACGTGATGAGGGTTTTTGGGGTTAGTTGGTTTTTTGTGGTGTTTGTGTTGGGAAGAGGGGGGGTGGTTTTGGGGGTTGACGTGATGACCTGTTTTTTGTGTGTGTTGTTGTTGGGAAGAGGGGGGGTAGGGTTTTGGGGGTTGACGTGATGACATGGGAGATTTTGTTTTTTTGTTTGGAGGGGGGCCCGGGGGTGGGTGGGGGGGAGTAGATTGTTTGGGGGGTTGACGTGATGACCTGGGGCATTTTGTTGGGAGGTTGGGGGGATAAGGTTTTGGGGGTTGACGTGATGACCTGGGGGATTTTGAGTTTTGTTGTGGGAGGGGGGTGGGGGGTTTGGGGGGATGTTGGGTGGTTTGTTGTTGTTGTTGTTGTTGTTTTCTGTTTTAACAGACATTTAGAATGTGTCAGAAAATGAAGGTCAGAATGGCGTGTTATAGAAAGGGGAAGTAATTTTTGGTGGTTGGTGGGGAGGAGAGGTGGGAGCAGGGGAATATATATATTTTCTAGGGTTTTGTTAAGTTTTTTTCTCATTAATTGGTATGTCTTAGCTTTGATGAGTGAAGGACATGTATAAAGAGGGAGTGGTATAAGCAATAGATTATAAATAGTGAATTTCAGTAAGAGAGAAGAAATTGGGTTTCTGGCATTTTTGACCAGATAAGAAAAAAAGAGGAATGAAAGAAGCAGCACAATATGTAAAAATAGGTTTCTGTAAATGTCAAACTTTTATTAGTTGATTTGACACTACTGCTGTGTTGCTGTGATGGTTATGGAATTATAGCATGTCTTGGACCAGTTCATGCCTCTTTGGTGGTGTTGTGAAAGTGGAGATAGGAAGGAGCTATGTTTATACGCTGTAGCTCCTACTGCTTATATTGTTTCTGCTGCAGGTGTTGGTATTATTATTATTATTATTATTATTTCTTCCCCCATGGTAATGGCCAGTGTCAGAATCATTGCCCAGGTCATTGTGAATGGATGTGACTGTAGTTGTGCCGAATTTTCCTTTCCCTGGTTTCTTTTATTAGGTTTTACAGGGATGATATTGATGGTGTTTCCTGCCCTGCTGTGACCCAGGGCATTCTGTTGGGCTATAATTAACAACGATAATGATGTTTACATAATTATGTGTGTGCAGGAGTTGCTGACACAGCTGGCAGAAGTGCAGCCACTGCTGGACGTCATCAACTCTGAAGGGGCGGAGCTGTCCGAGGTGACTCCTGGTGACGCCAGTCTGCGAGTGGAGGACGTCATCCACAAAGACAACAAACGTTTCGAGAACCTGCGGGAACAGATCGAGAAGCGAGCTGAAAAGGCAAAACTGACCCGTGAAAAATCTAGAGAGGTACGGATTTTGTTTTTTAGGTATGGATTTCGTTTTTTAACACTTTTCATTGATGCAAGTTAATTGAAAGTGGAATGTGAAGTTGAGAAAAGTGGTGTTTGTTCTTAAATGACAGAGATCTGAAGATGGTGGAAACGTTGTGTTGTATTTTGTGGAAAAATTGTTTTTAATGTTTTACTGAGTTTATTTTTTAGGAAATGCATGTTGTGTTCTGAACTGTTCGTGGATGAAGTTTGAATTGTGTTCATACCTGTTGGTTCATTGTTCTGAGCATGTCGTTTCATTGACATTTGACCCACCCACCAACAGGTGATTGGAGAACTTGGTGAGCTTCTGGACTGGTTCAACGAAACAGATGACAAGTTGAAGAACCCGTCTCCAGTGACCGCCAATCCTGACTCTCTGCAGAAACAACTAGCCCAGCAAAAGGTGCATATCGGAATTGCTGTACATGTTGTCCCCACAATTCTGTCATGACTCTGATCATGTCAGAGCCATTGTAGGGAAGCATCACTCTGTGCATGGAGCCTCTCCACTGATAGTGGGATGGCATTTTGTGGCAGTAGAAATCGGTCCTTGAGTACAGTGGAGGTGCTAAGATTTTGTTTTCAGAGAGTTGTGATTGTACATTTCCCGTTTGATCTCAGATATCTTTTTCTTATTTTTTGTTTTCTTTTTTGGAACTGTGCAACTTGTTATTTAGTTAATAGTTTATATTTCTTTAGAAAAGCACAAATGAAATACAGCAAAACAAAAGTACACAGATGAACTCCCCTTTAATGTTAATTTGGATTGTTTTTGGTGATGTTCATTACACTCAGACCTTGCTGAGATGTTGGGCATGTGTTGTTCTCTATAGTGGTTAGAAAACATTTCTTACAAAGAACATAACGCCCACCTGAAAATTTTGACACAGTGAACTGCATAAGTGTACAGGTTTGTCGTTTGCTTATAAGAAGCCATTACAAGTTCCTTTACATTCATTGCACATTGTGTTGACTATAGTTTTGTGAAGAGTCCACTTTCTGTAAAAGAAAATTACGACACCCATTGACTCTGAATGTATTCTTCAGCCACTGTTTCCTGGTTTCTGCCTAATCTGGTACAGAAAAGAAACACTCCATGGTTTTAGCTGGCTGAAAAGTGTGGAGTTGGATGGCAAGGATTTCTGGAAAAGACTCCAGAGGAGTTTGTAAGAGTGTTGTTTTCTGCTTAGCTATGAAAGTAAGATATAATCGCAAATAGAGACTGTAGACTGTCCCGTTGTGTTTGCACACATTTTTTCAGGCGCTGACTGAATTGATAGCTGGTGAACATTTTCTTTGAGGAGACTCCAGGGTAGTTTAAGTGTTGTGACACTTTGTGCGACTTAAGTAAGACTTGATCACCACCACAGACTACAAACCATGATACACTGATTGCTTTTATTCACTGCCCAAGCCCTAAGCAAGTTGTCTTTAAGGACTTTTACCAGGAGGTTGTTAGACTCAAACTCTCTGGGTGTTGGCCCCTTTTCCAGGCCCTGATGGAAGAGGTGGGTGCCCAGAAGGCCAAGACGCGTGACGCCCTGTCCTCGGGCAAGAAGCTACTCAACGACCACTCCCTGGACGAGGAGACGTCCCTGCGCACAAAGATGGACGACCTCAAGCAGACGTCAGACAGTGTCAGCGCCGCTGCCGGCGACCGTCTCTCCACACTGGAGCAGGCCCTGCCTCTGGCCCGCCACTTCCGAGAGGCCCACACAGACCTGGTCAGCTGGCTGGACGAGGTGGAACCGGCAGTGGACCAGCTGGATGTCCCCTCAGTCGATGCTGAGCAAGTGAAGAAACAACAGGAGAGGGCCAAGGTGAGTAGGGGGATGTCAGCTGTGGTAGTAGCAGTCTTTAGTTTCACATCTTTCCACTCCTAAGAGATATTAGACCTGTGCCAGCTGTCTTTGTTGTGTTGATGAAGACGTTGTGAACTGTATGTTATATGTGTATGAAAACGTGACATATATGCTACATGTCTGTGCATGACATTTTGTATATATGTGCTTGTGAAGAAGACGTTATGATATGTTGTGTATTATATGTGTTGGTGAAGATGTTATGACATGTTGTGTATTATATTTGTTGGAGAAGATGTTATGACATGTTGTGTATTACATGTGTTGGTGGGGACATTAAAGTATGTTGTATGTGATATGTGTCTATGAAAACATTGTGACTTGTGTATTGTATGTGCAGGTAAAGATGGTGTAACATGTTGTGTATTATATGTGTTGTCCATGAAGACATTATGACAAGTTGTGTATTGTATGTCAGTGAAGAGATTGTGACATTATCTATGCATATGTGTTGGTGAAGATATCATGACATGTTATGTGTCAGTGATTATTTTGTGACATGCTGTATGATACATGTATCAGGGAAAACAAAATGTGTTGTATAATATTATAAGTATTGGTGAAGATGCTGTAGCATTGTGTATAATGTATGTGTCTGTGAAGACATTTTAACAAGTTGTGCATTTTATGTTAGTGAAAAATTTATGACGTGCATGTAATGTTGGCATGCATCAAAGGCAGTGTGTATTTGTCTTAGTGTGGGTTTTTTACAAGGAGGAGGAGAAATAATGTTGTGTTGTTTCTGGAAATTAAATGAGGATGGTAATAAATTGCCTACTCTGTGGCATGGAAGAATAAGATTGAGTGTGAAAAATATCAAGGATACAAACACAGTTGGAATTCTGTATTGAAACAGTTTAACAATACTCACCACACACTGTATTGAAATGGTTTAACAATACTCACCACACACTGTATTGAAACAGTTTAACAATACTCACCACACACTGTATTGAAATGGTTTAACAATACTCACCACACACTGTATTGAAATGGTTTCACAATACTCACCACACACTGTATTGAAACAGTTTAACAATACTCACCACACACTGTATTGAAACAGTTTAACAATACTCACCACACACTGTATTGAAATGGTTTAGCAATACTAACCACACACACAACTCCCTCTTCACCTTGCTCACACTCATTTGCAAGAGTGTACATGCATTTACAAGCTGTACACACACATATTCGTGCACAACACACACAGATGCACACATGCCAATGTGCTTGAACATGCTCTGGCGGAATGACATGCAATGTCCACCATTTCTCTCTTTTTCCCCAGCCCCAGTGAAATGGATGCTGTGAAGTCACCGAGGTCAGTTCATATGCCAGTCTTTGATAATCCTTTTGTTTTCAACCCAGGCACTGAAGCAGGAGATTCAGGACCGCAAACCGGCAGTGGACAGACTGAACAAGACAGGCGGAGCTCTGGCCCTGCTGTGTGACCCAGAGGGAGCCAACGAGATCAATGCTATGCTGGACGACGACAACCGACGCATGGATGAGGTCCGAACCCGAGTGCGCGACCGCTCCAATTCCATTGACCTTGCCATGCAGCAGTCTGCTGAGGTGAGTGTGCAGACACCTGGCCATTGATTGCACTTTGCTGTGTGCGCAGTGTGTATGTGATTGGTTGGACTTGGAATCTGTGTGTTCCGTTATTGATCAGCCATTACCTGGTATGGTGTGGGTCTGGGAATGACAGAAGCTTCTGCCGTTGTGAAAATATGATCTCTGTGGTATGGATGTTGTTTGTCCTATACATTGGATGTGTTGGAATTTTCTGTTTGCAGTCAGCATCTTTTATTTATGTTGTTGTTGACTTTTTCTAAGACTTTGGATTGAATGTTTGGGATAGAAATCAGTTGTGTTTGAAATGTTTTCCAAAATGACATAGCCAGATTAGTACATGACAAAACATTTATGATAAAAGAGTTCGGATTGTAAATTTGTTAAGTTACTACTCTTAAATCTCTGTATATGAAAAGCTTTTTTGTGGGTTTTTTTCTAAATCAATAATCAAAAGACTTAATAGACAGTTACAGTGTGTTGTGAACTTTGTCCATGTACCCAGTCCCACATTGTGACATCACCATTGTAAAATGAAATGTGAGCTCAAGTGACGGTGACAGTATGCACCTACAGTCACACATTGTGACGTCACCATTGTAAGATGAAATGTGAGCTCTTGACGGTGACAGTATACACCTAGTCACACATTGTGACATCACCATTGTAAGTTGAAATGTGAGCTCTTGACAGTGACAGTATACACCTACAGTCCCACATTGTGACGTCACCATGACTGTACCTACAATTGCACATTGTGACCTGACCATGACTGTACCTGCAATCACATTGTGACCTGACCATCACTGAGAGACGCTGTGTGACCTGTCCACAGTTCAGTGACAGTATGTACCTACAATCACATATTGTGAAGGCCCCCAAAGATGGACTATGGCTGCCTTCATGGCGGGGTAAAAACGGTCATGCATCTAAAAGCCCACTCATGTACATACGAGTGAACGTGGGAGTTGGACTTGGGAGTTGCAGCCCACGAACAAAGAAGAAGGAGAAGAAGACACATTGTGACGTGACCATGACTGTACCTACTATCCCACATTGTGACCTGACCATCACTGAGAGATGCTGTGTGACCTGTCCACAGTTCAGTGACAAGCTGGAGAACATGTTGGACAGCCTGACGGTGACTGCAGAGCAGGTGAAGCACGCCGAGCCCATCTCGGCACACCCTGACAAGCTGCGTGAACAGCTGGAGGAGACCAAGGTGGGTGCGTCAGGGCTGGACAGTTATTGATGATTTATTTTAGTTGTCCTGGGGATGAGCAGACAGAAAAATCAGCTCGGTGTGTGTATGTGACAAGTTAGTGTGTCAGCACATTTGTTATACCAGAGTTGGTGTTTTTAGACTAAATTTAGACCATGTTCAGGCTGTGACTCATGTTTCACGTTGTTGTTCAGGCTGTGACTCATGTTTCACGTTGTTGTTCAGGCTGTGACTCATGTTGTTGTTCAGGCTGTGACTGTTTCATGTTGTTCAGATTGTGACTCATGTTGTTGAGACTGTGACAGTCTCATTGTTCAGGCTGTGACTCATGTTTCATGTTGTTGTTGTTCAGCCTGAGCAGCACCAAGTAGCAGCCACCAGTCGGCTCTATCCAGGTAGGCAGCCTGTTGCGCAAGTGACCCCGTGTTTGTAAAGCACTTAGAGCTTTTCTCCGACCGAGGATAGGCGCTATATAAGTATCCTCATCAGTCAATCAATCAATCAGGCTGTGACTGTTTCATGTTGTTGTTCAGGTGATTGAAGAGGACATGGAGATGCGACAGGCGGCTCTGGAGTCTGTGAAGAATGCTGCTGAGGAACTGCTGAAACAGGCGGGCAGTGAGCAGGATGAGGCCGTCAGAGGTAGGGGAGGGGGACTGTGCCTGCATTCTTGTGTGTGTGAGAGAGGGTGTGTGTGTGTGTGTGCACATTTTCTACATCATACCCATTGCTAGCACAGATGCTGCAAGGAATAAAGGATGCTTTTATACATTGTTCAAGAGCAACAGTAATGAGACAGATGTTTAGCCCCTTGACTGCTGAAGCTTCGTGAAATGAGGTCAGTTTTGCCCCCGAGGGTGGAGTATGGCTGCCTACATAGCGGGTTAAAAAAGGTTATACACGTAAAAGCCCACTCGCGTATATGCTAGTGAATGTGGGAGTTGAAGCCCACGAACGCAGAAGAAGAAGAAGAGGTCAGTTTTGCATTAGATTTCACAGCATTTCCCTTTTTTTTGTGTACTTGTTCCTTGTGTCATTGATTTTGCTGAACAAAAGTAAAAGCAGTCCTGAGAGGAAGAAGTCCAAATAAGGAATGATGATCGACACCCTGACCTGTAAGTTCAGTGAGGTTAACAGCCATTCTCTGATGAACAGTATTCTTCAGCAGGAGTCAGGGAGTTAAACCTATATCAGGCATGCCTACAGTTACTGAGGGCCCATATTTGTCCTGGAAAATTGATAGATACAGATATTTGCTGCATGTCCCTGAAAATACAAAAACTTGACCGTAACATTTTTTTTTTTCAGAAGTATCTAGTGGGTACAAGTGTATCCTTAGATAGCTTTCCGACCATAACCTAAGACACTTTGTTAAGACTTAAAAGAAATGCTACCGAATATTACTGAAGCCACTTTGTGAAAAGCCTGAACTGTCTGAACAGTACCGAAGCCATTTTTTGAAAGTCTGCATGATTTTTATCACTGGCAAAGTAACTTCAGCAAGACCAACCATTGCTTCAGGCTGCCAGAAGACTGTTGTATGTTTGCCAAGATGTTCCTGAAAATAATACCCTGTCCCTGATTCCATTGCGTTGTTCCTGAAAAGCAGATTTGGGGATAGGCATGCCTGCTACATATGGGCTTTGTGGTTGATGATGGATGACGAGTGATCTCCTGTCCCCCAGATGTGAAGCAGAAGTTGGACGAGCTGACCAAGCTGTTCAAGGACATCCAGGACATGGGTCGCAGCCGCCAGAGGGCGCTGGACGACACGCTGACTGTGGCGGAGAAGTTCTGGGACGACCTGAACGTGCTGAACAGCACCCTGAAGGACCTGCAGGACAGCCTGACCACTGCAGAGAAGCCGGCCCTGGAGCCTGAGGCCATCCGTGAACAGCAGGAGGAGCTGGAGGTATGGGACGGGGGGGAGGGGGGATGAGCTGGGGGGGTCTTGTTGGGTACTGCTTATGGGTTTTTTTTTGTGTGCTTTTTTGGTTTTGTTTCTTTTTATGTCAGTCGTTGTGAATGTGATGTTGGGCAGCTGCTGACATTGGAGGCAGAATGTGTATTACAATAAAGCCACAGTAAGTTAGAGGTACTACATTTGGTACGCAACAAAACTAAGATAAGGCATGTTACAACAATGCTGGGATAAATTTGAGCTTGTACACTTATTCCTAGAAAATGAAGTAACCTAAATGAGCAAATTTTGAAAAAGTCAATTATGATGGAAGTGATTCTGGTATCCTGAACATATTTGTCACATCCTTGAGTGCATTTATTTATATCCACTTCTCTGTGTGTGTGCGTGTGTGTGTGTGTAGTGCATGAGCTTGTGAATGAAGAAGACTGAGAAAGAATGTATGATAGAAAAAAAAATTAGTCAAATTCTGGTATCTTGTGAAACACTTGTAAACACCACAGAAACATATTTCTCTCTGTCTGCTCTCTCTCTCTCTCTCTCGATATATACAACATGAATTCTCTGACAGCAATGAAGAAATTTAGAATTCATTTACAATGCACAAGAAGCGCTTTTGTTCTACAGGTTAAAGTTAGTATGTATTTACATTTTATCGTGACGAGATCACCATTCTTGTATACTTTTGACCTCTTTCTAGGTGCTGTAGGCCTGGAGATTTAAGTTTTTGTTCTTGTTCTTTTCTCTAGATATATATACATATATATATATAGAGAGAGACATATAGATGCATATACATTTTTTTTTAGATAGGTATGTAGGAAAATCGACACAAATTTAAACAAACAAATGATGATTTTGTGTCTGTCAAGAACAACCCATGCTGAGAAGCAGTGCAGAACACACAACAGAACCCAGCGGTATACATGCCATGTGTCCGTGCGATGTTTGCAGGCCCTGAAGGATGACATTGAAGCCTCGCAGGCCGACCTGGAGGAGGTGCAGCAAACGGGCGACATGCTGATGGGGCTGGTCGGGGACCGGGAGCAGCCCGAGGTGCAGAAGACGATGGAGGACGTCGGGGCCAACCTGGCGGCCATCAGCGACCAGTACAACAAGCGCTCCAACGAGCTGGAGTCTGCCCTGGGCAGGGCCCTGCACTTCCAGGATCAGCTGATGGTCAGTGGCTGTGATGGGCTGGTGGTAGACAGTGAACTGAGTGGAAGTGAATGAATTTTTGTTTTCCGAGGGTTATAGAGTAAGCAAGACAAATGCTTTATTTTTTCATCCAGCCGTCGAAGGAGAAATATTTAGATGAAACAAAGGGAGGAATCATTATGTCAGTACAAGCATGCACGTTATTATCATGGTTAGATAAATGGTAATTTGGCATTTACAACAGTATGCAGCTAGAGAATGAGAGGAGAGAGAAATGAAGGGGGAGATTGAGTGAGTGAGGAAGAGAGAGAGAGGGAGAGAGAGAGAGTACAAGACATGCAAATAACTTGAATTTTTGTCAAGATCATGATCAGGCAATAAGAATTTGAGCTGAAATAAGCATACACGTGTTAAAAAAAACAAAAAAAACAACCTGTGATAGAAATAACACCATATAAACAGTTGTAGCAGTGACATACAGGGAGGAAGGTTGCAGAACAGTTAAGATGTTCATCTCTCGATACAGTGTCCATGAGGGTGTGGGTTTAATTCCTGCTCTCTCCCTTTCTCCCAATGTTTGACTGGAAATACCATTCTGAGCATGTAGTCATTCGCATGAGTCTATAAAGTGAGGTCCTGTGTGCAGCATGCGCTTGGCTCACTGAAAAAGAACCCATGGAATGAGAGTAGAAGAAATCCATTCTGATGGGTATATGATTGTTTGCAAGTACTGAAGGCCTGACTTAGTGCATTGGGTTATGCAGCTGGTCGGGCATCTATCTTGCAGATGTGATGCAGTGTATATATGTGGATTTGTACAGTGACACCTCCTTGAGAAACTGAAGCAGTGTACATGTGTGTTAGTGCGCACAGGTTCGCCAGACATGTCCCATTTTGTTCTTTTGTTACATCAGTATTTGCCTTGTACTTATCTTTCATTTTATTATATCTGTATGTATTTGTTTAATTTTGTTTAAGTATTTTATTTCATTTTATGATAATGTTTTGTATAAATCTGGGGTGGTCTCTGAAGGCTTGGCTCATGCAGTGGGTTTATGCGTATGTCAGGAATCTGCTCCTTTGTTTGTTTGCTTTTTTCTTTGTTTTGTTTTTTTAAAGCTTGTTTTGTGTAGCATAAATGGATCAGTCCTCGCACTTCGACACCTCCATGAAACAAAAACTCAAACTATGAAATAGACAAAGCATTGGACTTTCAATCTGAGAGTCCCGGGTTCGAATTTCGGTCATGGCACCTGGTGGGTGAAGGGTGGAGATTTTTCCGATCTCCCGGGTCAACATATGTGCAGACCTGCTAGTGCCTGAACCCCCTTTGTGTGTATATGCAAGCAGAAGATCAAATACGCACGTTAAAGATCCTGTAATCCATGTCAGTGATCAGTGGGTTATGGAAACAACATACCCAGCATGCACATCCCCGAAAATGGAGTATGGCAGGGTAAAAACGGTCATACACATAAAAGCCCGCTCGTGTACATGTATACGAGTGAACATGGGAGTTGCAGCCCACACACGAAGAAGAAGAAGAAATAGACTTGAAGGAGCGGGAGGGAAAGGGAGAGAGGGTGCCATGCTAAAGTGAATGACTGCCATGGTTTGTGCAGAAATTGAGTGACTGGTTTCAATGGTGTGTGCAGAAACTGTTGGTGTGGCTGAAGGGGGCGGAGGAGAAGATGGCTGACTTTCAGCCCGTGGCTTCTGAGTTCCACACCATCAAGAAACAGTGGGAAGAGCTGAAGGTAAGAAATCAGCATTTTTACTGCAGGAGTAGTTGTTTGTAGGGAGCTGAGGCAGTGGAGGAGGTGGAGGGTTAGCGTTGTAGACGAAGCCTGAGGTTGAGGGCCCAGTGTCAGATCATATTATATGTCGATATGAAGGCCTTTAGGCCTGTAAGGCCTTTTGCCTGCTGGAAATGGGGGGAAGTGAGAGCCCCCATAATTGTATAGAGAGATTTTTATAATCTAATAGTGCGCAAGGCTTATTAATGAGTAATGAAATGAGTATTGTATTTTAAGTTTTGAAAGTAAGTGCCAACACGATTTTTCAAAGTATTCACTGTGTCCGCCGGTTGATTGTGATCGCGCCTTAATATGAGCTCGATCGCCTAATCGGGCCAGGTAGTTTTGTGACCTGTTGTGATTCATCATCAGACACAAAACGAGAGCGCCAAGAATCGATAGACAGACAGAAAATACGAGAAAAAAACTTAGCCGTATGCAGAGCACAGGAGCAGGAGTCAAGATGCTAGTCAGGGATGCAGAGGGGAGGTAACCTATTTCGGGGGGTTATTGGCCGTAGCTGCTTTTGTTTTCTCCACATAGGCGGATAGTAGTTTGCACAGGACAGGAATCAGACCCCTGCTGGAGTCTGCACTAGTGGGTCATGGTAAGTATGTTACTTGAATATAATTTTAGGAAGAAAATTTCCTTTTTGCTGCAGGAGGAGTTGTTTGTTTTTTGTGTTTTTTTTTGTTGTTTTTTTTTTTGGGGGGGGGGGAGGTTGGGGGGGGGGGGGGTTGTATGCCGATGTATGTGGATTTATGTATGGGTAATTAGGGCATGCTGATAATATGTGGAGGTATGAATGGGTATTTGGGGTGTGCTTATTTGCATGTGGGTGTGGATATTTGGGGTCTGTTGATGGTATTTGGGGGCTAGAGGGTATTGGGTGTGTCAGTGCCTTTTTTCTATTTGTGCTCATGTGTGTTTTTGTGTTTAAAGTAATGGCTTCAACAGTGCAGCATTCAACTGTGGTGCAGCTGCACTGATGGGGTACAGAGTGTTGTATAGTGTGTGGGATTGTCTTTGCTGTTCAAGGTGGGTGTGGACCCAGAGTATATGGAGGTGGAATCCCTGAATATGAATTAGTTCATGTTGTTTTTTTCTTTCTTCCTCTCTTTGTCATGTAGCTGTTCAAGACCCTGAACATGAATCAATGTACAGTTTGTTTGTTTTTTCTCCCTGTCCTTGCCATGTTGCAGTTCAAGGCCCTGAACATGAATAGATGTACGTTTGTTTTCTCCCTCTCCTCACTTTGTAGCTGTTGAAGGCCCTGAACATGAATTATTGTATGTTTTACCTCCCACTCTTTGCGGTGCAGCTGTTCAGGGCCCTGAACATGAATTAATGTACGTTTTACCTCGCTCTTCTCGGCATGTAGTTGTTCAAGGCCCGAAATATGAATTGTTGTACTTTTTTCTCTCCCTCTACACGCCATGTAGCTGTTCCAGTTCTCTGAACATGAATTAATGTCCATTTTACCTCCCTCTCCTCGCCGTGCAGCTGTTCAGGCGGGGGTGGGCCCAAAGCACATGGATGTGTAAACCCTGAACATGGATTAATGTATGTTTTACATCACTCTCCATGCTGTAGTGGCTGTTCAAGGCCCAGAACATGAATTAATGTACATTTTACTTCCCTCTCCTTGCCGTGTAGCTGTTCAAGGCGGGGACCCGAAGCACATGGAGGTGGAGGCCCTGAACATGTATTAATGTATGTTTTTCTCTCCCTCTCCTGGCTGTGCAGCTGCTCAAGGTGGGGGTGGACCCAAAGCACACAGATTAATGTATGTTTTACCTCAGTCTCTCTGCTGCTGTAGCTGCTCATGGCCCTGAACATGGATTAATGTATGTTTTTCTTCTCCTCGACATGCAGCTGTTCAAGGCGGGGGTGGACCCGAAACACATGGAGGTGGAGGCCCTGAACCAGCAGCTGACGGAGCTGACGAAGGACAGCAGCCCCGAGCAGGCCCTGGTGCTGAAGGAGCCCGTGGTGGAGCTGAACACACGCTGGGGGGTGCTGGTCAACGGCATCGGAGACAGACAGGTAGGTGGTGACCCGACTGTGGGTCGCTTGTTTGTTTTGTTTTGTTTTGTTTGGTCGTTTTGTTTGGTCGCTTCCCTCACTCCCTCGCTGCTTTTGGTTTCTCTTGTGTTGCGCTGTGTGTGTGTGTGTGTGTGTGTGTGGTTCTTGTCTTTCTCTCATCTCCCTGTCTTTCTCACTCTCTGTCATTCTCTCTCTTTCTCACCTCTCTCTCTCTCTCTCTCTCTCTCGCTCTCTCTCTTTCCTTCCCTTAAGGTACAACAGGAATTCTTTGACAGCAATAAAGAAATTTAGAATTAATTTACAGTGCACAAGAAGCACTTTTGTTCTTCAGGTTTAAGTAAGTATGTATTTCACATTTTGTTGTCGCTGCGTGATCACCATATTGGGTACTTTTGACCTCTTTCTAGGGGCCAGAGGCCTGAAGATTAAAGTTTTTGTTCTTGTTCTTGTTCTCTTTCTCTCTCTCTTAGCTCTCTCTCTCACTTGAAGCTCTCTCTTTCAAATTTTTGTCTTGCTCTTCCCTCTCTGTGTATCTCTCTCTGTCTCTCTCTGTATCTGTCTCCCTGTCTCTCTATCTTGTATCTGCCTTTCTCATCTTACCATTATCTTCCTCATCTCTGTCTCTCTCTCTCTCTGTCTCTCTGTGTCTCTCGTCTCTTTCTCTGCTGTCTGTCTTACTCATGATCACTCATATTCTGGTTTTCCTGCTTTCTCAGTATAGTAAACTGCATCTCTCTCTCTCTCTCTCTCTCTCTCTCTCTCTCTCTCTCTCTCTCTGTGTCTGTGTGTGTGTTTGGGAGTGGGAGAAAATATTGGTGGTCAAGTAGTAGTCACTCCTGCAGTGTCCTGTCTCTTTCTCTCAAGTCTCTGAATGTGAGGCGAGTGTGTCTGTCTGAGTGTCTCTTCCTTCTGCCTGTCTGTCTCTTGAAGCGCTGACAGTGCTTTTTATTTTATTTTATTTTTTTTTTTTTTAATGCTTGTCCATGATGTGGTTATTTTGCTAGAGAGAAATTGGAAAAGATGCTGTCAATTTTTTGGGCCACCCTGTGTGCATGGATCCTGCACAGCATGCTTGAATGTCTTTGATTTTAGTGACATTGCCACAGTGTCTTTCATTTCATTTGGCAGCTTTATGATTTGTGCGTGAAAGTATTAAGGTGTGAAACATATTAAGAATAAAAATCTTCAGCGTTTGTTAGCTTTATGGTTTGTGGATGTAAATTAGACAGATTAAGAATTCCATCTTCAGCGTTTGAATTCATCCAGGGTGCATTTTTGTGAAAATACGTTTTGCAGGCATGTCTTCCATTGGTGAATTTCATTGTCACTTGTGCACAGAAGTACTGACTTACTGGTGAGAGCACAGCCAAACATATGCTTTTAAGTATGTATTTTTTTTAACACACACTCACACACACAAGCAGGCAGGCATGCCACACATGCAAGCATGCGTACATATGAGCAGCACTCAAATACATGCTCATGTGTATGCACATGCATGCATGCGCACACACACACACACTCATACACATGCGTACACTCCCCCCACCCCTTTTTTTTTTTTTTTTTTTTTTTTTTTTTTTTTTTTTTTTTACTCTTTATTGTTGTCTATAAAACCTTTCATTTACGGTTTTCATGACAAATAAATATTCTGATTCACACACACACACACACACACATGCTAACATGCATATCCATGGAAAATGTGCCTGAAGCCACAAATATTTGCATGCAATTCTACTGTTGCTTACAAACAGACTTACTGGTACTTACTTATTGGTGACAGCACAGCCAAATACATGCCCATAAGTATGTGGGTTTTTTTCACACACAAGCAAGCAGGCAGGCATGCCACACATGCTAGCACACACACACATGAGCAGTTATGCATAATACATCACACACACCACACACACACACACACACACACACACACATATGTCTAATATCACTCAAAGTGAAAAGATGTTAGATTAAAGAAAAAAAAACACCTCCCTCCCTCCACCACCCCCCCTCGCCACACACACATGCATTCCCATAAAAAGAGCCCTAGGCCATAGATATTTGCATGCATGGGTATGTGCAAACATTCCAGAAGCACAGAACGAAAAGTCAGTATATATATATATATATCACAGACAGCTGTAATCAATAAATGCTGATGAGAAGGACAAAGTGCTACTGATTTCAAGTTGTATAGTTTGAGGGACTGAGAGTCAGTATACTTGTTTGGCGCTTAAATGGTGTGCATGTTTATTTTGGGGCACTCTTAATGACCATCACTTGTCAAAACACACACACACACACACACACACACACACACACACACACACACACCTGCATGCACTGCCTTATTGTCTCTCCTTTTTTTCCAATGCCCCCACTCCCACCCCCTCCTCCCAGCTCTATCTTTTTCTGCTTGAAATAGGACTTCTACCTATAAATACTAACATTGTCAAAAACTATAAACTTTGATACTTGAGTCATTGGAAGCTGGTATCCTCCTGGACTCTGTCATTATCGAGCACCTGTGTGCTTTCTGTGCACGCTGCTTGAATGGAACGCAGCAGAATAGAGCGGTTTTCCTTTGTGTTCGACAGCGAGACCTCCAGATGGCGCTGCTGTCGGCAGGTCAGTTTGACCACGCTTTCAAGGAACTGCAGAAATGGATGGACAGCGTTTCAGCCACACTGGATGAGGTGGAGCCCATCTACGGTGACCCCAAAATGGTGGAGATTGAGTTGGCCAAACTGAGGGTATGTCAGAACAAAAATGGTCGGTTGGTTTGCATCTCTGATGCTTGTAAACAGCCAGTGATGAGATACACTCACACATCACCTTGATTTTTATCCTGTGTCCAACCTCACCAGGGAGCCTGGATATCCACTTTGTCTTCTCCACCCATCTGCTCCGTCCTCATGCACACATGCACACACAGTCATACACTTGCCCTGTTTCATGCATACTTAAAAATACATACACAACACACATACATGATTCTGCTGAAGGAATAGTGACATTGGATCATGCAGAATAACAGTGTGACAGGAATGACATCACACACAACTGTTTGACTGTGGAGGTCAATACAGTTGCTGCTTGAGCGACATATGTGCAACCACAGATTATGTAGAATGACATCAGAGTTCAGTGAAGGCTCATGAGGTTTGCATCGCACACAGGTGAAAGGACATCACCACTGACTATGTGCAATATGTGTGTGACCACAGATAGTATAAAATGACATCATAATTCACTGTACTATCAGAATGACAACACAACATAGGATTTGTAAGGACATCATCACTGACTGTATGTGAAACGTGTGTGATCACAAATTCTCGAGACTTGTCCTCTCACACTTCTCCATACAGTATATCAGACTGACATATCACACACACACACACACACACACACACACACACACACACAGAGTCTGCACAGACATCACCGCTGACTGCCATACGTGTGTGTGTGTGGCGGCACAGATTGTGCAGAACGACATCACCGCTCACCAGGAAAGCGTGGACTCGATGGGAGAGGAGGCTCAGCGCCTGATGGGGGTGGAGGGGGCGGTGGAGGCGCAGGGGCTGAAGGGGAAGATGGAGGAGATGAACGTAGTGTGGGAGGACATCCAGGGCAAGTCCCGCAGCAAACAGGACATGTTGGAGGACGCCCTCAGAGAGGTGGGTTGCCTCATCATGTGTGTGATGGGGAACAGAGTGTGTTTTGGATGGTACCCAGAGCAGTTTTCTGGATTGAGTGCTATGCAAGTATCCATTATTATCAGTAGTGGTTGTCGCATAACATGTTCCTAGGTAGGTCACCTCATCACATGTATGATGGAGAATAGAGCATGTTTTGGAAAGCTCCCAGAGCAGTTTACTGGATTGAGTGCTATATAAATATCCATTATTATCAGTAGTAGTTGTAGCATGACATGGCCCTGAAGGCAGTTGTGGGGAGGATGGTGATGAAGAGGTTTTGGTTTTAAGGGTTTGGCTGTAGGAAAATGTTATAGAATGAATGAATATGGTGGATTATAAATTGTTTATGATAGTAGTCGTGTTTCTGACAAAGCAAGCTGTGATCTTTAAACATTCTGATTGTTGCATGGGATAAAATGAATGGCATTGAAATTAGAAAAATTAATGAATTGATAAATGGATGTTAAAATGGAATCATAGTCGACCAAGAAAGCACATCTGAGGCTACTCGGAGAAAAAAGTGAGCATGGTAATATTTTAGGATAGGTGACTCAAGAAACTGGAGCTTGTGCAGATGCGATCAGAATTGAATGTCAGAAATAAGTTGACACCTGATTACAAGAGACCTGAGCATACACAGATAAAATTGAACAAAAACATTTTGAAAAATTGACTCTCTACATAATTAGACAGGTATATCCAAACTGTACAGACACACATCCAGATAAAAACGCATGAGGTTCAGTCTGCACAGGACATTGTTCATCAGTTGTTGTCCTCCTGTCCCCATCCCCCTGCAGGCCCAGGGCTTCACGGGAGAGCTTCAGGATGTTCTGATGAAGATCAACGACCTGGAGAGTCAGCTCATCACCTCCAAGCCTGTCGGGGGTCTGCCGGAGACTGCCAAGGAACAGCTGGACAAATTCATGGTACGTTCAGTAAATGATAATGGTGCAGGCTGACGCTCACAACCTCCCAGGCAGGGAGCTTGTGGCATTTATGTTAAGAAGTTATATGCACACGAACAAGCGTGCATCAAGTATACCATACATGAACAAGTGTTTGCCACACAGACATGCAAACACATATGCACACACAATAATTTTAAGATAAAAGAAACAATGCTTTAGCTTCTGTTGTTTTTTTTCCCTCTGGTCTCAAGTAGCATAAAAAGATGTAATACACTGATATAAAACATTTAAGCAAGAATTTTAAAAATCATGTCTTTATTTGGTTTAGCTAGAAATGCAGTGGTTTCTATGGGCATACATGGGGTGCAGGATGTATGTGGATCATTATTTTTCTCAGTTAAAGATACCAAGCCAAATGAAACGTCGACAGAAGTGTTGACAGTGGTGCAGGATGTGTGTGGATGATTATTTTTCTCAGTTAAAGATATCAAACGAAATGTTGACACAAATGTTGACAGGTGTTGACAATGGTGCAGGATGTATGTGGATGAGTATATTTCTCAGTTGAAGACATCCATCCGAATTAAACATGGACACATATGTTGACAAGTGTTGACAGTGATGCAGGATGTGTGTGGATAATTATATTTTTTTGTTAAAGATATCCAGCTGAAAGAAACATGGACACACGTGTTGACAAGTGTTGACAATGGTGCAGGATGTGTACGGGGCCCTGGAGAAGCTGGAGCCGGACGTGGACAGCCTGACAGCCATGGGGGAGAAGCTGTGCGGCAAGAGCTCAGGTCGCGCCTTGGCCAATCTCCGCCAGACCCTCGCCAACCTCCACCAACGATGGGACCACGTCCGCAACCGCGCCCAGGACAGGAAGGTGATGATGGTGACGATGACTGTGATGTTAAGAAATGTACTTGTTTAGTGCAAAATCTTGTGCAGAAACGAATCAAAGCGTATATATGGGACTCGAGTCCTTGGACACTGGCTTCCTAGTCTGGTGCTTTACCACTGGGCCACCACTTTAGACTTGGATGTTCTTGATGTTTGTTTTTCTGCATCTTTTTTTTTCCTTTTTTTTTTTTTTTAACCAAGTTGATGAAAAGTGTTGAGTAACAGTTTTGCCCTTGGCATGTACTGTAAGGGGTAAATGTTGATGTTAATAGTTTGTGTAATGTGTTGTGCTTTTGCCAGCGAAGGAAAGGTAGGTAGAAAGTGATGGTGTGTTGTTGGTGTTGTTCTTTTGTGGTTTTCGTCATCCTCACCTGGTTTCTTTTGTTGTTGTGGTATTGTTTGTCAATGTGCTTTTTGCAAACGTTTATACATTTCTTATAGAAGTTTTCTTTTGCTAGTTTTTTGTTGTTGTTAATACATTTTTCTCATGGCATTTCCTTTCATTTTTTTTTCATATATGCATATATATAGATATATGTATATTGGAGGCACGGTTGCAGAATGGTTAAGGTGTTAGACTTGTGATCCAGTGGTCAGGGTTTGATCCCCTGTTTTCAACCTGGTGTTGTGTCCTTGGGAAAGGCATTTTACTCTGATTTTCCTCATTCCACCCACCCATGTGTAAACGGGTACCTGACCTCGGTTGGGGAAGGTAAAAACAGCGGAAGGAGAGGATTGGGCCATGCCTTATTATGTCAAGCTTTAGACACAGTGGATATGAATACAATACAGAATATGTTCATGTTATTCTGTCTTACCAGTGCCCTTGGTGCATTGCACATGTATGTGAACACAAACATGCACGCACGTTTGGGAACATAAACACTGAAGCACATACACAAACCATCCTGTCAGGACATTAACTCTCTCCTACATAAAACACATTCGGATTCAGACACGGAATGGAAAAGCATTTTCCAAAAATAAAAATCCATCACATGCTGTACATGTGATTTGTTGATTAGCCAAGCAGAATGTGCTATTCTTGGTCACTCCACAGCCGAATGGTATGATTGGCCAGTCTGTCATATGTGGCCTGTGTCGCATACACGCTGACACAGTCAATGACCGGTCGCCTGCTCGTGAGCTGGTCTGTTAGCAAATGGCATCTGAAGCAGGTTCTTCTCAAAATATTGCGGAGCAAACAAGGCGAAGTACTTGAAATGCTACAAACTGAAGGGTTGGACATCGAAAAGGTGGATGATGACTGAAAAGAAAGTGAATTAATTGCAGAAAGTGAGCATGGGTATGGTGATTCGGGGTGAAAAATTGGCATTATTTTCTACATAATGGCAAAACTGTAAAAATAAGATGAGAAATTTGATTTTTTAAAAATTTTTATTAATAGCCCAATACATGATAAACCATGTCTGAAAGTTACATTTTCTTGCCCTATATTTAGTGGGTTTTTTTTTAAATTTCTTCCAAACCCTTACAAATGGGCCAAGCAAGAGAGAAAACTTGCCATCCCAAGTGAGTTAAGTACAGCTTCCCTTATCTCCTTCTCTCCCCAGCATCCAGTGATCTCTCCCCCCCCCCCCCCCCCCCCGCCCCCCGTAGCCATTAAAACCTTTGACTGCTGATGACGAGAATGTTCGTAAGTGATGGCTGTCGTCTCACTGTGACTAGAGTTGACCTTACAGGTCAGGATGTCAGGTATAATTCCTTATTTGGACTTCATGGGATTATATTATTTTTGTTCCACAAAAATCAGTTCCCCCTGTAAAAAGTCCCCAGAATGGAGTCATTGCACTTGCGATTCATGCAACACCAATCTCATTTCACAGAGGTTCACAGTTAAGAGATTGATTGGTGCATTTGATGCTGATGCAGTGTCCACACGCTCAGAGAACACCTGCAGACATGATTAGGTAGGGGTCAGCTGACTGAGCCCTGTGTTGCGTTGCTGCAGACCAAGCTGGAAGACGCTGTGAACAAGGCGGGCAACTTCCACGAGGAGCACAACAAGTTCATCGCCTGGCTGACGGAGACGGAGAAGACTCTGAACAACCTGCAGCCTGTCAGCCGTCTGGTGGACAAAGTCACTGCTCAGATTGAAGACCACAAGGTGAGAGGAATGTTGGCTGGATGTGTGCATCTGTGTGTGTGTGTGTGTGTGTGTGTGTGTGTGTGTGTCCATATGCTAATTAAATCTCATGCATTTTGTGTGGAGGTGGATGTGTTTATATATATATATATATATATATATATATATATATATATATATATCCTCAGAACTTAGCATGGAGATGCAAGACAGAGGAGATGGATGTCCAGACGATCAAAGATGTGTCGATCAAAAAACCATGCATACATTTCTTTGGCATTCTTGGATATCATCTGCTCCAGCTGACAGTAGTTTCCACACATTCACACATTGACACACTGTGCCTGCTGGTCATTATCTGACTGCCAGCAGAAATTGAAACCAACTGCCAGACACGTGATCTCTGAAGTCTCCCTTTCCTGTGTTGTCAGCAGTTTTGCAAGTGGGCTGGTAATACTGTGATCATTTGTACTCACACAGACACCTCTCCCTGTAGGAATTCCAGGGGCCTGTTCAGTATAAGGCTAGACATTACAGTCAGATAACAACTTTTTTTTCTCTCCAACAATATCTCCTTTTTTTTCTTTTTTTTCCTTTTTTTTGTCTGCTAGGTGTATCATCACTTGAGGATCACAGAAAAAGTTTCTTAGATTTCTGTGAATACCTGTTGCTATAGAAACAAATCAAAATGGCCGCCAAACAATGTATCAAAGAAATCAGGTTTGTGGTCCATGTGGTGCATGCAAACATTTTTTTTTGTTATGTGGACTTGGTACACAATGACATTATCTTCATTTTCACATGAGATTGTGTTGATTCTTTAATTATTGTATTTTTTATAATTTTGTTTAAATTTTGGGTATTGCGAAATCCTCAAAATTTACAGTGGGTAAAACGATTGAAACCACTATGAATTAAAACCCAGAGAATATTTTCATACATACTCATGACAAAACTTCAATAACATGTTATAAAACAGTCATGCAAAGTCTTATGGTTGTAGGTTTACTCATCATTAAGCAAGTCCAAGGTATGTTGTCAAGGCCAGAAACTTGACGACTTGAATCAAAATTGAACAAAATAAACACTTCCGTGATTCAGCAAGCAATCCTTATTGGCAATTTTTTCATTGTTAAAGACACCTTTACAGTGGAAAAACTCATGCATATGATAGAAGAGATGTTCAAGAATCAAAATCCATCAAAAACCCAAATCATAAAAAAATCATCATTTTGGTCTCTTTTGCACTGCCGTGTTCCCTCATAAATAGCATCTCTACTTTATGGAAATTCTGTGACAAATTTCTTCTTTTCTATCACTCTAATAGTTTCTTGCCTTTTCCTTTTCTTTCTGTTCCTCTCTTCATTTTTTTTTTCTGCCTTTCTGGTCCAGTTACCCTTTTTTTTTCTTGTTGTTGGCAGACATACTCCATTTACATGGGTGTTTTCTTCTTTCTTTTTTTTCAAGGTTCTGTGAGATAGAAGACTGTTTTTAGCCATGCTATGGCCTGTATGGCCAACTGCGCTTAAAAGCAGCAGTGAAAAAATAAATAGAATGTGAGCCATGTCCACATGTGTGTGTGTGTGTGGTGCAGGTGCTGCAGAAGGACATCAGTTATTGACAGTGTTTTTAGCTTAAAAGCAACAGTGAAAAATGAACGGATTGTGACAGGTGCAATAGCCGAATAGTTAAAGCATTGGACTTTCAATCTGAGGGTCCCGGGTTTGAATCTCGGTAACGGCACTTGGTGGCTAAAGGGTGGAGATTTTTCCGATCTCCTAGGTCAACGTATGTGCAGACCTACCAGTGTCTCAACCCACTTCGTGTGCATACACAAGCAAAAAATCAAATACGCACGTTAAGGATCCTGTAATCCATGTCAGTGTTTGGTGGGTTTATGGAAAAGAATATACCCAGCATGCACACCCCCGAAAACGGATTATGGCTGCCTATGTAGTGGGGTAAAAACGGTCATACATGTAAAAGCCCACTCATGTACATACGAGTCAACGTGGGAGTTGCAGCCCAGGAACGCAGAAGAAGAAGAACAACAACAGATTGTGAGCTATATCCACGTGTGTGTGTGTGTGTGTGTGGTGCAGGTGCTGCAGAAGGACATCAGCAGTCACAGGGAGGCCATGGTGGCCCTGGACAAGCTGGGCACCCACCTGAAGTACTTCAGCCAGAAGCAGGACGTCATCCTCATCAAAAACCTGCTGTCCTCCGTGCAGCACCGCTGGGAGAAGATCGTGTCGCGCAGCGCCGAGAGGACACGGCACCTGGAGCGGGGCTACAAGGAGGCCAGACAGGTGGGCTGGCTTGTCTGCTGGCTTCTGGATGGGGATGTGTATTTTGTTTTGTTTGTATTCTGTGCGGGGTATTTTTGTATCAGTATGTATTTGTATTTGTATTTCTTTTTATCACAACAGATTTCTCTGTGTGAAATTCGGGCTGATCTTCCCCAGGGAGAGCACATCGCTACACTACAGCACCACCCATTTTTTTTGGTATTTTTTCATGCGTGCAGTTTTATTTGTTTTTTTCTATCCAAGTGGATTTTTCTACAGAATTTTGCCAGGAACAACTTTTGTTGCTGTGGGTTCTTTTATGTGCGCACAGTGCATGCTGCTCAATGTACCTTGGTTTATCATCTCATCCCAATGACTAGCATCCAGACCACCACTCAAGGTCTAGTGGAGGGGGAGAAAATATCGGCGGCTGAGCTGTAATTCGAACCGGCGCGCTCAGATTCTCTCGCTTCCTAGGCGGACGCGTTACCTCTAAGCCATCACTCCACACACATGTATGTACACCGTTTCAGTGGTGTTGTCACACTGCTCATCCCGGATCATTTTGTTTGTTTGTCTTCTTGTTGATTCTTTGTGGGGCATTTTTGGATCATTCCGTACTCCGTTACTGTGGTGTTGTTCTCACACTGCTGATCCCAAATCCTTCCATACACAGCTGTACTGAAGATTGTGGGCTGCAGATACTGCACCAGCATCCCACAGGGAACCCTCGATGTTAGGTTCTCAGGAGAGCACACAGTTGAAGAGAATTTTGCACTGCTGGTGAATCTTTTTGGTGCTGCACAAAATGCTATACACACAGTACTTTTTATTTAATCTTTGTTTGTCCCTGTTCTTTTTTCCCACCTCTTGTTCTCTGTATCTTGTATCTTTGTCTGTCTGTCTCTTTTATCTTTGTAACTGTATCTGTCTACCTATATATCATTTGATCTACCTACCTATCTATCTGTCTGTGTGTTGATAGTGGACTTTATTGTAATACCACTATGTGTTTGTGGGGGGGTGGGGGGGGGGGTGGATGTGCATGCATGTGTGTGTGGATGTGTGTGTGGGGGGGGGATATGTGCATGCATGCGTGTGTGTGTGGTGGGGGGGGGGGATGTGTGCATGCATGCGTGTGTGTGTGGGGGGGGGGGGAGGAGGAGTTGTGGGGGGGTGTATGGGCATGCATGCGTGTGTGTGCTGCTTCACATGTGGACCGTATCTGGCTGTGTATTTACCAGTCTGTCTTCCTACGTGCCTGTGTGTCAGTACCAGATGTAATTGTGCAATGACTGTGTGTACGTGCAGTTCCATGACACATGGAAGGACCTGATTCTGTGGCTGGTAGAGGCGGAGAAAGCCCTGGAGTCAGAAAAGCTCATCGCCAATGAACCAGACAAGATCAAGGCGCAGATTGCCAAACACAAGGTACAGGCAACTGCTGAAGAAACATACGGTGTCTTAGGTTTGAACCATTCTTTAGAAACATACGGTGTCTTAGGTTTGAACCATTCTTTATTCAGAAAACTTATGTACACTTAACCCATTCTACCCCACAGCTACATGCCTGCTACATCTCCCCTGGACCAGCACTTGCATGGGACCACTGCAGTAAAAAAAAAACAGGGTGGTTCACTAAAATAGCGAAAATCAATGGAAATTTGTTGTTTTAATCGGTGAAACAAAGCTTCATTTTCATACTTCCGGAATCAGTAAATGGTTTAGTTTAGAATGCCAACTGTACCCAGCAAGAATGAACGAAATTAGAATAGTGTGCTGGTACGAGAATATTTGTACCTGGTCCACAGAGGAAGTAATCATGGTACGAGTTATCTTGTACCTGGAATAGAATGAGTTAAACAGCAGAGCTACAACAAGCTAACAGCATATATCATGCTTGAACTTGTGATCAGTTACTTTTGTTTGCTTTGGTTTTTGACAGCTGGTGAATGCTACACAAATGCAGAACGGTTGAAATAAATGTTTTCCAGTCGCATGTAAATGACTTATTGAAGTCACTGTTTCCTTCTTTGACAGCTGTGGTGGTGAATCTTTTTAAAGGCATTGCAGTAAATATAGACATGATCATTCTCAGACTCACTGCTCACAACATTTAACAAAAGAAAGTAAAGAAGTAAATAAGAACTGAGACAAAATTAGCTGTGTGCCTTTGTTGAACAATGCAGAGCAGTTTGATTCATTTTAGTGGAAGTGTATTTGAATATTGGGATTCAGTTTGGTAATTGTTTTTGTTATAGATATCTTTCATTTCAGCTGGACTTTTTTTGGTTGGTTGGGATTTTTTTAATTTTTATGATTATACAGTTGGACAAGTTTTGTTTACTTATGGATGTGTGTGTTTATGTGAAGTAGGTGACTGTTATTTGTGTGGGTGTGGATGGAAGTCGTATTTGTGTGTGTGTGTGTGTGCATGGAAGTCTGTTATTTGTGTGTGGGTGTAGATGGGAGACTGTTGTTTGTGTGTGGGTGTGGATGGAAGACTGTTGTTTGTGTGTGGGTGTGTGTGCATGGAAGTCTGTTATTTGTGTGTGGGTGTGGATGGAAGACTGATGTTTGTGTGTGGATGTGGATGGAAGACTGCTGTTTGTGTGTGGGTGTGGATGGAAGACTGATGTTTGTGTGTGGGTGTGGATGGAAGGAATGACTGTTGTTTGTGGATGGTAGAGGGTTGACAGGTTTGTGAGTGGAGGGTGGGTGAGGAGTGGTGAGTGGTTGCATATATTTAGTGCAGAAGAGAATGAGTGGGTATGCTAGTTTGTATATACACATTTGTTCGCTCTTTTTTTTTCTTTTTCTTTTTCTTTTTTTTTGGTAATGTAAATTTCCTCCAGGAAACTGACAAGCACACACATATATGCAGGCACATAGGACCCAGCCCCACAGTTGCTGAAGACTGTCACATTGCCCACTATTGCAGGAGTTCCAGCGACGGCTGGGGTCCAAGCAGCCAGTGTACGACGGAGTGAACAAGACCGGACGCACGCTGAAGGAGCGTTGCCCTGGCGACGACATGCCCACCGTCCAGGCCATGCTGACAGAGCTGAAGACGCGCTGGAACTCGGTCTGCAGCAAGTCTGTGGACAGGTCAGCTGCGCACATGGCTTGTTCTGGTTGTGTGCTGTGTTGGGCATGTGTTTACTACCTTGAACGAGTGTTTGCGGAGTAAAAAACGGTCATACATGTAGACAATCAAATGTGCAACAAAGAAAGAAAGAAAGAAAATGCCACACCATGTACCATTGTAACCAAAGAACCAAGAATAATTTTTAAAACAAAAGAAAAAGACAGTAATAATAATAAGAAGCAAAATGAAATAAAGTAGATGGGGCATGAGTCAATAAATGAATGAGTTACGCTAGAGTCAGCAATTACAGTTGACCCCACAACCATCCACATCAATCATTAAATGATAATGATAAGAAAAAGAAAAACACGCATGCACACACACACCCACGCACACGCACACGCACGTGCATGCACACATGCACGTGCACGCACGCGCACATGAACGCACGCACGCACGCACGCACGCACGCACACACACACACACACACACACAAAAAGCCATCATCACACCAAAGTCCGGTGGATGAATGGGTGTTCTTGTTGGAACGTGGGAGCATGTGTTGTTCTGTGCGGGTAATGCATTTGTGGCCTTTTTGGTCAGCAAAGGTGTCAGCAGTTTCTCTTTCAGAGATACTATAAGTATTCTTGCATCATCTATGACCCTTCTATTGATTTTCCGTCCTGTATCATTTTGTCAGATATGTCTTCAGCGATTATGCTTCATGTGGTGGAGCGGTGTTGTCATTACATGATATGACTGGTTAAATTGTTGGTATGTTCTTTCCACTATGGAGGTTTCTGTAATCGTGAAGAAATTGCACCAGGAAATTGGGATTTTTTTGTTGGTATGTCCTCCGTGTGGTAGGGGTTTTGAACTTGCATGGTTTCTGTCTTAAGTTTTGGAGAAATTGTTATATTTTTTAAATAACTGTGAAAAAAAAGATAATAATACAGAGATAGGGGGGGGAAAAACCTTAAGTGGAAATTGGTATTTTTTCATTGACAAGTTCAAGATATCTAAATTTCCATGTATAAAAATTCAGCAGAAACTAACACTGACTGTACTGTGGTGACTGTGGAGCAGACAGCTAACACTGTACTATGGTGACTGTGGAGCAGACAGCTAACACTGACTGTACTATGGTGACTGTGGAGCAGACAGCTAACACTGACTGTACTATGGTGACTGTGGAGCAGACAGCTAACACTGTACTGTGGTGACTGTGGAGCAGACAGCTAACACTGTACTGTGGTGACTGTGGAGCAGACAGCTAACACTGTACTGTGGTGACTGTGGAGCAGACAGCTAACACTGTACTATGGTGACTGTGGAGCAGACAGCTAACACTGACTGTACTATGGTGACTGTGGAGCAGACAGCTAACACTGTACTGTGGTGACTGTGGAGCAGACAGCTAACACTGACTGTACTGTGGTGACTGTGGAGCAGACAGCTAACACTGACTGTACTGTGGTGACTGTGGAGCAGACAGCTAACACTGTACTGTGGTGACTGTGGAGCAGACAGCTAACACTGTACTGTGGTGACTGTGGAGCAGACAGCTAACACTGACTGTACTGTGGTGACTGTGGAGCAGACAGCTAACACTGACTGTACTGTGGTGACAGTGGAGCAGACAGCTAACACTGTACTGTGGTGACTGTGGAGCAGACAGCTAACACTGACTGTACTGTGGTGACTGTGGAGCAGACAGCTAACACTGACTGTACTGTGGTGACAGTGGAGCAGACAGCTAACACTGACTGTACTGTGGTGACTGTGGAGCAGACAGCTAACACTGACTGTACTGTGGTGACTGTGGAGCAGACAGCTAACACTGTACTGTGGTGACTGTGGAGCAGACAGCTAACACTGTACTGTGGTGACTGTGGAGCAGACAGCTAACACTGTACTGTGGTGACTGTGGAGCAGACAGCGAAAGCTGGAGGAGGGCCTGCTGCTGTCCGGTCAGTTCAACGAGGCACTGGACGCTCTGCTGGACTGGCTGGCCAAGGTGGAGCCGGCCCTGGCTGAGGACAGCCCTGTGCACGGCGACCTGGACACCGTGTCCTCCTTCCTCGACACTCACAAGGTCACCTGGCCTGTCTGGCCTTACACACCTCACCTCACCTCTTTCATGTCTGCCCTTATGTGAATCCTGCCTTAGTTCAACAGGATTCCTCCCCACTCCCTTGCCTCTTTCCTAGTCTGCTCATAAAGCCTGCCTTTTTCGCATCTGCCCTTACAGTTTACATCTTATATGTCTGCCCCATAAAGCCTACCTCAGTTCAACATGATTCTCCTCCCCCACCCCAACCCCAACCCCAACCCCCATTCCTTGCCTCTTTCCAAGTCTTTCCATGTCTGGCCTTATAACCTACATCTTTCACATCTGCCCTCAAAATTAAGAAAAAGTTGGAGGGTTTTTTGTTTTGTTCTTTTCCTAATATTAACTTTATATTGTTTAAGTGAATGAACAAAAAGTAAGTGTGAAAAACAAAACCCAGAATATGAAACCTCCCTCAGTTCAGTTTGATCAAACTCATTCTTTTCACACTGATGATGATTCTTTTCTTTTCTGAAATGGAAGCGCCATTTCTGTGTTCCTGGATTCAGTTGGCCACCTCTCTTTCTCTGGTCTCTGAACCTTGCACTTGGAACAAGACACCCCTCTCACTTCTTCAGATTTCTACACTCGGCTCTTCCAAGTCTGGCCCTGAAACCTGCCTCTTTCCAAAACAGCCCCTGCTACCCCCACTCTTTTCCTGATGTATAGTCTCTCCAACTTTCAGTTTACATGTATTTATGTTTCTTTTCTTTCTGCTTAGAGTTACGCATTCATGTGAATGACTGGTGTGAACGTGTTATGTGTCTGTGTACAAGAATCAGTGTGGTAGTTTCTACTGTGTATTTTTTCACTGTTTTTTTTTTAATGGAAACTGATTATGTATTTTTGAGATTCTGATTATGTATTTTTGTGACTTTTATCACAAAAGAGTTCCAGTTGGATCTGGTCGAGGAGGAATGAAAGTAAACTTCATAAAGATTAAATTTCCTTACTCAAACTAGGCGTACAATGGCTCAGTGGTTAAAACATCTGTCAGAAAAGGTGACTCAGTCCTGAAGTGGCGACCACCCTGGAGGTGCAGGTTCGAACCTGCTGAGGGCCAGGAAAACAGAAAAAAGAAAAGGCGGCAATACAAGGGCATCCAGGAGTCATGACCTGGGTGCAGCCCGGCCCCCTTAAAGTGTAAGGAGTTCAGGGCCGAAACACTTGACTGAGGGGGGCTTCTTCTCTGAAGACTTTGTACTGTCCAGCTGTCCCTAGAGTTTCTTATCACTATCACCTTTATGTGGAATTTGAGTACATGATTTTCTTATCTTGACAAATATAACCTTCATTGCAAGGAGGGGGGTGGGGGGATGAGAATCAGTGCAGTATAAATAAATACTGTTGTTATTTTTTTATTCTGCAGGCATTCCAGCAGGAGCTGGGGGCGCGTGCCACCACAGTGGCTTTCGTGCAGAAGTCGGCCAAGGAGATCATCAGCAAGGCGGAAGGGGACACCTCCAACCTCCAGTCAGACCTGATAGAACTCAACTCGGCCTGGGACCGTGTGTGTAAACTGAGTGTCAGCAAGCAGGAGCGATTGGAGCAGGCTCACAGGCTGGTCAGTATTTTTTTTTTTTTTTTCCACAATATATTCCCTTGAAACCACCCAAAAACGGAGTATGGCTGCCTACATGGCGGGGTAAAAACAGTCATACACGTAAAAGCCCACTTATGCACATATGAGTGAATGTGGGAGTTGCACCCCACAAGAAGAAGAATTCCCATGAAAAAAGACTTTCACATACATAAAGGAAAACCAGAACTCGCAGGGAAATTACAATTCTTTATGGAAATTAACATGTGTCTCTGGAAATAAACATACGTAAAGATAGGTTGGTCAGTATTGAGTGTATCGCAGCAGGTGAAGTTCGAATGTAAATTTGTCTATCTTTCCAGCGTGGCAAAGGTTATTTTCTTTGTTGTTTTGGAGGTAATGATTCTGAATAACCACATGCAGGTAATTATATGCATTTAATGGACTTTTGAAAAAAATTGTGTTCATGTGATTTGATCGTGTTTGGACTACACTTGACCATTTCAGTTATGATGTTTATTTTGTTTATAAAGCTGACTATTTTGAAACATTTACAGTCAAATACAAGAATTAACTTTTGCTGTCATGGTTTCTTTTATGTGCACAAATGCATGCTGCATACAAGACCTCAGTTTATCATCTGATCAACTATTACCCAGACGTCCACTAAAGGTCTAGTGGAGGGTGGATGGGAGTGGGGAAAGTAAAAATCGTGGTTGTTTCACGGGACTGAAACCTGTGGACACTGACTTGCTAGTTGGGCACATTACCACTTGGCCACCTCTCCACATGTATTTGTAACACAGCTTACAGCTCTTATGGGATTGAACTCTGAATTACTATCTCCATTATTATTTCATCATGATTATTGTCCTGACTTGTGTCTACATCTGTTATGTTCACAAAGTGTTATGTTCATAATCAGTACTATACGTAATAAGAAAGCACAGCACACGTTTTTGATAAAATGTGTAACCCTAAAGTGAGATGCATGGCAGCTCATCTGTTGATGTGCATTACTGGTCTTTCATGTTTATTTGCATGCTCAAGACACAAAGACTGTTGGGAAGGGAATGATAAATTATGGGCTAGCTTTGAAATGGACTACTGTTGTTAACTGATGGACACAACACGGACAGGCGGAGGAGTTCCACAAGAAGGCCCACCAGTTGCTGGACTGGCTGTCTGACGCTGAGCGACAGCTGCGCTACAAGGGGCCCATCCCGGACGAGGAGGCCCTGATTCAGCAACAGATGGAGGAACACAAGGTGAGTGGGGCTGCTGTCTTGTCGTCTTGTCCTCATGTTGTCTTGTGTCATTACACGTCCTGATTGTCTTGTTTCTCTTGGTGTGCTGTGTCTACCTCCTTCATCATTTTGGGCGGTTTTTCTTCTTTTTTTTTTTCTTTTTTTTGTTGTAGTTGTTAGATTTTGTCTTTACATATTTCTCTTTCCTCAGCATGTGTGTGTGTGTGTGTGTGTGTGTGTGTGTGTGTGTGTGTTCAACATTGTAATGGGTCAGAAGGCCTTCTACAATAAAACATTTCTGAGTTCTTTCCTCAGCCCTCTAAGTCATGGTTGAGAGAGTGGGAATGTAACTTGGGTAAGACTCGCACTGCAATAAGATTTTAATCCCGATAGTTTGGGCAGCAGTTACTTCCTCTGCTGTTCTCATGGTCATAGTTGGACACGTCTGAATATCATACATTTTTCTCTCACTCCTGTCAGTCAGAAGGTTAGTGTGGACAGGGCAGACAGGGCTGTCCAAGTTTGCAGAGACCCTTGCCCAGTGTTCCAAGGCAAAGAGGCTGAGGAGAAAGGTCCAGAGCCAGGCAGACAGTGTTAGACTTCACCTTTTGCACAGTGTGGGGTGGATGGTCATTCCCCATTCCAGTTAATAAGAATCATAATAATGATGATAATACAGTGCTGAATCTTGTACAGAGACAAATCAAAGCACTTTCACACCAGTCAGTCACACACATGCATATCACGACTGAAAAAACAACAACTGAAAAACAGCAAAGGGGCAGGGGAGGGAGGCTATCTTTGGAAGAGGTGGGTTTTAAGGCCAGACTTGAAAGAGCTGAGTGCGGAGACCTGACAAAGGGAAGGGGGGAGCTCATTCCAAATGCTACAAGGTCCAGAGACAGAGAAACAGTGTGGCTGACAGTGGAGCATTTGAATCTGGGTATGCACAGACAGAGTCGATCCAGTGTTCAGCCACACGTGATGCAGTATCAGTCACCACTCAGTCCACAGTTCCAGTTTTCCAGAGTCTGACAGTCCTGTCCCATTAATACCAAGAAAGTAGCGTTTGAATTTCATTCAGCCTGTTGAATTAATACAGATGAGTCACTTTTACAACTGTCAGATTAACACCACTGGAAAAAAAAGAAGCTATTTCTCCAGCATTCAGTGTTATCGATAATTCATTTTAGTGTCATTCGTTTCTTGTTTATATATATAAACTTACACTTCAGACACTTCTCCCAGACTTTGCGTAAAGTTCTGTGAAGGAGATGATTGCGTTGCAGACGTTTGAGGAGTCCCTGCTGAGGCAGGAAGCCAACCTGCGAGAGACGCTGAACATCGGACAGGACATCATGAAGCGGTGCCACCCTGACGCCGTGCCCGTCATGAAGCAGTGGCTGTCTGTCCTGAGGGCCCGCTGGGAAGAGGTGAGTGCTGATGGCAGGGTGCTGCTGCTGCTGCTTTTTGCTGTTCTGTGTGTGTGTGTGTTGGTAGTGGTGAATACACGTTTCAGCTGTGTGTCACATTACCACATTTATTCCGGTAAGTGTCTGTGTGTTTAGTATCACAGGATGCTTTTCTATGGAATGTAATTACAGACTTTGTTCAGTTTGATCTTTAACCTTTTTTTTTTTCAGGTCATAGGGAACAAGGCTCACAGCTCAAGTCAGTACACTTTTAACCAGAAACCAGATGTGGAGAGAATAAGAACTGTTTTACACCATACCCCACTACTACCAGCTGTGAATTTTATATCAAGGAAATGAATTTGTTTTTATTTATAATGTTTTCTTAGTTACAAAAAACACGTAAGATAGAGTTTGAAATGTGTAGTTTAGGGTTTTTCTGTAGTTTAGTTTCACAGAAGAGCAACTTAACCAGTCATTTGATCACTTTACAGCACTTTGATTCCAGCACATACAGCATTTCTATTGCAAGTCACTGTGCGCTGCCAGGGCTGTTGAAAACAGATACTAAAACACACTCAGGTAACACTACTAAAACACACTCAGGTAACACTACTAAAACACACTCAGGTAACAATACTAAAACACACTCAGGTAACACTACTAAAACACACTCAGGTAACAATACTAAAACACACTTGGGTACAATACTAAAACACACTCGCGTAACAATACTAAAACACAGGTAACAATACTAAAACACACTTGGGTACAATACTAAAACACACTCAGGTAACAATACCAAAACACACTTGGGTACAATACTAAAACACACTCACGTAACAATACTAAAACACACTTAGGTAACAAAACAGATGCTAAAACACACTCGGGTAACAATACTAAAACACACTTGCGTAACAATACTAAAACACACTTGGGTAACAATACTGAAACACACTCGGGTAACAAATACTAAAACACACTCATGTAACAAAACAGATACTAAAACACACTCAGGTGACAAAACAGATACTAAATCACACTTGGGTACTAAAACACACTCAGGTAACAAAACAGATACTAAAACACACTCAGGTAACAATACTAAAACACACTCTGGTAACAATACTAAAACACACTCCGGTAACAATACTAAAACACACTCCGGTAACAAAACAGATACTAAAACACACTCGGGGTAACAATACTAAAACACGTAACAAAGCAGATTCTAAAACACACTCGGGGTAACACATGACCTGTAAAAAAAACAAAAAAAAAACCAACCACCACCACCACTGTTCCCTTTCAGCTGACGGGGCTGGGGCGGCAGAGGAACCAGCGCCTGGTGAGTGGCCTGGCCGACCTGCGACACAACAACCACCTCTTGGAGGAGCTGCTGGCCTGGCTCAACGGGGCAGAGGTCACGCTGACCGACCTCCAGGGGCAGGTCATCCCCGAGGACATGGCCGTCATTCAGCAACTGCTGAAGGAACATCAGGTCGGTGGAGGGATTTGTCTTGTCTTCGGTGCTGTGTGGGTGATGGTGCGGGTGTGTGGGTGTGTTTTTGTGTGTATAAGTGTGTGGTTGTGTGTGTGTGTGTAGGTGTGTTTTTGTGTGGACTCACCATCAGCCTCAGCAAGACCGAGTCCATGTACCAACCAGCTAGCTCACAGAATGCCAGTGCCTCCCCCCAACCTGCAATCAAGATCAGTGACACAGAGATCAAGTCAGTCGACAAGTTTTGCTACCTGGGCAGCACCCTATGCAGCAACGGAGCCCTTGATGCAGAAGTGACACTGCACATCGCCAAGGCCAGCTCCGCCTTTGGCAGACTCAACAGTAGGCTGTGGAACAACAAAGGCATCAGGCTCAGCACCAAGATGAAAACCTACAGAGCTGTTGTGATGACCACCTTGTTGTACTGCTGTGAAACATGGACGACATATCGCAGTCACATTCAACAACTTGAGCAGTTTCACCAGAGATGCATATGAAAGATCCTCGGCATAAAGTGGAAAGACAGGGTCTCCAACCTCCAGGTCCTAGAGAGGAGCGGCCTGCCAAGCATCGAAAGCCTGCTGATCCAGTGCCAGCTATGCTGTACAGGACACGTTGTCCACATGGCAGACAACAGGATCCCGAAGATGCTACTGTATGGCCAGCTGAAGGAAGGCCACCATGAACTTGGAAGATCCTGCAAGCGCTTCAAGGACACCTTGAAGACAAATCTCAAAGCCTGTGACATAGACATCGCTTCCTGGGAAACTGATGCCCTCGACCGCTCTCGCTGGAGGATGCTGTGCTCTAGTGGCATAAAGACGTTTGAAAACAAGAGAATGCTGGCCATAAAGGAGAAGCGTGAGTGAAGGAAGCAGGGCTCAACTTCTGGAGACGTTTTCCCTTGCAACACCTGTGGGAAGTGCTGTACATCCAGAATCGGCCTCTTCTCCCATATGAGGATACACACCGACAGATAAGCCTGCCTGCCTACTCATCCGTCGGACCAACGGGAGACTCCATCAAAGACTCCATCATCAGTGTGTGTGTGTGTGTGTGTGTAGGTGTGTTTTTGTGTGTATAAGTGTTTGTGTGTGTATATGTGTGCATGTGTAGGTGTTTTTTTGTGTGTATAAGTGTGTGTGGTGGGTGTGTTTTTGTGTGTATAAGTGTGTGTGTGTGTATGTGTGTGCATGTGTAGGTGTGTTTTTGTGTGTATAAGTGTGTGTGAATATGTGTGCATGTGTAGGTGTGTTTTTGTGTGTACAAGTGTGTGATGTGTGTGTGTGTTTGCATGTATATTAGTGTGGGTGTGTTTGTGTGGGTGTGCTTGTTTGTATTTGCATGTGTTGGTGTGTTTGTCTGTGTGCTTGTCTGTTTGTCTTTGCATATTTGGGTTGTGTATGGGGGTGTGTTTGCCTGTGTTGTGTGGTGTTTGAAAGTATGTGTTTGGATGTGATTAGAATATTAGAAGTGAATATGTGTATCTTTTAAAGAAATCTGCTCATAAAGTTGAAATAAATGCAGTTTAGTTGACAGAAATGCAGTATGTTCATGCAGGGTAGAAATAAGCTGAAATGGGAAAGTAGAGAAAAGTAGAAGTAGGTTAATGCAATAAACTAAGCACATATGGATTTTTGAGCATGTGTGAGTGTATGTGTGTGTGTGTGTACTAACATATGTGTGTACTAGTGTATCAGTACCTTTCATTTGCCATGTCTGTGTATTATCTGGAAGGTGGTGTAACAGAATCAGTTAGGCAATGGAGTTGTGATCCAGTGTTCAGCGGTGAATCAAGGCCGCATTATAACACGCTGCTGTATCCTTGGGAAGGGCACTTTACTTCCATGTACCTCATTCCACATAGGTGTATTTGTATTTGTATTTCTTTTTATCACAGCAGATTTCTCTGTGTGAAATTTGGGCTGCTCTCCATAGGGAGAGTGCGTCGCTACACTACAGCACCGCCCCCCCCCCCCCCCCCCCCACACACACACACACACACCTTTTTTTTTTTTTTTACTATGTGCAGTTTTATTTGTTTTTCCCATCGAAGTGGATTTTTTCCACAGAATTTTGCCAGGAACAACCCTTTTGTTGCTGTGGGTTCTTTTACATGCGCTAAGTGCATGCTGCACACACGACCTCGGTTTATCCTCTCATCTGAATGACTAGCGTCCAGACCACCACTCAGGGTCTAGTGGAGGGTGAGAAAATATCGGCGGCTGAGCTGTGATTCGAACCAGCGCGCTCAGATTCTCTCGCTTCCTAGGCAGACGCGTTACCTGTAGGCCATCACTCCACATGGGTGTGAGAGGGTACCTGACTGAAGCCAGGGAAGTTCAGAAGAGCAGAAGGAGAGGACTAGGCACCTACCTTCTGATGCTGAGCCCTGACACAGTGGACATAATTCACTGCCCCCCATGGTTGTCAAAGGCTGTGGGAGCTGTCACCATTAACCCTTTTTTTGTCATGTTGTCTGTGAACTAGGACTTCCAGAACGAGATGTCATCCAGACAGCCAGACGTGGACCGACTGATCAAGGCGGACAAGCGACGCACGTCTGTTTCTCAGGAACCCCTGTCGCACATCCCCGTGCTCCGGGCCAGCACACCTCGCACCCCCACTCGCAGGATTCCTGTCAGGTCAGCCCGCTTCTCCACAGTGACCCCTCAGTGTGTGTGTGTGTGTGTGTAGATGCTTTTGTCAGAAAAAATTACCAAAGTCATATGGAAGATAGTCATTGGTGTGAAGAAAGTGAAGAACTATGTACATGTATGTCATTCGGCAGAGAGAAAGAGTGGGAGAGTTTTAAGTTCTTCAGTTGTACAGACCTGGAATTCACTGCCTTTTTCAGCCCGTCACAGTCACTCACTCACAACATTTAAAACAAATGTGTAAACATTAATTAAGGCACTCTGTTCTATATTTGTATTCTGTGAACCCACATCTATTTCTTCCAATTGTTTTTGTATGTGTGTGTGTGTTCTTGTTTCTAGGTGTCTGGATGATGTGTAAAGTGCTTTTGAAGGTTTTAAAGTGCAAAATAAATGTACTGCTGTTGTTGTAGTATTACTACTAGTATTTACATCCACCTTTCCACATTGCAGAGTGGGCGGCAGTGGTCGCAACACACCAGTGGGGCGTCAGACGCCAGAGCACTTTGGGCGTCGAACTCCAGACCCTTACTCAGGGCGACAGACCCCCGATCACGGGTCAGGTCGGCGCACGCCAGAGCCACAGTTTCGTAACCCCCGTGTGGGGGCGCTGTTCAACAAGTGGCGCAATGTGTGGCTGATGGCCATGGAGAGGCAGAGGAGACTGCAAGACGCCCTGGACCACCTCAACGAGGTCAGTGGGGAGGGGATTGCCAGTGGCTTAGGTGTTAGGAAGAGTGGCTTAGGTGTAAGAGTGGCTTAGGTGTAAGAGTGGCTTTTTTAGAGGGGTGGCTAGGTTTAAGGGGAGTGGCTTAGGTGTAAGGGGAGTGGCTGAGATGTAAGAGGGGCTTTTTAGAGGAGTGGCTAGGTTTAAGGGGAGTGGCTTAGGTGTAAGGGCTGTGGTTTGTTTATCACCATGATCATTATATGAATAGGTTTGAATTAAGCTTGTTTGTGACTGTTAATGGAATATGTTTTAAATGTAGTTTGTGAATGGAAAATGTTTAATTGTGTTTGTCACTGTCAATGGAACATGCTTGAATTAAGCTTTTTTATGGCTGTTAACAGAATGTTTGTGACTTATGTTTGAATTAGGTTAGTAACTGTTAATGTAATATTACCAGAATATATTTGTGACTGTTAATGGACTACAAGGATAATAGTATCAAAACATTTGTGAACCAAGGCATGTTAACAGAATATGTTTGAAGTAGGTTAGTAACTGTTAACGTAGTGTTTTTACCAGGATATATTTGAATTAAGTTTGTTTGTGACTGTTAACGGACTGTAAGGACAACAGCATAAAACATTTGTGAACCAAGGCATGTTCCCAGTTCTCCACAGTCAGAGTCCGTGTGTGTGAGGCCGATTACGGCAGATTTTTCTTTTCTGGAATTTAACATCTTTACACTTTGAGTGATATCAGACAGCAGATTTTGTGGGCGTGTACTTGTCGCTAACAGTGGCGCTCACAGGTCAGACGTTTGCAGATGGAGAGACTGAAGAACTTTGACTTTGAGGACTGGCGGAAGCGCTACCTGCGGTGGATGCACCACAACAAGGCACGCATCATGGATTTCTTCCGCAGGCAGGACCGCGACCGCGACGGCCGGGTCACTCGCAAAGAGTTTATCGACGGCATCATTGCTTCCAGTGGGTATCTGTAGTCACTTCCTGCTTTGAAATTGAATGATTATTTCTACATTAAAAAAAAAAATTACATGGTTTTTTTTTGTTTTGTTTTTTTTCCAGCCTTGCTTTTAAACATTTTTTTGTTGTATGTTATCAGGGGAGCTGGATTTATCTCTCATCCCCAGCCTTGTTTATAAGGATTTATTCTTTTTTTATATATGTTCTCTGGGGAGCTGGGTCTATCTCTCATCTTTTCTTCTCTAAGGGGGTGATACATTTAATTTTAGATGCAGTCGACAGGTATTCATCGCTGGAATGCCCAAACTGTTTGTATCTCAGGAACCAAAAATGCCATTGCATTCATCATTGCATTGTTTACATTATCACAGAGTTCATTTTGTAAAGGATGGATGAGTCTTCCCGGGGTTTTTTTTTAAATTGATTGAGTTGTTTTTCTTGTTCCTTTTTTGAGACGATATTGATGAGTCCAGTTATGATTTTAGTTCAGTTTTGATTCATTTTAGAAAGATGAAAAAAAAACATGCTTTGCTGTCAAACTACAGTGAAACCAGTACATTTCTTTCTTCCCCTTCCTGCCTTGTAAGTGTTATGCTTCCCTTGTTGTCCTGTTAACATTGCTGTGTTCCCATGTGTGTCCAGAGTTCCCAACCTCCAAACTGGAGATGGAGAAGGTTGCCGACATCTTTGACAAAGATCGTGATGGCTTCATCAACTACAAAGAATTTGTGGCTGGTCTCCGGCCTGACAGAGATGTGGGTGATACTGTTCGTGTGTGTGTTGTGTGTCCATCTGTCGTGTTTTGTGCTGTTGTTTTGTTGTTGGTGTTTTTTTGTTTGTGTGTGTGTGCGTGTGTGTTTTGATTTGTTTCACCACAACAGATTTTTCTGTGTGAAATTCAGGCTGCTGTCCCCAGAGAAAATGAGTTGCAACAGTTCAGTATCACCCATGTGTGTGTATATATATATATATATATATATATATATAATATATATATATTAAAAATATATATATCTCTTTTTTTTTTTTTTTTTTTTTTTTTTTTCTCTCAGGTTGTGTGTGAGGTTTGTGGTGGGTGTTGTGGTTTTTTCAAACGGTACCAGCAACGGGAGCGAGCTATGGGTTCTTATGTGCACTAGTTCGGCACTTAAAAAAAGGGAAAAACATTGTCCCGCTTACATGTAGAGGGATAAGATGGGTCGGTCATGTTATTCTGCCAAGAAATCCACGATATGACAATAATTTCCAGGCTCTAAACGGTCATTGAGGTAACCTGCTATCAAACTAGTGGTTGGACATAATTTGTTACGGTTGGATCACAAAAAAAAGAAAATGAAACAAAATCACGGATTGGCACGTTTCGAATTGTCCAGAAAAACAACCACAAGCCACGCCCAGGAAAAATTAGTTTCGAAACTAGCAAACAATTGAACAAATTCTCGTGGCATCTAGGACTGCTGTGAAGTGTGTGTGAAGTGTCTGGGTTTGTGATATCCGTGCTTGTAGGGTCGCGTGGTGATGTTTGTCAGTGTGTGTGGTCTGTGAGTGATACTGTACTGGTGTGGGTTTTCTTTGAATTCACAATATGTTTGTCTTGTCAAAGTCTTGATATGTGGCCGGTTGCGTATCTGTAACCTCCGTATATGTTGTTGAGGGGCTATCCCATTTATCTCTTCATAAAGGATAAGCTCATTTGAAACACAGTAGGATGATAGAAGTTTGGAGGCGTTGAAATGTGACGAGGGGATGCCTTGTTAAGACAACACAACAAGAAGATGATCAACAAGTGAAGGTACAAGGTACTGGACGCCAAGAGATCGGAGAAGGCAATACCGGGAGGGCAACTGTGGCAGGTATGGTAACAAGGTCACATGAAAGGGTGTTGAGGTCCTGGAATTGTGCTGCTTCCAAATCACCTGAAGATAACATAACATTTGACACAAAAGCATCATAAGATGGACATGGACTGCCGTGTGTGTATCTACATAACCAAAAGACTACATCATGGTGTGTGAAACTCAGCTAGGGATGAACATTGCCAAGACATGCAGTTTCCCAGAGTGACATTTTGCCAAGTACAGCATTTAATGATGGACCTGATTGGCAAATTACTGCCACTGCGTAAATTAAGGGATAATAAGTTTGATGGGTGAGAAGATGTACCTGGAAATAAATTGGAAAATTCTGTTTTGAACTGCTTCAAACCAGATGTATTGTTTGGATGTTTCCCACTCTACTCTGATTGCAGATTGAGACGCCCGGACCTGGAATGATGCGGGTGGAGCGGTCCTATGAGCAGCTGGTGATGAAAGACGGCCGAGAAGCGCATGCTGCTTTGTCTTCACACTGCCATACAAAATGAATTGTGTCCTGTAGGCACGGCGATGCATCCCAGCTGGATGCTGGTTGGCCAACGTTAGATGCCTGATATTCGTATTGATGTATGTGAATGGGGCCAACATGGGCATGTCGTTTCACTCCGGAAATCAGTTAGAGTTGAGGAGGAAGGGGAGTTGGTGAGGAGGAAAAGCATGGGATTGAAGAAAACCTGACATGAAATTCATACCATAATAAGCTAACTAAGTTTGAAAGAATTACCAAAACAAGATGAACTTATGTTCCAAATCCAGACAAGGATGGAAAATGTCTAACAGAAGAACAAGACATCCTAAAGCGATGGACAGAATACTGCTCAGAGCTATACAACATACAGACCACAGGTGATCCAGCAATACTGAATGTTCCACCAGCCACTGATAACAGTAATCACCCATACTCCGTGAAGAAATAGAGGCAGCAATAGCATCGCTGAAAAAAGGGAAATCGGCAGGAGTGGACAACATCCCATCAGAACTGGTCCAAGCAGGGGGTGAAGTTATGATAGATGTGCTACTGAAAATCTGCAACAAGATCTGGCAAACAGGGGAATGGCCCACACCGTGGACACAATCACTGATCATCACCCTCCCCAAAAAGGGCAATCTCCAGCAGTGTCAAAACTACCGCACCATCAGCCTGATTAGTCATCCCAGCAAAGTCATGTTGAAGATCCTGCTTAACAGACTGAAACCACAAGCAGAAAACATCATTGCTGAAGAACAGGCAGGTTTCAGACCAGGAAGGAGCACAACTGAACAAATCTTCAACTTGAGGTTGCTATGTGAGAGGTACCATCAACACCAACAAGACCTCTACCACGTCTTCATTGATTTTAAGAAGGCATTTGACAGGGTCTGGCATGCAGCTTTGTGGGCTACCATGAATCTGTACAACATCAACGCCAACCTGATCAGACTGATACAGCACCTCTATGACAAAGCCACCAGCGCCGTCTACCTCAACAATAGCATCGGGGACTGGTTCAGAACCACAGTTGGAGTGAGACAAGGCTGTCTACTCTCCCCAACACTCTTCAACATCTTCTTAGAAAGAATAATGGCTGACGCACTGGAAGAGCATGTAGGAACAGTCAGCATAGGCGGCAGAACAATCACAAACCTACGTTTTGCCGACGACATTGATGGACTGGCTGGAAAAGAAGAAGAACTGGCAAGCCTGGTCAAACATCTAGACAAAGCCTCCACATCGTATGGAATGCAAATCAGTGCGGAGAAAACCAAACTGATGACTAACAACACCAACGGCATCAGCATTGACATCAAAGTCAACGACGAAAAGCTTAAAACAGTCCACAGCTTCAAATATCTGGGAGCAATCGTGTCAGATGAAGGATCTAAACCAGAAGTACTCTCGAGAATTGCCCAAACAACAATGGCACTCAACAAGCTGAACACCATCTGGAACAACAAAAACATCGCTCTCAGCTCAAAAATCAGACTGATGCGTTCCCTGGTTATTTCAATATTGCTCTACGCCTGCGAGACTTGGACCCTGACTGCGGACATCGAGAGAAGAATCCAAGCTGTCGAGATGAGATGCTTTCGTAGACTACTTGGCATCTCCTACAGAGACCACATCACTAACACGGAAGTGAAGAACAGAATCAAGCAAAGTATTGGACCCTACGAAGACCTTCTGTCCATAGTGAAAAAACGCAAACTTAGGTGGTATGGACACATCTCCCGATCATCTGGTCTTGCCAAAACGTTCCTGCAAGGCACCGTACAAGGAGGCAGAAGGAGAGGACGGCAGAGGAAGAGATGGGAAGACAACATCCGGGGTTGGACAGGCTTGACGCTCGGTGACGCCCTGAGGAAATCAGAAAACCGTGAAGAGTGGAGAGGGGTGGTGGCCAGGTCAGCAGCGGTGCCCCAACGGTCTGAACCCAGACTACGGGAGAGGTGAAGGTGAAGGTGATATATATATATATATTTTTTTTTTTTTTTTTTTTTTTTTTTTTCTGTCTTCATGTGTTTTGGTGTGTGTGTTTGTGTGTGTGTTGTTGTTGTTGGTTTTTCTTTATATCAAACTGGCTTTTACTACAGTAATTTTCCAGGGACAGCATTTTGATGCTATGGGTTCTTTTATGTGCACGTAGTTCATGCTGCTTTAAAAAAAAGGGGGGAAAAAAACAATTCTGTTTCTGCTTTCATAGTTCATGAGGTGATCAAAAGTATTGAAGGTGGTCATGTTAGCTCGACTGATAAGAATTCCCAACAGATACTGATAAATAATTTTCCAGTCTAAAACTGGTCTTTGAGTAATCTATCAAATTAGTGTTGGAAATTTTAACCTTTGAATTACGGGTTGAATCAAAGAAGAAAAAGAAAATTCAGAAATCACAAGGATGGCATGCGTTTTCGAAAACCTTGGTCCTATCACCAAGAAAAAAACACACCACCCCAACCACGACCTTCATGCTGAAACAAAATCTCAGTTTCAAAGCTGACCGCAAAACACATTTGTACAAATCTGCTTTCGTGGATGTCTGGGTGCTGCCTTGTGCATGGTGTGTGTGTGTGTGTGTGTCTCTGTGTGTGTGTGTGTCTGCGTGTGTGTGTGTGTGTGTGTGTGTCTGCGTGTGTGTGTGTGTGTGTCTATGTGTGTCTGTGTGTCTGTGTGTGTGTATCTGTGTCTGTGTGTGTGTTTTTGTGCTTTGACATTGGCACATTCTGTTTGTCTTGCTCACAAGTCTTGATTATTGTGGCCCAGTGTTGTTCGTTCTGTAACCATTTTTTCTCGTATATGTTGATTGTTAGTACTCCGGGCTTTCTTTTTCTTTTCTTTTTTTTTTTTTACAAAGGAGGTAGAGTGCATTGTGAATCCACATTGTTATGGTTATGATCATGAATGTTGTTGTTGATGGCGTGAAATGTGAGGAGGAGTTGCATTGTGTGGGCAGACAAAACCACCCACAACAGAGGAGATGATTCAGGACGAAGTGCGGCGCCAAGTGTGCAAGTGTACTTGTGTCCGGCAGTTCAAGATTCACAAGATCGGAGAGGGCAAATACCGGGTGAGTGCAACTTGTTCTGCAGGCTAGTAAAACTGGTCAGCATTGAAGGTGTGTGTGTGTGTCTGCATGTGTGCTTCCACAGAGTGATTCAGCCTGAAGAATAATATGTCTGTTCAAAATTATCTATAAGTTTTTGTGTGATCAGTTTTGTTTCTCATTGAATAAGAAGCTACTACATTGGCTGGTGTGACTCAGAGAGGATGAACATTGCCAAACATGCAGTCTTTCACACAGCGGTGACAGTTCTTTCTTTTTTTTTTCACTACAGTCATTATAATACTGGATCCTTGATACTGGACAAAGATTAGCTGCTTCATCTGCGTTAAATTGTAAGGGATAATGGTAATTTTTGTTTGGGGTGGGTGAGACACTGAATGCTACCTATGGAATTGATTCAAATAAGGAAATATTCATGTTTTGAACTGTTCAGAACCACGTGATGTATGTTTCGCGATGTTCATAACCCACCTCCTACTGTCTGGCAGTTTGGAGACTCTCAGAGACTGCGCCTGGTTCGGATCCTCCGCAGCACAGTGATGGTGCGTGTGGGTGGGGGCTGGGTGGCCCTGGATGAGTTCCTGGTGAAGAATGACCCGTGCCGAGGTAAGGCCTGCATGGCTGGGGCTTTGTTCTTCCACCACTGTCCGTACACACATGTCCATCATCTGTGTCCTGTCAGGGCCCTGGCTTGATGCATCCCAGCTGGATGCTTGGTCTGGCCTCATCCTCTGTCCCTCAGACCTGTGTCGCTGTCATTCCGCTGTTGTCATTGTGTACACTGTTGTTGTTTTTCTGCCACAAGTGGTCTGTGTTGTCTTCATCTCTTCTGTGTACTGTTTGGTTTTGAGGATGGGGGGTGGGGAGGAGAGAAAACATGGGATGTGACAATTATAAGCCTTACATGCTTTTCTGCTCATTATTACTGTTGATACTTGTATAGTTTTTCTGGTCATCTGTTTGAAAACATGAAATTCTTCATCATTACTGTTAAAGAAGTGTATCTTATTTCCAATGTCTTTATGAAATCTGATCTTTATCTCTGTTTATTTTGTTGTTGTTTTTTTCTTTCTTCAAACCTTTCTCTCTGAAGTGACAGAACCAGGTATCCTTAGTGTACCTCTTTTTTTTCTTTCTTGAGGTTGAAGAAAACGGATGTTATTGACTTTTCCCCCAGTGTGTGTGATGTGAGGGTGTGTGGTGACTCTCCTGTAGACACCCCCCTTTCTGTCGCTGTTGTCAGGTGTGTGTGGTTTTCTCTCTTTCTCCTCTGTTCAACTACAGAGAGGCCGTCATGGTGCATGGCCAATATAGCTAGCTGCACTGGGGATGGTATTATATATATATTGGTATATAAGTTGCCTTTTGGTCTAAATTATGCAATTTGAGAATGGGATGATATGAATAATATATATTTTGGTATATAAGCTGCCGTTTTGTCGTCTTCATGCAGTTTAGAATGGGATGATATCTTTATGATATGTATACTGATATGTAATCTGCCTTCTTTACACAGTAATGATGTGCATTTGCGAATGAATGGTTGAGGTGGATGATTACTTTTCTGTTCATATTATGGGTGTCTGGTTTTCTGTTCACATAATGGGTCTTTGATCTTTTTTTTTATTTCCGTGATGGCCCTTTGATCTAAACACTACAAGTTGTGAAACTATAGAGAGAGTGAACATTATGGCTTTGAAATGAGAGTTTACACTGGCTTTGAAATGCAAGTGATGAGTGATTTTGTATGGCTTTGTATCCAGAGTTCCAGTACAGTAAGTATCATAGAAAACATCCACTCTCATTCCATAATGGTCTGTCATGTCTGTATTGTATTTATCACATCAGAGGAGACGGGGCAGTCCATCGTTACATGACAATACTAGAATGTTTTACCAACACGTCTTTATAAAGGAACTAACTGTTGGTGACTAACGGTGGTTAAAACATCCATGGTGCATGCTGCCTCAACCCTTACTTGAATCAGAAAGGAAATACACTTTGGGAAAGAAATCTTTACATTTTGAGGGATAACTTTGTGCAGATGGTTGATATGATTTTTTTCAGGGTGTTAATTATTAAGCCCTGGTTCATTATAAACGACATCCAACATGTCATGTTGACCTTTGACTGACTGCAGTGGAAGTGTAATCATATCAGTGCAGACATGATACATGGAATGTTGAAATGTTTGAGAGACAGAAAGGGAAATGCAAATTTGACAGTTTTTGAAAAGGACAAACAAGAAACTAAAATGATTCCCAGTACCCTCCCTCCCTCTGAGCTGCTGTTGGGGGTAAATGTAATCTGCTTCATACTTCATTCATAGTCATGATAGTACTTGCTACATTCATTCATCGTTCCAGTTTTGGAAACTACATCTGTTAATTCATATGTCGTTCCAGTCATGACAATATTGAATGCTAGGCTAGTCAGAGAACATATCTTGTCATTTATCTGTGTACAAGACAGGTTCATGGTCATATCTTTTGTATTACTACCCATGTTAAGAACTTATGTGCTTGCAAATATTTGTATATAGAACTTAAGTGCATGCATATATTTGTATATGTATGAATATATTACTTGTTAACAGTTTTATCAGCACTACTGTGTTGTTTTATCTCAGCTGTTGTTTCCAAGGATGTGCAGGTGTTTTGCTGGATGATTGATAAATGTGTCTGTTTATTATATTGTGTACATGTTTTGTATAGTCTACCAGATGGCGTGTTGTGTGTAGAATGCGTGTGACTTTATGTCATCAAGGAACACATCCCATGCAGAGTGTTTTCCTGCAGATAGCACACTGTGTGCATTGATGTTGTTTCTTCTTTTATAGTTTTCTTTCTTTTTCATTATGAAATGTTCCACTGCTCCTGTAGTCCATAGCAGTAAGCATCATGTTGTTATTTAAATGTTTAGATCCTGTTATTGTTGTTTTTTTGGGAGGAGGAGTAAGGGGGAGAGAAGTTCTTTGTGGGTCCAAGAAAAACTGGAAAAAAAAACAACAGAAAAAGACCGATCCAATTAATGATTTTAACATTTTTCAATGACAGGTTGAATGAATGACCTAAAAAGTTATGATCAGCTGTGTAACATTCGGAACGATCACACCATTCACTCACAAAATCATAGATCTGTACATTGCAGGCTGCATATGTGGGATGGCAGAATATGTATAAAAGAAACAGAACAATCGTCTTACCCCCCAGACTGTGCAATGAGGAAGCAGACAGTGTACAACTGTGTTAACATTTTCTATTTGAATTTTGTGTGTTTTCTTTGAAGCAGCACTGTGTGCTACTGTTTTGGCATTTCAGTGTTTTGTTTTCAGCAGCAAATGTAGCTCATGTATGGGACATACAACATGGGATATCAGTCTAAAAATGGGAAAAAAAATTACTGTGAACCTTAAAAAAGAAAAAAAAAAGAAGAAGAAAGAATTGTCTTTTATTGTGTGCTGAGCCTCTGCAACTTAGTTTGAACACCCAACCATTTTAGATGACATGAAACTTACACATTAATTAAGCTGATAAAACCCGATTCTCCTCAGCTTCTCTCAGAAATAGATAGGGTTTGGGGTTGTGTCTCAGGGTTTTTTCTATGCACGTGTCTGTAGGCATTAGTTCATGAAGCAAAGATGGTGTGGGACAGTTCAAAGTGTGATGAGAAGTTAGGTGTAGTTCCAGTGATACATTTTTATTTCATAAATGAGAAAGTATTTGTGCACGTTAGTTGTGTTGTTTTTCTTCTTCTTTTTTTTTCTTCTTTTTTTTTCTTTTTTTTAATTTTGTATTTTGTATTTTTTAATTTTCAGTTGTTAGTCATACATCCAGTACATCAGAAAATTGATTACTGTAGTCTTCCACATAGACAATCCCCCTATTTTTATATAGAAGAAATAATCTGTTTCAAGTATATGATTATATTTTTTGGCGCATTTAACATTCTCTTTCGTAATCATTCCTACTCATGCATATCTTTTAGTGATGGAGCAAGGAAAGTGATTAAAGCACTGTGATATAACGTCTGTTCTTTTCCAGCTTTAGTTGTGGATGATGAAGAGAAAATCTGAAGGAGCAAAAGAATGATGTCTATTTTGGAAAAGGCTTTAATGGAGGCTTATGATGAGATTCATTTCTATATGTACTGTGTCTGATTCTTCTCAGGAAAAAGTATATATATATATATATATATATACACATGCCTGCTGTTATTCATGTGTACATCATATATCTTTACATGGACGAGGAGTATTTCCTGAAAACGGTTTACACATCTTTCAAACCTGTATGTGATTCCGCTTTTTAGGAATGATCATCCGCATGCCTCACCAGTGTACCGATTGTAAGTGTTTGTTATCCGACCTGAATGTGCACTTGCTGCTTTTTTTCTTCTTTTTTTTTTCCAATGTTTGTTTCTGTTTGTTTTTTATAATTTGAATGACTGGTAATGAAGTTTTGTTTTTGTTCTTCTTGTTGCTTGAAAGTTGGGCTGTGGAGGCGCAAATTTCGGTTAAAAAGACGCATCCTCCTGCAGCCGGCCATGGAAGAGGAGCGTAGGTTGTATTTGTGTCAGCACTGCGAGGATATCAGCTGCCCGCTCCATTCCTCCTCGGCTGCTTCTCAGCCCCAAAGTCAGTCCCAGCGTCACGACGGGGTCTCTCTCCCACTGTTGATGCATCTTCCCTTCTTCCTTCCTTCCTTCCGTCCTGGGTTTTGTTGTGACGGTTTTGATTTTTTTCCCTCCTGGTCCGTAGCGATCCTCACTTCTCCTTGGTTTGTTGCTGTCGTGGGTGTGTGTGTTGTTTTGGGTTTGCCTCTTCCCGAGCATTGTGTCGTAGCGGAGTGAGAAAGAAGTCTGGTTTTAACTCACATGTCTGAGACATTGTGGTTGGTTTGGTTTTGATGTTGTTTTTTTGGTTTTTTTTGTTTTGTTTTTTTTACTCTCCCATAGCTTATGGCTTTCCTGTGTTCTGACCTTGTGTTGTTTGGTTTCAGCCACACCAGTTTTTTCCTTGCTGCTTTTTTTTTTTTAAGTCCTTGTGTAATTTTTTTTTTTCTTTTTATGCTCACACCCATGTTTTTTTACCAACTGGATTTTTTAGAATAATATTTTGATTTTGTTGTTATTCAGCTTGAGCAAAGGGGGTGTTTCAATAACCACTGGAAATGCTTAAAGAGTGACAAGGACTTTCGTAAATCAAAATTTTATTATCTGATTATCATTATCAAATTGTATCGCCTGAATTTTTAACCAAAACATTTTTGCTGATTTGCCAAGAGCAAGACTGCTTTCATTGTCTGACTTTATTTTTCCAAATTTTGTGTGTGTGTTACAATGCCTAAATGATACAAGTTTGTGCATGACCCAGTTGTAATTTTGTTTTGCAGCTTTATTTTTATTTGTCAATTGATGCATGGCAGTGGGCTTTGAGTTTGTTCCATGTGCATCCCTCCTCCCTGCCTCCCTCCCCTCTTCTCCCTGTGTGTGTGTGTTCCCTGTGTCACTGTCACGGCACACAGCTACTGCACTGGATGTCATGTGGGTCCCTCCCACCTCTACACCTTACCCTGTAGTCACTGGTTTTTGTAACAATCTGACGGAAGTCGATTGGTTCAGGCCTCAGGCTTGCCTTTTTTTCTTCTACTACACACACGGCAGCCGCTGACTGTGGATGTTTTTGGTGTGTGGAGTGTTTCTGTTGTGGGCGATGTGACTCACAGGGCTTGATGCAGTGTTGGATTTGGTGGTGTGATGTTTTCCCTTGATCACTTGACGGTGTGTTCCTTGGTGTCGGTGTTAAGTGTGGGACAGGACTGCAGTGTGATGGTTATAGCAGGGCTGCACCCTCCCTCCCCTCTCTCCCTCTGCCCCTTCCCCCACCCCCACTCACCTTCAGGGAGTGGTTTGACCTGTAAGAAGATTTTTTTTGTTGTTGGGGGGATTTGGGGGTGTGGGGGGTGTCACTGTTAATTGGTGCTAGTGAGGTGCTGAAAATTTGGGTGATGGGTTCCCTTTTAATTTAATTTAATTTTTTATTACTTTGATTACTCGGATCTGTACTGATGCTTGGAGCAAATGCTGGGTCAGTCCTGGCCCAGTTTGTTTGATTTCTCTGTCTCTTTCTGTATGTCTCTGTCTCTGTCTCTTTCTGTATGTCTCTGTCTCTACCTCTGTCTCTGTCTGTCTCTTTCTCTCTTTCTCACTCTCTCACGCTTTTTTTCTCTCACTTCCTGTTTAGGGCACACAAGGGCACACACTGCCCATATCCTCCAACTCTTGCAAAATCATTTTATTATTATATCACTTGCTTCTTATTGTTTTTTGCTGTTGTTGTTGTTGTAATAGTCGATGTTAGTACAAGAGGAGACAACATCACATCAAACATGAATTAAGTGCAAAATGTTATATTACTCCTTTTTTTTCCCCTGAATTATCTTTTATGAGCATTTATCTGCTTCAGCGAGCTTGTGTATAATGGTTTTCAGTTATGTGTCCATGGTGTTCTGGTCTGTCAAACTTTCTCTTTCCTGTTTTGATTTTTTTTCTTTTTTTAAAAATTATTTGCTGAATGGTACATATGGTAAAAAAAAACAAAAAAAAAACAACAAACAAACTGTTGTTTCTTTAGATTTTTTCTTCTTTAAGTGGAGCATAGTGTGTATGTATTGTGCATATGGTATTTGCATCATCTTTCTTTCTCTTGCTGTGTCTGTCTGTCTCTCTCTTTTTTTCTTTCTCCTCTCTCTTTCTCTCTGTGAGTTTAGTTAAATCTTATGCTGTCTTTTTATTTAAGAAATGAATATATTTTACTCTTGTGGTGCACCTCTCTTACTAGTCATTACATATTACCATGTCCTTAAGTACGGAACAAAAGTTAACAGTTGGAAAGTAAGGTCTCTGATATCACCAGTATATTTGACAGGACATTAAACAGGTTTCCTTCTCTGAAAAGAATGCGAGACCTCAATCTGATGAAAAGAAATACCAAAAGGGAAAAAAGTGTTATTTTCTAGATAGGACAGTACACATTTCGACACAGAGTGAAAGGAAACATTTGATCAAGTGATCAATTCCCAAAATGGCATGTTGATTTATAATTGTAGCTCTTTACTACTACTAAGCTAAAGCATGCAGTTCTTTAGAGTAGAAATGAAATAGTGTTACAGACAATATTGGTTTCACATGGTTCCCAAAGTGCCAGAGCCAAAAGTACTCTACACATGGACTGGAATTTTCACTCCCTTGCACCACTCCTCTAGACCTTGAGTTGTGATCTGGGTACTAGCCTGTAAGATGAGACGATAAACCGAGGTCCCATGTGCAGCATGCACTTAGCACATGTAATGGAACACATGGTAGCAAAGAGGTTGTTTCTGGCAAAATTCTGAAGAAAAATCCTTTTCAGCAGTGTGACAAATCCACTTTGAAGACAAGGAAAAAAATTGTAGCACTGCACATTGATGTGCTGTTCCTTTGTGGAGCAACCTGAATTTGGCACAGAGCAATCTGTTGTGACAAAAAAATAATTTTATGCAATACAATTACACATTCATGTGGGAGAAAATTCTAGTTCTGCACTGTGGCAACACGCTCAAGAAATCTGTTGTGACAAAGAAGTAATACAGTACAACACAAATACGATTTGCATGTAGAAAAAAGTGGTGCCTTACTCTGGTGACAAGCCCTCCCCTGGGAGAGTGAGAAACCTGAATTTGACAGGGTGAGATCTGTTGTGGTGCAGTACAGGAGCTCTGTAGCTGGTTAACACTAACACTGAATGTTGGTCATAGTGAAGTAAATGCATGCGACCAAGTTAACATGAAGTACTTTGATCCTGTTCCACTTAATTGATTGTGATTGAGCCTTCAAACCAAGCAGAGGATTATTAACATAGTTGAAAACTGATTCTGTATTTACTGTGGAGGTTTTTACTCGTGAGTAAAATAGTGTGCGTGTCTGGTAGATTGATGTAGACTTCTCATGGCAGCAGTGTTTTGAAATAAGATAATTTGGAGAACTTTTTTTTTCTTTGGTCACAATGATGCATTATATTCTTGGGTCTGGGATTATGATTTGTCTGGACTGGTTAGTTCCTGATAGATTTAATTTTTCTTAGTGTTACTATCTTACTCTGATAAAGATGTGTTGGATCCTTAGTGATGTAAATGTACAGCTCAAAGGTGTACAGATTATGCATATATTTTATTTTGTAGTTGTTGCCAGAAAAAGGTGATAGGTTTTATTCTGCTTGTGGGGTGGTTTTTTGTGTGTGTTTTTGTTGTTTTGTTTTTGTTTTGTTTTTTAACAAACTGATATATTTCTTAAACAAAATTACAATGCCTATTTTAACTTCTTTTTTTTTTCAATCAAGTTTTAAGAATATCGAAAATTACCAAACTGGTAGGACAGATATTGTGAAGTCAGATGTTCACACAATTCCTTCACTGATTTAGTATCAGTTTGATAAAAGAAAAAGAAAAGGTATTTAAAAAAAAAAAAAAAAAAAAATGCCATGCCCTGTGTTTTCTGGGTGTGTTGAATGACAGAGCGTTGACTTTGGCATCACTTTTCAGCCAAGGGTCGCACCAACGTGGAGCTGCGAGAGAACTTCATTCTGGCGGCGGGGGTGAGCCAGTCGATGACGGGCTTTGTGTCCAAGAGCCCAGGCGGCTCCTCCCAGTCGGAGACCTCCACCAACAACTCGCCCACCAGCCGCTCCACTGGGTCCTCCATGTCCGGCCCCATCACCAAGGTAACGGGGCAGAGGGTGTGTGTGTGTGTGTGTTCATTCTTTAGTTTAGCATCTTTTCACTATTAGTGATATTAGACTATTTAGAGAAAAGAATAAGAAAGTGGGGGGGCGGAGGGGGGGGGGGGAGGAGGAAAACAGAAAAGGTAGAAAACTACGAAAAAAAATGCATAAATAACATGCAATTACATTTAACAGTAACAATTCAGTAGTAGCAATAATAATCAGAAACCATAAACACAATTCTGAAGTGCATTAAAGGAATGTAGAAACAGGGCTATGAACTAATGCCTGTGAAAGTTCGTTTGACCATAAGAACCTTGTTGGAAATAACTTTCCAAAAATCATCTGCAGAATAGTTATTCTCTTTGAAATACTTGGGCAAGAAGGTACGTAACTGCTGACAGTGAAACAAACAATGATGCAAACTGAACTGCTTACCACAGGTGCATGAAACATTTTTACTATATTTTGTCTTCAGCGCGTCAAGTTTTATATGGAAGAAAGTAGAGGTTATTAATCTTGTATAGCAAGCTGATGGATTCGTTATCTTTTCTTTAATAATATTCTCGGGGAATAATGTCCCTTTATGTTTTAAAAAACTTTCCCTTCCATCGGTTATGAAATCGACCTTATACTGATTTTTCTAATAAAGTGTATGTGTTTGTGGCTATGTGTGTGTCTGAGTGCCTGAATAGAATAGAATACTTTATCACTTTCATTAGTAGACATCAGTAGGTCATATGGTGGTAAGATGATTCCCTCAATATATCTGCCTTTCATACAATAGAATACTTAAGGCCAGACATGGCAGCTGTTTCTAAAACAGTTTTATACTAAATTCTGATTATCATTATAGGTGGATATTATAGGTATCACCCAGGATGCACAAAAATATATAAAGACAAAACCAAACCACTCTTCATGCACCGGTTGCCATAAGTTCTTTCATCACAGCTGTTTACTTTTAAAAAATTCATGAACAGAAAGTGTCATTTAAAAAAAAAAATGGATGAAAAATTCAATTTTATAAATATAATGCTATCCCAACGTAGAAAGTGAGTTAAGGTCATAATAAATCAAAAACGAAATTGATTCATGAAGTACTTTTTTTTTTTTTTTTTTTTGTCGGCCATTTTGAATCATTTCCCTGGCAACCGGTGCATGAAGAGTGTATTTTTCTTCCTTTTTTGTGAATCCTGAGTGATATCTAACAATATCCACCTATAATAATATTCAGAATTTAGAATAAAACTGTTTTGAAAAAAACAGCAGCCATGTCTGGCCCTAATAACTTTCATTATTATGCATCAATAGGTCATATGGTGGTACTGGATATTGTCTACAATAAACCTGCCTTTCATAGAATTGAATACTTTATAACTTTCATTGGTATACATCAATAGGCCATCATGGTGGTAGGATATTTTCCCCAGTATCCCTGCCTTTCATAGAATAGAATACTTGATAACTTTCATTTGTATACATCAATAGGTCATATGGTGGTAGATTTATTTTCAAGACTATACCTTCCTTTCATAATACCATTTTGGTCTGTGTGAATTATCTTAGTATAGCAGTTTTTCATTTCTTAGCAGCTCATCATACTGCCAGTTTTTAGATTGTATTTAGTGAGGATATACTGTATTTAGTGAGGATATTGGAATCAAGTTTTGTTCTTTAGACTGTATTTAGTGAAGATATACTGTATTTAGTGAGGATATTGGAATCAAGTTTTGTTCTTTAGACTGTATTTAGTGAGGATATACTGTATTTAGTGAGGATATTGGAATCGAGTTTTGTTCAGCAGTTGGTGTTTTTTGTTGGGATTTTTTTCATCAATAAAGAAGATAATTACTGTGAAATTTTTACTTAGGGATGAGATTAAGCACCGATATTACCTTCTTTTTTTTTTAATATTCCACCCCACCCCTAAATTCGTCTTATGCCAAACTGTGGAAAGGCTAGGCTTGTCTTGGTGATATTTGGCAGTGTTGGTGGGAATAGATTTTTTTTTTTTTTTTTTTTTTTTTTTTTACAGAACACTGTAATCGACAGTAATGGAACTTGATGTGTGCAAAGTTTGAAACTTACTGCATTTTTTCTCACGTTGTTGCATGTAAGTGACCTAGATTTCTTGGACTAGTGCCTCTTGAAAAGGTTTGTGTTGTTTTGTGTTGTTGTGTATGTGTGTGTAGGTTGTTTTTTGTTGTTTTTTTTACTTGACGAATAAAGTTATGATAGCAGATGATGCGCTGCATACCTACAGACCTGTTTAACTGAACTACATGCCTCTTCTTCTTCTTCTTTGTTCGTGGGCTGCAACTCCCACATTCACTTGTATGTACACGAGTGGGCTTCTACATGTATGACAGTTTTTACCCTGCCATGTAGGCAGCCATACTCCGTTTTCGGGGGTGAACTACATGTGATTCCTTCACTGCTGACACGAGCGTGTTGGTTTGTGATGTGTCAGATTCGTGAGAAGACGATGTACCCCACACCATGGCGCCAGCGTGTGAAGACCAGCCCCGATGGGGAGGTGACGCAGATCATGTCCAGAACCGACCCGGACGGTCAGAAGGTCACACGCACCAAGGTCACGCGAGACATCAAAAGTCCTCGTTCCTCCACTCTGCAGAGTCCCAGAAACATCAGCAGTCCAGGTGAGGGTGGTTGTAGTCCGTGAAGTTATCATAGGGTGTGTGTTATAGTGTGTGTGTGTTTTGGCTGCCTAATTTCCCCCGCAGTTGGAAGCAGCCACAGATTATGAATAATGAAGGTAACTTGAGAGATCCAGAAAGAAGACCACATTTAGTTCGGTGGGTTCTTTGTTTTTTTTTGTTTTGTTTTTGTTTTTGTGTTTTTTTTCCAAATTATTGGCAGACTTTCTGCTGTTGTTTTCATTTCAGACTGTTGACAAGTCATGACAAAAAACTTGCGAAACTGAATTACGATGTATCCATGAACAATGGAGGAAGTTTTGCTGCAAAAGTCAGTACATTACTTGCTGCTCAAATGTTTTATGATTTCAAAAGACCCCTGAAATGCAAAGCAAGTCTAAAGATGAGGTTGACCACCAGTGGGTATAAAACTTGGTTGTATTTTTCCTTCTAACTATGTATTCCCCGTGTTATATACATTGCGTATGTGTATTGTTTTCCACTCTGGGAATGCTATCTCTTGGATGCTAGTCATACTGAGGTAAGAAGCTTGTTTAGTGAACTGTAGTTTTGTGTTGTACCTTTTTTTTGGTTTTTGATTCGCTTGCCGTAACAATGTGGGCCACTGAAGATCAAGTAGATGAACTGGTTGTATCGGTTCAGTTGTTTGGAGGTCAACTGTACAGAATGAAAGGAAACACCTTCAGGCACTGAACTGCTGATCAGAGGTCAAGGCCCTGTTTCAGCATGATGTTCTGTTCTTGGAGAAACGCACTTACTCCAGTTTTCCTCACTCCTTATTGTTGAAATATATAAATGAAAGACAAAAAGAAGGAAAAGCATCAACAACACATTCAAGCAGAGAAATAAGAAAAGCAAAACACACATGTGCGCGCACTCACACACGCATGCACGCGCACACATACACACACACACACACACGTGTGCACACACACACACACACGCACACACACACACACACTCACACACACACACAAAGTAATTAGAAAGAAATAAAAGGAAAAGAAAGTTGAAAGCATGAACATTCATCTCCAGAATCTGGAAGAGGATGAACTGCATTTATGTGAATGGCCATAGAACTACATGGTCTGGTTATTTTACAACAGTGTGAGGTGGCCAGTTGGTCTCTGCAGCTGCTTTTATTCTGCTAATATAAAAGCATTATTGAAGTTTTTTTAATACTGCTTTTTTTAAAAGTCAGAATATATATATATGTGTGTGTGTGTGTGTACAGTAAAACCAAATACTGAGAGAAAATGATGCAGAATTCATATCATTGGTTATTTTAATCAGTGGCCAGTAGCAGAACTAGTTGTTGTTTTTCCTGAATGTGGTATTAAACATTTAGGTATGACTGACATATATTTTACTTCCCAAACACCTTGCCAATCTGGCAGTAACAAGGTTATTTCTTTTTTTGTTGCTGTATTTTGTTTTAGTTCAGTGATGTAATCACTATCACCTGAAGGTTTTTAGTCTCCCACTTTCCTGTGTGGGTGGAAAGTTGGGTGTAGTCAGGTGGGTGGATGGGATGGTAACATCACCACCCCATCAGTGGTTCAGTGTTTGGTGTGTCTTCTGTTTGATAGTAATTAGTTAGTTTGTGTGCGTGTGTGTATCTGATTGGGAGTACAAAGTTGTTCTTCATTGCTCTGTTTTGGAATACACTATATAGACGCAAGCACTTGCGCGCGCGTGCACACACACACACAGCCATTCAGTCCATCCCTAGTTTTTCATGTCTCTTTGCAGCACTATCGATGACTGCCAGTTGTTGCTTGATTTTTGTGTTCTTTTCTGCACATGACTCCCCTTCACTGTCAGCCAGCATGACCTTTCCTGTCTGTGAGCCTCAGGTGGAGAACACTGTGAGAGGGCAGGGTAGGTGGACAGAGAAAAGATGAGAAAGATCACTGTCCACCATTCACTTCTGTGACCTCACTGTGGAACAAAAGAAAGAGGAAACTGAAATGGCAAGACCACATAACTGGGATCTGTGGCCTCTCCAGTACTGTCCTCTATGGGAAGAGGAGAGAGCAGTGGTCTGGAAGAAGCTTTGCTCAGACCCAGGCACTGGCACAGACCAGTGACAGATGGGGGTGTGGTGCATTGCCCCACCATGCAGAGCCTCTACAACCCTGGAGGGTGGAGGGAGCAGTAGCGGTGGAACGTAGCATGATTGCTATCTGGCACAGAGGGGCCCAGAATCCAGGAAGCTGTCCCGTCTTGTTTCTTTACCGAATGGACTGCTCAGCTTGTTCATCCAGTGAATCCTTTTCTTTCCCACACCTTCCTCACCAATTTCCTCACCCAGATGCATCTTTGAGATTTGTTTCACAGTGACATGCACACTGTTTCTGGGTGTTGTTCTATGATTTGCTGTTGCTTTAGATGTGCGTAGATTGTGAAGTTCATGTCAGAGCAGTTATTAGTTAGAAGACACCTGCGCAACTTTATTTTTATTCTTTGAAACTGTTTTAGTGTGTGTCCTACATATGTCTGTGCTTGTATGTGTGTGTGTGTGTGTGTGTGTGTGTGTGTGGATCTAATGTCACTTTGTTTCAAATAATAGAAGACATTTGTCATGTCAACACTCTCAGCTGATCAGTTGTTCCAGTCATGATAAGGTGTTTTGTTTTGTATGTTTTTTGTTGTTTTTTTTAATTCTGTGTGCATGCATCATACCTGTGTGTATCACTTCCTTATGAGTATATTGGAGCATGCATGTGTATGTGTGTATTTCAACATGTATGTGTTTGTCTGTGTGCATGAGTGAGGAATCATTTCCATGGATAAAAGTGTGAAAAGCATTTCAGTGAGTGAACGACTGTTAGCATTTCCACAAACATTGTGTGCCTGATTCACCCATCTGTAAAGTCTTAACATCAAAATAATATCAGCACCCTGAGTGTAGTGAATGGCTTTAGGGAGCTGTCCATTGATCCTGTGGTCAGTGGGTGTGTCTGAACTGTCCCTGTCACGGTACTGTCTGAGCAACAGTGGATATGCTGATCAGCTGTGGCTGACCCTAACACCAGTGCTGTCCACACTGCTGTCAGCTTGACAGAATCAAAGGGGCAACTGTGTTTAGTTGTTGTGTCCCTCATTTTGAACAAGTCCAGGGTGAGCACCTTCTGATAATGGAATTAGCTTTCATATATATTTTTTTCTTCATATATATATATATATATATATATGAAGTGCGACCATGAAAACATTAACTGGCCGCTTCCATAAGCTACCACTGTCAGTGTATTCTTGCTGTCATTGGTACAGACTCATGCAGTTGAGTAAAAAAACAGAATAATAATAAAAGATTTCTGCTGTACAGCAAACTAATCAACAAAGGAGTTAACAGGCCTCGTATCACACAGGTAGGAGGCATTAACACTGAATGTGTCATCAGCACCACCATCATCATCATCACTATATTTTTCTTTCTTCTTCACACTCACTCGCATGTACAAGTGTTCTGCATGCATGACTGTTTTTGTGCTGCCTTGTAGCCAACTCTTGTTTTGGGGGGGTGGGTGGTGTTTACTGTGAACGATGATGCTTTGATTTTCAGTCTTCCCATGAAGCCTGAATGCAGACTAACCCCATGTTGTGACGTGTCAACAGCCAGTCGCAGTTCCAGTCGGGCGGGCAGTATTACCGGCAGTCGACCGGCCAGCCGCACTGGCAGTGAGGCCAGCTCGGACATGGCGGAGCCGGAAGTGTACACGACCGTGCAGAGTGAGTCTCGCAATGTGGGGGGCCGCAAAGACACCACCCTGACCTACCAGACACACGTGGTGCAGACCAGGACTGTCACCCTTCCCTCTGCCACTCAAACCAAAATCTCCCGCATCCCGAAAATGTCTCCGGCAAAACCCAAGAAGTAACGACAGTTTGGTTGTTGTTTTTTCTTTATTTTTTTGTTTTGTTTTGTTTGAGTGAACAAGGACTTGGACGACGTGTGTGTTCCTGATGAAAGAGATGGTTCTTCTCCCTGACGGCGTCAATGAAGTCTTTCATTTCTGATGAGAGAGAACCCCCTTGGTTGTACATAATTCATACCTGCGTACTTTATGGTGTATGTGTGCCACGGAGAGAGTTGTGTAACCATTTGTTTGCCAGTAGTATATTATATAGCTTGTGTTGAGGAGACCAGAACGTATGTGTACACACATGAAGCGCTTTCTCTACTTTTTTTTTTCTATGTTTAATTAATCATTTCACAGAGATATGTCACCTCTAGCTTTAATTCTCACTTTCCTATGTTGCCAAGTTTGTGAGTGGTCAGAAAAAGAGATGTTCAGTTGGTGTTTCTATATAGCTAATGAATGGGAGAAAGGAATGCTTCAAGTAGTTATGTCCAGTTTTATGTCAACAGTGAATCATTTGCTTGCTCTATCAAGGGCACTGAGGTGTATATTTTCTGTGGTTGTGTCTTTTGTGATGACATGGGTTGCTCTCCATCAAAGCATTAGGGGCTGCTGTGGACCCTGGATGGGTCAGGCAAGCACAATGATGGAAGTTCACCGCTGTGGTAACAAGTTGTGCTGATGTGTTTTCTTGAGATATGGTTATTTGGGTCATTTGAAACAGAACCCATGTACGTACACTTTGTATTGATCTTGTCAGCACTACCTCTTGATTGTAAAATTTAACTGTAAAAAAAGAGAATTATTTGCATAAAATAACAAGGAAAAAGGTCAGATTTGTCTTGACACTGTTGTTGTAGATAAAACAGCTGAAATTATGTTGAGATAGGAAGGGTGAGGTTTACAATCAAGAGTAAGTGTACTTGGGTTATTGGCGACTGTTTCTTGGTTCAGCTTGGTATGTGTTCTTTTCTACCATGGGAATGCAACTTTCTGTGTTCATTGATTTCAGAATAAAACAATAAGCTGGAATGCCATGTCTATTTCATAAAGGTGCTTTTTCTTCATCATGCTTCATGCTGTATTTCTGCTGGAGATACAGATTTTTTTGATCATGGTATTGGCAAACTAAATTAGAAAGGAAAAAAATGTATATTTTCTGTCAAGAGCAGTCAGTTTTGCATGGTTGTTTGATACCTAATTTTGCTAGTTATGTTTCTGATCATGTCGCCAAGTTTCTGATTTTGATAATTTTGAATAAAGAAATTGATCACTGACCCATGATCTTCTGGAGATGAGATTGACCGGAATCAAACATTATGCAGACTTCTGTGATTTGATTGTAGTCGTTAATGAAGTTCTCTTGTTTTTCATCTTCCTGTAAACTACTAGTGTGATACTGTATGGATATGTAATGAAACCAGAAGCTTTTCTTGGTCTCACAATACTGTTGGATGTCTCAGCCTTTCGTCTTGTTGCAAGCCATTTCCCATTCTGTGGATGAATTGATTGCACGGTACAGGTTGACACTGTGTATATTTGTACGACCTGTGACAGACTGAAGTTATTTTTGTGGGTAGTGAATGTGACGTGGCTGACACAATGCTTGTGGTGTTGAGGCAGTGTGGGCGATGTGTGTGACAGAGAGGGGGTGGCAGAAAACTGGGGTGGTGTGTGGCTCCATTCTGATGGGAAAACCACACAACAAACCGCTTTCTTCATCACTTGGCTTCTACAGTCCAAGTGAAATTAATTCAGTTAACACATGAACATCCCAAGAATCAATACTTCTCTGATTAACTTATTTCCTGCGCGCTTTCTTACGAGGGGCAGGGGGGTGAGGAGAGTGCATGTGGTTCAGCTTTGCAGCTTTTGTTCACATTTATGTACATAGCCAGCCATGTGTACACAACGTTTTGGACAGAATTTAGAGTAGTTGTTATTTTTTGGCAATTTATTTCATCCTGATTCTTGAAAAAGGGTAACTTTTCTCTTGATATCATTCCTTTTTCGTGCGTGCAAGAGAGTGTGTGCTGTGTTAGCCATTTATTTTGGATTAATCTTACTCTCCCGTTATTTTCAGCCATTTATCTCGGAATAATCCTATTCTGTTTGTTTGTGTTTTTTGTTGTTGTTGTTTTGTTTTTTTAGGCCCCATAAAATAATGCTTACAGAATTATTTGACCATGACACGCAAACCTGTAGCCTGCTAAATATTATCACCATCTAGTGAACTTCAGTTAAGTGCATTTGGATATTGTGAACGCACAGTCTAACTTGAACTCTTTTTTTGACATAAATACCCCCATTAATAGAATTCTCATTTTGTCGGTGCACAGCCTTATTTTCTCAGTGTGTTTTAGATCCCATCGCCTTTAAACCAGCCACTCAGTTCTCTTAGTTTGCTTTTGCTGTGATGCTCAGTCATCTGTTCTTTTGCAAAACCTACCTTTGATTCTGAGTGGTAGTCTAGCTGCTGGCTGCATAATACCTGTACTGTTTCAAGAAGGGATGCCTATGGAATGATCATGTACCAATACAATATGACTGCATAACTACTGGCCAGGGTTGCCTATGGGTGGATCATGTATCACTACATAAGACAGCATCACTGTGGGTGGACAGGGGATGCCTATGGAATGAGTGTACCAGTAAATATTGCATTATTCTGGTTCAGGTGGACCACGTATCGGTGAAGTGAGGCTGATGCCATTGTTTGCAACATATAATAAATTACAAAGAATCTCGCTGCCTCCTTCCGTTTATTGTACCTGGATAACAGGTGGATGAATGGGTTGTCCTTTGTGTCTAGTTTCTCCCCCATTACTATGTTCGTGGGGAGTCCATGTTTCCTGTTTGCTTGTCTTATATCTCTGCCATGAGTGGACTCTACATTGAAATGTCAGTTCCTGATTTTCAGTTGTTGTTTTTTTAATTTTCATGAGCAACATGACTTTCATCTTCCTACATGCACACACAAAACCTCTCACACACCAAGTCTGTTTCTTCAAATAATTTATTAGCTCAAAATATGAACAGAATACATTGGCTAACTTCACTGAAGTAAAAACTTCATAAGCCATGTATGGAAAAACAATGATTTCTAGCGTTCAACGAAATACAAGTTCTTGTTTTTTCTAAGGGTTCTGTTCCAATGGACCCTTACCAGGAACCCTCAGTTAAGTCCTGCTGTTAACAGCCAGTAACAAAGGCAGGTTCTGTTAGAGATTCTTCAGGTTTTGCTTGGGGGGGTGGGGGTGGGGGTAAAAAAAGAAAAAACCACACGCACACACAATATCTTGCCTTTGGTCGTAATTGGCTGAGGTTTTATGTCCACTCTCCCCTTAGCCAGAATAAGACACAACAGCTTCACACAAAAGTGGGCATAATCTTGGTCTGGTCTTAGCAAGTATTTGTTCATCACTGGAATTTTCACATCAGACTATTCAGGTAACAACTCTCCAATATTTAATTCCTGCAACCAAGTGAAATGAGCTGTGCAACAGGACATTCATCATCCTGCACTGTTGTGGTCTTGACCTTTGACACCAACTTTGAAGGATTTTTTTTCCAAATCACTATACAGATGTGATAAAGAACTATTCCAATATTTTCAACCATCCAACTTCTGCTTAAGAAAATGGTTTGCAACCGGTCATGTTTTAGTTTTTTCTACTTACCAAGCAATGACTCTGACCCCTTACAATTCATCCCAACATGAAGGGACTACAGGGAAAGTAACATCATAACTACGGTCATTCCAAATTTTGCCCCAAAAGCCCTTGTGACAGCAGAGGAAGTTTAAGTTTACCTTGAACATGCTAAGGCAGGGAGTAACGAGAAAAACTGGCCCAGATTCGGTCCACCTGTTCATTTGGTGGAAAAGCACCAGAGAATACTACTCAGTTCCACTTGACAGAAACATCATTCAACCACCAGATTCCATTGTCTGAACAATTCTCCTGTTAATGAATACATCTGACAAGCCAGACCATGATGACAACCAGGACAACACATCCCACTTGTACACTTCAAAGTAAACTGTTCTGCTTCTTTTCTCTCCCAGTTCATCGCATTCCACACAGCATCCACAGCAGTATGACACGGCCAGATAAAACTCCAGGGCACCACACTGCCTCTGTCTTTAGGGAAAAGATGGTGACAAACAAGACAGAACAAATCCTTTTCATTGCCCACTCAGCCTGTCTGCTCCCTAATGTGTATCATGCAGCGAAAAATTGAGCCCGAAACCTCCACTGCTATAACTGTTGTGCTATAGCAGTTACAGACCAAGGCTGAGTGGGTGGAATCTCTTCAAAGCATAGGTTCACTATCTGGCTGCAATACCAATACACTTGACGCTTAACCGTGCAAGTGTGCTTCCACCCCACATGTGGTGTTTGCATAACTTGATCGGCATTTAACCTTAAACCAGTTTCTCCTCTGTGGACTGAGATATCTACATAACATATGCAAACCAACTGGCATCACAGTGGATTTCATGTCCTTTCCCGTCATTTCCCCAGACTGTGAGTATGTGCATAAAGTTATTTACAAACCATAGCAAAGTTTAAGAAAGAGGGGGAAAACAGTGTAAATAGATTAATATCAAAATGTTATCACATCAAATTCCAAACTGGCAAGTATCAGACATTCAAACAAATATGTCTTCAGCTTTTAAATCAAGAGTGAAAAAATCCATCCAAACTTGTTTCAGCATGTTCAATAGTAATTAAGATCATAAAGTAGATTTTTTTGGTGAAAAAAAAAAAGATTAACATGAAACCGACATGCCATGTGTGAACCATGCAATGTGAAATACAAAGGAAGGTGCTACTACTATATATACAGATTTGAAACACCATCAACAATTCATTTTCTGTTTTTGGAACGTCCATCGCCAAGCATGCACTGTGTTAGAGAACAGCAGTAAGGGTTCGAGGTAGGTCGGTCGATCATAGTGAACCAGAAAAGTTATCGCTTAACGTCAAGTCGACAGTAATCCAATGTGCCTCAAAAGACCAAAAGTCACTTTCTTCAACCACAAAAACTGGGTTTTTTCAAAAATGCAACAGCACATAGCAATTTTCAAAACAAAAAAAAAAAAGTTTAAAAAGATATCAAGGCAGATGACTAAAAAAAAAAAAAATTAAAAAAAAAGTCCAACCATTAAAACTGAATACAAAACATGACTCCAGTCTGTCCACAATATTCTGCAGATCTACAGATGCCCATCTAACAGTGCCACCAAGTTATAGAGGAGAAAAAGAACAGAAGAAGGCACATCAAACTGTGCTTAAATAGTCACACAGATTGAATGTCATCTACAAGAATTTCCTCTGTGGGGACAAAAAAGAAGACTGCTGAGAACTTTGAATGACAAACTTAACAGATCAAATAGTAATCAGGGGCTTATAAAAATCATGCTCCTGTTCTTTCAGAATACATGAAATCAACCATTCTTTTGCCATGCCCTGAGGGCCCCCGTTACTAAACAAAGGCAACAACAATGGCTGCAGTGGAAGTAGACAGACATGGAGTTGTCAGGTTTTGTATTCATTCCATCACAGCTTCCTGCACTTCATTTCTCTCCCCTTCCCCATCAACCCCTCCCCACCCCACCCTCACCTCCCTGTCACACCCTTTTCCTCTCTCTCTGCCACTTCCAGCAGCTTTCCTGTGGAAAGCCATGACACTGCATCAATAAATTAAAGAGTATGTGTACAATCCAGTGTATTTACATTTTCAACGCCTTCTGTACACTTGACGGATGAGTGAAAAAATTGGTCATGAGTTCAATGAAATAAAAATCAAGGCAATCCTAATCACATCAGTCAACGACACACAAAAAAGATGGGTGTGTATATATAGCATATTAGTAGCACATCTCTCTTTTTTCTTTTTTTTTCTTCTTTTCTTTTATAATATAATAAAGCAAACGGAAGACTTGAAGACAGACCTGTAAACGAAAGCATGGGACATTTTCCAGAATTCACAGTCACAAGCACAGCACGAGGGGAAAAGATATACGCCATTAAATCCCAGCCAGGACAACTCGAAGGGATAATACTGTTGAGAACCCAAACTCGGAAATCAAATGCCATACATCACGCACTGTACAGGGTCAGTCAGAAGCCCCATTCTCAGCATGCACACACACAGAACATGAAACAACGTCAAAGGTAATACTATGAACAGCTAGTGGAACTCAACATGCACTACAAAGAAACCCAATCGATGCAAGGCCCACGGTATAACTTGGTGCATAGGTACATTTCCTGGAGTGACTTGCGACTGAACCCGTGGATATGCCAACAGTTTTCACATGGTTATTATAACTGCAAAAAATCCAACACCAAACAAGCAAACGTGCTTAACTTGGACAGACTGTTTCATGAAGCAATATCATGTGATACAACTGGAGCAGTGGCAAGGTGTGTTTTTCCTTTCTAGAAGATGACTTCTTCTCACAAATGGAAAAAAAAGCAAAAAAAAAGCAGACCTGTGAAAAGTACCAGAGATAATAATTCATGAAGAAGAATATACTCAAAGAGCCCCATAAAGAACAAATGAAATATATATGAAAAAAGAATCATACTGATAAACTAAATCACCCCAATGTGAACTATGCAACACAATTACACCACTTCAAAATAAATCATACAGAAACAAAGCTTAAAAACTCCACAGGAAACAAGATATTTAGCATGGCATAGAAGATCTCTCAAGATCAAATAAATAAATGAATAAATAAATTTTTAAAATTCTCCAACATCCTGAAGGACTTTCACATTCAACAACTGCTTGTTCTTGTCAAAATGAAGACACCATTCCCACACCATCCAGCTGGTTTTGCAGAGTCACTGCACAAACAGGCATGGAAGAACATCAACATTTTCTGTCTTTGGTTGTCTTGCTTCCTGACCTTGCCACTGTCAACACTGAAAAAATACAATGCTACACCCAGCCAATGACTGTGTCACCGTGTTCATAGCTCACCACATGTTCCGTTTCATTCAACCATGAGTTGCAAGTTCTGATCATAAATTCCACTTTGTCCACACCTAATGAACAAGTGTGCCATATGCTGTTATTTTTCTTGAATTTTCAAACTACAGGTGGTGTAGCTAAAAGGCTGAAAATGACGGTACAACTTGCACAGCACAGGAGCGCACTGTGCAGAGAGGCAGCAGGAGGAGGCACTCATCATTATGAGGTAGTCACCCATGCACTCTCTTCTTTCTCAAAGACTGGCTGTAAAGAAGCAAGCATATACAATGCACTTGTTCTTGGTTTTCTTTTCTTCTTGTTGCTTATAAATTCAACACATTACCAATTTTCCATTTAAAAAAAACCCACATGACTTCTTCAGCAAAGAGCTGCAGTAAAAAGCAAGCATGCTGTTTAAATCATTTCCCATACCATCTGTCAAAAGGCATCAATAAAGACCATCAGGTTCCAGTTACATATTCAACAGCTGTCAGATATGAAACTTGCATCAGACAAAATGTTTGCAAAAACTTCCGAGGCTGTGACTTCTTTTGAAGAAGAAATGATTTTACTATGTGACAGCCTAACACAGCCTTTAAAGCGTCAGCAACAGAATCTCATTTGCGTTTCATTCTCTCCTGATGTATTTCAGCTTGCACATTTTTTTCCTTGGTCTCAAAATCTGCTGCAACCACTTCACTGCAGTTCACCAGCATCAATGGCTGTGTTCAGCTTGCAACTTTAACCCTATTGCTGTTGAGTCATATCACAGATTTCAAAAACTTTACAAGTTCTCCATGCTGATGTTACATAATAAATAAATAAATAAACAAGTCAAAGCAGAATATGCTTTTCTTTGTACAACAGATCATTTTGAAACCCACAAGTGACAAAGAGTAAAGTTTTGTGAAAAGTGTTAAGACAAGTTTGCAATGGCCAGAACAACGTCAACCACCAGTCACTGATGACAGCAGCAACGATTATAAATAAATAACAACCAAACCCTAACAAACAGACCAGACACTACACAGTTCCCATATCAACAACAAACAGTGGCCAGCTTTCAGTAACCGTCCAACACTGGAGATACAAGGTCTTCAAGAGATGATCACAGATTGCTTAAAAGCCAAACCAACAGCCACAGGAGTCAAACAGTGGCCCTCCCCCACACCTAAACAGCCTCATGCCCAATCCATTTCAACAACACACAGTACACACTGGGTGGCTCCAACAAAGGCATCACACAAATTGGTTCTCAAGTGAAATTCTGGTCAGCTTTTCACATAATTCAACCCCCCAAAAGTAAACCTTCTGCTCCTCACTGTTTACTCGAACACATCAAATAGTGGGGTTTTAATGGCTGTTGATGCTGTTCATAGTGTGAATACTGTGCCAGTGATTAAAATGAGCGCACCATAAATATTTTCACTTATGTTCCTCTGCTGTTCATTGTTTTGGGTTCTGATTCATAGTAACAAGAATTCAACTGTTCAAGCTGAATAATGTACAATTCTCAGTTCACAAGAGAATGGGCATATACGGTAGTCTGTATTTTACAAAACAGTATTCTTTGGTTTCAACAAGACAATCCTACGTTTGTAACACGATTTCACAAAGCACTTTCCCCCATCTGAGGGTCAGGGAAGGAGCATGGAGGTATGTGGCCCATACTTCACTCACTGAGAACCAATCTCTGCACAAACCTGGACACATCAAGCTCAACTCTTCCAGCCCACCAACATCGTAGACTATCACAAGATTCACCAAATCAACAATCCAAACATCACAAACTGCACAGTCAAAATTCACTGCTCAAATAATAAGTTATTTTCAGTTTCTTACACAGCAATGTAAACAGCAAACTGGATTTGATATGTTCACTGAGGACTCTGAATAAACCACTAACCCAGTGGAGGAGAGGCAGGGTGATGAACAAACCAACCATGAGGACAGCAAACCAAACAAATCCAAACAAATCTACCTATCTCCAACTGCTTCGAAAAGGACAACCCCAAGTGAAACAAACAGACCGGAAATCATTTGCATAGTTTACCAGCATGTTGGCTGATCAGAAACGCTACTGCACACACACACACACACACACACAGATAATTCACTGGATCAACATTTCTCTCTTTCATCCTGTTTCCCTGCTGCATCCTGCTGCATAATGATCAAGTGTTTACAACCAGGCAAGCGAGGAAGGAGACTAACGGCCCCAGAATGCTGACATGAGGCAACAAACAGTAATTTCACCCTGCATCTTGCTCAACACCACCAACAACTAAGCCAAAGTCCCTGCTTCCTGCACATTTACCAGTAAAACACAATAAGAAAGAAAAATGAAATAATGACTATGAAATTAAAAAGACTAAATATTTGATAGCTACAGAAAAAAAAGTCCTTAAAAAGGCATCTTTTTCTCTGTCCCTCTTCTTATCTAACCACAGCACAGACTCCTCAGCAACATATACTACACACAGACAGCAAGTCCTTGTGGTTTATATTTTGCCACAAAATATCATCTCTGCCAGTTGAAGAAGCAAAAACACTACAGGCCACCTTGGCAAATAAAATCATTGTTGGCTATTTGTATCCACAGAACTTTTTCAAAACACATGTTTGTAACTGGTCACAAGTGTTTCAAATATGCACTGACTGAGCTACAAAAAAAAAATGGATAACAAAAGTATTAAAACCATCTACTAGTACAAATTTGGTTGCTTGGGGGGAAAAAATTCAATTATCTGATTACTGAAAAAAAAGAGAAAACAACATGATTACAGTGAGCAAAAGACTATGGTCAAGATGTCCACTTCACACCTGTCAAGGTGCTTAACTAATGGGACAGCCTTTCAACACATCTCCATATGTCTAAGATGAAATTCCTCTCAACATTACTGTACAATTTCCTGTCTTGTTACTGCTGAAATCCTGCAAGAACCTAATTTGTCCCTTGAGAAAGAGTGAGTCTTTAACTGCGCTGATTTATGATAATGAATAAAAAAAAAAAAAAAGAATAAACTTAAAACCCAACACTCTGCTGTTTCACCATCACATCTGGTCCAACACCTAACCGATTCTGCCACTGTGCTTCCTCCAATAACAATGTAAAGAGGTAAATACTTGCAGCCTGAAAAGGCGAAAAAAAAAAAAGAAAAAAGAAGAAGAAAAGTTGGCGTTACGCTGTGGCAGCCAGCTCTCCCCAAGAGAACAAACCTATATTTTACTCGGTTACAACAGAGAAATGCAACTACATATTTCAAATTGTATGCTTTATTAAAAACCTGTTCTGATACATATATATGATAGTCAGTCGTGTCCGACTATGACCATCAGAACAGCAGAGGAGGCAACTGCTGTTCCGACTATTTGGGCTAGAATCTGATTATAGTGGAGAGTGTCTTGCCCAAGTTACATCCCCACTCTCTCGGCCAAGAGGGTTTTAGGACAGTCGGCACTGGGATGGTTCCAAAAGGCCAACTAGCCCACAAGGCTACAGCACTGAGAGCCAGTGTAATTTTGCCTCCTAGTTTGAGAGTCATAATCTTTCACAAAAGACTAAGCTGTAAATGATTTCCCATACCTGTTCTGATAAGACCCACACAAATACAACAACACATTTCACGCTAATGTTTGAATACCTGTTGTGACAAGGCATATACCAATACAATACAACATAATCAAAATCATATGGTTTTTTTTTTTAATACTTGTTGTGACAAGATATATATCTGAATACAACGTTACATTTCCAATTATATTTTTGAATACCTGTTGTGACAAGATATAAATCAATGCAACAATATATTTCAGATTATATTTTATTTGAACATCAGCTGTGACAAACTAAATATATATGACTACAATACAATACAAAGATATATTTCCAAAGTTTAAGCTTTCAATAATTAGGCATAACCATTTCATTGGATATATATATTATGTGATTTTTTTTAAATTATTGTTAAACATAAAATAAATGAAAATTGTTGCAAATACACTGTCAGTGACTGTCTCAGATGTGGCAATTGTGCATATGCTCTTGTTACTTCAAGACATGTTGCATTTGCATAATATGGTTTGCTAGGTAATTTGCATATACAGTTGTTATTTTTTCCTTCTGTGATACACAGCTGTTACATTATATTTCACTACTGGCTTGGTGATAGTATTGCACAGCTATCTAATCTCTAAACTATGAGACACATTTCTGAAGTTTGCATTATAAAAAAAAAAATTAAATAATAATAGAGAGAGAGAGTGATAAGCTACCAAGTCTAAACAATGCCAGATAACTTCATGATTTTTTTTTAAAGCAAATCTAAAACAAATGAGACTAACCTGACAATTTGCATAGTTTCCCCTGGATCATGAGTAAAAGCTGCTCTTTTCTTACAGCAGGGTTGTACAATGTGTGAACTATTTGCTTCAGATGACTGACGACAACAAGAATGAAACGAAACCAAAACAACAGCAGCAAAACAACAGAAAGAAAAAATGACAGAGCAAACATGACATCATCCAACACATCCGGTCTGGACACAGGTACCCACAAACTAATGGCCACTAGATGCTATGGTGTACGGAGAAAGAACCCTTTCACTTCTAAACAAAAAGAAATCTCTTTTCACCTTTTGTACACTGCCCCATGCCCTCTTCGTCACTCCCATCCTTCGGGGGGGCGTGGGGGGGAGAGGGTTGAGAATTTTTGTTGTTTTTGTTTTTTTTCAGGGGGAGAGGGTAGAGAGTGGCCACTTTACACATATATGACAATGTTCTTTTCCTTTTCATTTGCTCAGTTCTGTTCTCATATCCTTACAGAATACTTTATTTACTCCACAAGAGATTTATCCTTCAAAGGCCACTGTGTCATTTGTGTGCCCAACATTCACAATCCACAATCTACCAACTCCACAATGTACAAGAAACAAAAGAAAGAACACACCTATGCCTCCATTAGAGTCCAGCACACCACGCAAATCACCGCACTGCTTGATGAACCAGAAAATTAACAACAGACCCGAACACATGCTCCATGTAACTAAGGCTGGGCTAAGCCGCTCCCTACCATGTCACTCCCACAAAATCCACACAATACAAACATTAGGATAAAACACAAACTCTGCCTGGGATTAGATATCTATATAAAGAAAATAAAAAACAACAACAGAGGAATAAAACTGATTCAACTACAAAAAATATATAAAATAATAACAATAATGAGGTAAGAAAGATTTCAGAAATCCATGATGGTCAAAATACATATCATATAACACATGATTTTAAGAATAAGTGTTTGGACTTTCTTTCCCACCTTTTTTAAATTATTTTTTAACTTCAGCATCAACACACTGACACTGAGCATTGTTTTCCCTTTATTATTCATCACACCACCAAGCCAAAAAAACCAAAATCAATAAATAAACACAGAAATAAACCACTAAACATGATGTAATTGAACCTGTCCTTCAAGCTCCCATCCTCCAGACGAGATGGAAATAGATAAATCAACATAATGTTGTATCTTATCACAGCCGTTCAAAGCACTAGTTGGTGCCAGTTTGTCCTCACTCCTTCCACAAATGGAGTATCCCCAAGAAAGAAAAAAAAAAAAAAGTCCTCATGGAAATACACCCATGTGGAAAACATTCCTTTTTGCGACTGGTTGGAATCCTCGTATGAATATCTCCCATATACAAATAATCCATACAGGAACTCCCTGAATGCAGACGATCCATTCCTGGATGAGCTTTTGCAGACCCTCCCCCCGAGGTACGCGTGTGGTCACAGTCCTTCCCTCTGTCAGGTGGAGCCTTGAGACTGTGAGTGTGAGGATGGCTTGGGGGAGAGCGAGGGCGGGGCGGAGGAAGGGTGTGGGGGTGGAGGGGGGTGGGAGGATGGGGGCGGGGGCCCGGACTGGCTGGAGCTGCTGGTGTGAGCTGCATGAGGCCCACTCCCGTTGTTGGAGTCCATAGCCTCTCCACTCTGCACCGCGGAGAAAAAGCGATCTGCCAAACAGACCACAAAGCAGAATGTGCCACAACCAAACACAGTATGGAGTACATGTAAGTATTTGAAAAAAAAAAAAAAATTAAGGATTCTGGAAAACAAACAAACAGAAAGGTAAACAAAATATATAATATATAAAACACACTGCAAAAACACTGCCAAAATAAGCAATTATTCCCCCCCGCCCCCCAATAACAAAATACATAATATATAAAACACTGCCAAAATAAACAATTATTTCACCCCCGCTACAGACACACACACCCAGTAACTCATCTCCTGCAAATCTTTGCATGAATCCTAATCTGGTGGATCTGTCATTTCAGCCATGTACACAGCAAAGAGTTAAAGGGGAAAGGTTTTCGGTGCTGCCAAACAGATTAGATTATTCAAGAAGAAAACCAAACTTTGATAAAAGAAACTGGAAGGGAAACAAAAAAGACCCATAGTTTTCTCTTGGGTTCTCTTCAATGTTTCCCTGTAAACAGCCTTTCACAGTGGCTAGTTGCTCAATCTAATCATGTCAGATTGTTACCTCAATTAATGTCATCACTTAAGTTTTTTTTCTTTTTTTTTCCCCAGGGGGTGCATTATCAAAACTTCACCCATTCTTTTCACTATCTTATACCAAACTTTATAAACAAACATTTTCTGGAACACACACACACACACACACACACACACACACACACACAGAGTCAGGATCTGTTCATCAGTGCTGACAGTGGGCATGATGTTGGTTACACACACACACCCTCATTCACACACACACACACACACCCTCACATACTCACCCTCAGTCAGGATCTGTTCATCAGTGCTAACTGTGGGCATGATGTTGGTCACACACACACACACACACACACACACACTCCATCAGGATCTGCTCGTCACACACCCACAACCCCTTCCCCGTCCCTCGCCCCCACCCCACACAAACACCCCCCACACCTACAGTCAGCATCTGCTCATCCGGGTTGACAGTAGGCATGATGTTGGTTACACACACCCACAGACACCCCCCACCCCACACACACACCCTCAGTCAGCATCTGCTCATCCGGGTTGACAGTAGGCATGATGTTGGCCAGCATACTGTAGTCCACGTTCTCCTCCACGTACTGTGACCCCCAGCGCTGGGGGATGGGGGTGGTGCGAGGCGTTGTCCGCGGCGATGTGATGAAGCTCAGTGTGGTAGGGGAGATCACCCCACTGATGGCCGCGTTGACAGGACTCAAACTTGAATAGGTGAAGACCTGTCGGGACAAACTCTCAACCATGACAGCCTGTCAGTCTTCATGACAGTCCAGAACAAACCACAGGTGAAGCTGGAATTCCATAAACTCAAAAATACCTATGTGAAATTCATATCTCAACTTTTGTTGTTTTGTTGTTGTTTTACTCTTTTTGTTGCAACAGATTTCTCTGTGTGAAATTCAGGGTGCTCTCCCCAGGGAGAGTGTGTCGCCACACTGAAAGTGCCACCCACTTTTTTGTATTCTTTTCTGCATGCAGTTTCATTTGTTTTCCTATCCAAGCAGATTTTTCTACAGAATTTTGCCAGGGACAACCCTTTAGTTGCCATGAATTCTTTAATGTGCACTAAATGCATGCTGCACACGGGTCCTTAATTTATCATCTCATCCAACTGACTAGCATCCAGACCACCACTCAAGGTCTAATGGTGGGGGAGAAATACTGGTGGGTGTGGGATTCTAGCAAGAGTGCTCAGATTCTCACACTTCCTAGCCCTACCACTATGCCAACACTCCACCAATGAGAGGAAAAAATTCAAATGAACCTTTTTCTCATTGTGTAAATCCATAAACCAGAATTCTGCACAAACTTCGCTGTGAATCTTTTCACACAATGGAGTGAAACCTCTCAAACCAAGCAAGTTTTCAAGAATTCTATACCAGGTGCACTACTTGAGCATATGGCTTCCTTTGTCATCGCATGTAATTCTTGGATCTCAATCAAAGCACCCTCTTTGCTTCACAGTCTCTGTGTGTGTGTGTGTGTGTGTGTGTGTGTGTGTGTGTGTGTGTGTGTGTGTGAGTGTGTGTACTGTATAGATACTGCAGAATAGCAGAATACTCATACTTCAATTTCAACGCATGTGTGTGTGACTATCTGTCTGCTGTGTGTGTGTGTGATGTGCCTGCACGTGTCCACATGCCCCTTACAACTCGACACCTTTCCCTCCCAGAATTCCATCACCCTTCATGTGTATACACATGCAGAAGATCAAATATGCACGTTAAAAATTCTGTAACCCATGTCAGCATTCAGTGTGTTATGGAAACAAGAACATACCCAGCATGCACCCCCCCGAAAACGGAGTATGGCTGCCTACATGGCGAGGTAAATAAACAAAACTGTCATACACGTAAAATGTTACATGTCTGTCTGAGAGTGAATGTGTGTGCACTTGAAATCTGACTGAACAACACCGGAAACAAATGATGAACACCCAGTGGCAGCCGTCAGTCGGCTCTACACAGGTAGGCAGCCTGTTGTGTAAATGACCCCGTGTTTGTAAAGCGCTCAGAGCTTGGTCTCCGACCGAGGATAGGCGTTATATTAGTATCCATATCAATCAATCAATCAAACCCTTCCCTGAGGCAGACATGCCCCCACCCCCCACCCCCCCTCCACACCCTGCCCCGCCACCTCCTCACCTGATGGCCCTGGGGGTGTATGTGAGAGAAGGCGTGCTCCTGGCGGGAGGAGAGTACAGTGAAGGGACTAGACATCACCGCCCGACTGGCAGGGGGGGTGGAGGGGGAGCTGCTGTGACCCCCACTCTGTGAGCTGCTGGTCGAAATGGCTGAGGCTGCACACACAAATCACACAGTCAGAAGATGACGAAGAAGCTGGAGGAGGAAAAGGAGAGCAGCAGCTGCAGTAATAATAATTCAATTCATATGATGCCTGTGTTATTCAATGTAATAAAAAAAAAAAAGAAACAAAAACAAAAAACACAGATGTGTAAAACACACATTTTAAACACCATAACAAAAATTTACATGCGTAACCGTGCACAAACTTCCAATCAAATGCTACTTTACGTTCATACACATCACAAATCTGTCATTCATATCACACATCACAACAAACCGACCGTAACAACAGTAAGTCAGTGAACAAGCACGAGTATCTTGACATATATCTTTTGTTGCTCATAATCTTGTGACCACACAGGCCACATCAGACCACCTCCTTACAAACAAAGAAAAAAAACAACCTGGAAAAGAAACTCCTATTCATACACATAAACCTAGGAAATGCCTCTAAAAAAACCAACAAAGTAAACATAAACATCATTACTAATACAAAACCAAAACACCTCACACATCCTGGGCACACACAAAAAATACACCACAGTAAGAATGCCCAATCATCAAGTCAAGAAACTCCTTCCAGGTCTGTGCACACATGTATGTGCGTTAACCAGTGTTAAAAAGATTTCTTGTCTTTGCTGACGGCATATAATAATCTTTTTTTCCCCCCACTATCTTGTCTGTCTTCTTATGTTTGCTGGCTTGCTCATTCCTCAATAACCGTGTCAGTTGACGGGTGCAATAGCCAAATGGTTAAAGCGTTGGACTTTCAATCTGAGGGTCCTGGGTTCGTACCTCGGTGACGGCGCCTGGTGGGTAAAGGATGATTTTTCCGATCTCCCAGGTCAACATATGTGCAGACCGGCTAGTGCCTGAACCCCCTTCGTGTGTACACACACGCAGAAGGTCAACTACGCACGTTAAAGATCCTGTAACCCATGTCAGTGTTCGGTGGGTTATGGAAACAAGAACATACCCAGCATGCACACCCCCAAAAATGGAGAATGGCTGCCTTCATGGCAGGGTAAATGAACAAAACGGTCATACACGTAAAATTTTACATGTCTGTCTGAGTGTGTATCTGTGTGCGTGCCTGAAATCTGATTGAATGACACAGGAAACAAATGATAAGCGCCCAATGGCAGCCATCTGTCGACTCTACCGAGGTAGGCAGCCTGTTGTGCAAATGACCCCATGCTTGTAAAGCGCTTAGAGCATGGTCTCCGACTGAGGGTAGGCGCTATATAAGTATCCACATCAATCAATCAGCTGATCCCTCAAGCTCCCTCACACCTGTACTCACTGAGCACAGGAAACCCACCCACCTGTGGAAGACACGGCCATGCTGGCAGAAGAAATCAGGGCACCCTGACCATCCGTGGTCCGGATGATGGCCACGGGCCTGGCAAGATTGGGCGGGGGAGGAGGGGGTGGAGGCAGCATTCCAGGCGTGAAGAACTGCGGCAGTTTACTGGGGCTCTTCATCGTGGGCGACGTGTGGCCTGACTGCTGCACACACACACACACACACACACACACACACGCATGTGCATACACACACACAGAAGCATGTGCACACACACAAATGCACACACACACGCACACATACACACGCACACAAACGCACAAATACACACAATCAGCACTGGTACTGGGTAAGAAGTTGAGCAATGAGGATAATTCAATGATTAAGAAATGTCCTTCAAAATAAGGTCTCCTTCAAGACAGGATTTGTCCCCACCTTCCTGCCCTGAGCCCCAGACACAGTAGATAATAAATCACTGACCCAATGGCCGTACACTTCTTGGGTAGTCAGGAAGCACCTCCCTGCTTTACTGATTTATCCTAAGTTGTTCATTTTTGTGTCATATTTACTTATCTATTCTTCAACAATTTATTGTGTTAAAATGAGTGAAAACTCATTGTGAGTGTGTGTTTTACAGTGTGCACATATGTGTGTATGCCAATGTGCATGCGTGCATGCATTCATGCTTGCCACACATATACCTGCATGTGTGTGTGTGTGTGTGTGTGTGTGTGTGTGTGTGCATGTGTGTGTCTCCGTATCTCTGTGTGCACATGTGTATGTGCATGCATACATGTCATAAAATAAAGATAATTCAGCACCATACATGATTCCCTCAATTTTTCACACTTTTACTGACTTAAACAGACACCTAAGAATAATGACATTTCCGATTTGCTGCATTTCTGATATTATGTCACATGGAGGATGACTTGTTTTGCAATATAACTGTCAGAGGAAATCCACTCTCTGTTAGTTCATGATCTTATATAAAATGATTTATTTTTCTCAAGGAAATCCATGATTCATGCATATGAGAACCTGGCCAGCCAGGAAACAAGGAAATAAAGAAACAAACAAGAGAGGCATGGCCTTTAAGACTCATGTGTGATGGACACTTGAATGCAAGTATGAAAACAAAAAAGGATGCTCTCAAGCATATTACCTTTGCAACAGGACCTTTTTCTTTCTTACACATTATTGTTTCTGTCACTTAACCGTTGACATCTAACCTTGACTTATAAAACATTAAAAGCAGCGTTTTCATCATAACCAGTCATTGCACCAATTTTGAGGAAGACTGTATGCCAAAACCTCATGAATTTTGTACCATCAACTTTTACCTATTATCATCATATGCAGTGTTGTGACCTTGACCTTTGACCAATGACGCTAAACTTCAACAGGGATTCTACGGTTATTCTGGCTTTGACCAATGATGCTAAACTTCAACAACTGTTATTCTGGCTTCTCACTACATCAAGTAGACATGAACTATCAATCTGTTTTACCATATACTGACCTTGATCTTGACCTCTGACCTCTAACTCTGCCTACCATATCACAATCAAAGGGATAGCAAGAAATGTCTTATCAATATCATAACTACCACCCCACCACAGTTAGATTCCTAGATCACCAGCAAATCTAATGTTAAATTTGACCATACACTGGACACACATGCACAGACACAGAGGCATGCACACCACCGAAACGGGGCCATTCCATGGACTCACACTATTTACACACTTTGAGTCAAAAAGTGAACTCGACATAAAGTCACAAAGCTGTGAGAGGAGTAAAAAAAAAAAAAAAAATGTTTGTGCTGCTCTGTTAAAAAATGAGAAACAGACAACTTCAAAATCGTATCAACAACCAAAGTACCCCAAAACAAACTGGCTGCCTTGCTGTTTCACAACAAAACCCTGTCAAGTGCATGCTGTTCTGCTGATCCCAGCAACAGAACCTTACCCAAAACAAAAAACAAAAACAATTCACCCAAACAACTAAGAAAAAAAGAAAAGAAGAATGCAAAACCAAGCAACTCATGCCAAGGGGAGACTGGCAGAAAAAAAAAATCTGCCCAACAAAAAAACCAGAGCCAAGAATAAAACAACTAAAACAACAAAAGAATACACACAAAAAAAAAGAACACAGGTGCTTGGCAAAAGAATTAGTGCCGAGTCAAAAAAACAACAACAATAAAGACAGGAAAAAGAACTAGAGCTAGCTAAGACAAAGTGTGTGAGTACTTGTTGAGCAAGAGAGCTCTGGGCGTCTTGACATACGAGAGTGACGAAGTCCGTGAAGGAGTCGGAACTGTGGCCCTGGTCACCATACTTCAGGGCCCCATGGTGCATTCCTGACCCCTGCCCTCCCCCCATCACCAGGGACTGGGCCAGCCCTGAAACACACACGGTTCGGTTCCCCACATTCAAACACAGGCACCACAAACATGGACGCAAGATTAGGTGAAAAATCTCACAATCAATCGATGCGACCATTCTTCACATGAATAATATCATTAAGGGGAAACAAATCTGTGTGTTTTCAGAAATCCATGTGAGGGAGGGAAAATAAAAGGCTCAATTAAAAAGGGGGGGAGTGGGAGGGGCGGGGAGCGGTTTACAGTGAATGTAAGTTTCATGTACTGAAAGTTATAACCATAAAAACGACATACAAAGTTAAAATCAATGTAGCACATGCCAATAGAAATAAATGTCTTTCATTTTACCTATATTTTCTTTTTTCAATATCAACACAATAAAACATCATGCAAACATGCTTTAAAAAAAAAATACACTTCAATTCTGCATTCACTGATGACTCAAGCAGTAACTGAATTCTGGCAAGTCATGTTCATCTATCTTAAATGCTTAAAGTTAAACTGTTAATGACTTCAAGAGAGTCTACTCTGATATAAAAGCTCATTTTCAGGGTTATCGATCTATGCCAAAGACAATGAGGGTAGCAACAAGTATAAAATGTTAAACTTAATTCTATCAGTATCAGTATTGACTGATACTAAATACTCATAATACACACACAGGTTACATAAAAGTGCAGATTTGATGCAGTGAAAACAAGCAAAACCAAGACTAATAATGTTGAACAACAACAAAAATACAACAAATCATGGGTAAATAAATAACAAAATAAAAAGCACACAATATACAACAGGCTATAAAGGAAAGCAATATGCTGATGGTTCACTTACGCAGCACACATCTTCGCAACAAGCATACACACTATCAAAAAATAAGTCAATAAAAAAAAACAAGGGCAGCAAACATAATGCAGAATAGAAAAAAAAATTATCACGATGTATGAATTATAATAACAAAATGAACAAACATATCTCTCACACACATATATACACACACACTTCTATATGTATACACACAAAATGAACCATTCCAAGTTGGTACCGGATTCATTCAATGTTAAAAGGTTAAAGGTCTCACAGCCATTTATGACCATAGGGGCAATAAATGAAGTGTGGAGTGATGGTCTAGAGGTAACATGTCCGCCTATGAAGTGAGAGAATCTGAACGTGCTGGTTCAAATCACGGCTCAGCCGCCGATATTTTCTCCACTTCCACTAGACCTTGAGTGGTGGTCTGGACGCTAGTCATTCGGTTGAGACAATAAACCGAGGTCCCATGTGCAGCATGCATTTAGCGCACGTAAAAGAACCCACGGCAACAAAAGGGTTGTTCCTGGCGAAATTCTGTAGAAAAATCCACTTCAATAGGAAAAACAAATTAAAAAAAACAACTGCACGCCAGAAAAAATACAAAAAAAAATGGGTGGCGCTCTCAGTGTAGCAACGCGCTCTCCCTGGGGAGAGCAGCCCGAATTTCACACAGAGAAATCTGTTGTGACAAAAAAGGAAAATACAATACAAATTCATGCACTGTGTCTAGGGACTTGGCATAGGAGGTGGGGCCCAGTCCTCTCCTTCCCCCACTTGAACTTTCCCCGACTGAAAATCAGGTAGCCATTTCACACTAAGATGGACTGAGGAGAATCCAAGTGCCTTTTCCAAGAGCACACCACCACAGGTAAACCAGGCCATGAACTCCGACCACAGGTGATGACCAGTGAAAACCGGATCACAAGTCTGTCCCCCAAGGTGGACTGCTGGCCCGGAAGTAACCAGTCCACCTATGAAGGGAGACAATCTGAGCACACTGGTTCGAATCCAACAATCCCCAGTATTTTTCTCCTCCTCCACTAGACCTTGAGCGGTGGTCTGGTCACTAGTCATTCGGATGAGATGATAAACTGAGGGCAAGCACTTAAAGCACATAAAAGAAACCACAGCAACAAAAAGGTTGTTCCTGGCAAAGGTCTGTAGAAAAATCCACTTTGACAGAAAAACAGGTAGTTTCTTTGTTTTTTAATGGATGGCCCTCTCACTGTAGTGATGCACTCTCCCTTCGGAGAGCAGCCTGAATTTCACACACAGAAATCTGTTGTGACAAAAGAGTAATACAATACAATACAATACAGTACAGTACAGTACAGTACAGTACAGTACAGTACAGTACAATAAATACAATACAATACAATACGAAACCATTTCAAGCAGGAACCGAATGAATCATATACACCATTTCATATATAAATAAATAAATAAGTACATAGGACATTCCTTGCAACTGGTATGGATTGATACAGCAAAATGCAAGCCATCATGTACGCACGTGTGCAAGAACAAGTGCACAAGCATGCATGCACCACACACACACACACACACACACACACACAAACGCATATACACACACATCTATTTCACAACCACATCTAATTTTCAGTTACCTGATACTATCCAGTTCAGGCAAATCTATTATCTTGAACATTCTGTTTTTAATAGTTAAAAAAAAAAACACACACACACAAAAATAACAAGCGTTATCAACAAAAGATCTGAATGTTTAGTAAACACACATCAAACCAAAAAATAAAACAGCACAGAAAATTAATGCTTCACATTAAAGCACATAAGCAACAAAATACCACCCATGTGAACACCACAACGACACAAAAAAATCAGTCAGTCAGTAACAAACAAACACCACTGCAATCTGTTAGCAGGGGGTGGGGGGGGGGGGGCGTGAGGGGGGAGAAGAAAAAACAAAACAAGGTTAAGGTTAAGGGAGTTGAAACAAAACAAAAAGGAACTGTTGACCACTGGACAGTGGCACTGACCTGCGGTGGGTGGTTTTCTTCTTACCAAAAAAAAGGAAAAAAAGAAGAAGAAAATTAACAACCAGTCTAAGCACACTGACGAGAGACAGACACAAGTGGTGTGTGTGAGCCAAGCTGAAATACAGTGGACACTGCGAGCAGCACAGGGGCACTGGAGACTGACAGAGGGAGCGCAGGAGGACGGAGGAAGGAAGGAAGGAAGGAAGGAGGAGGAGGCAACGGATGGAAAGATGAAATGAAGCACCTGCACTGTCCCCTGCAGCAGTCGGGGGGCTCCCTGCCTGGGGGCGGGTGATGATGATGGGGGTGAGGGGGCGGGGCGGGGATGCACCACTCTCCCGATCGGCAGCCTCACCACCACCACCGCCGCTGCCAGCGAAGGGGGGTGGTGTTGTGGGGGAGGACGCTACTGCTTCTTCGGCAACCGCCACCACCACCACCATGCCCCTCCCACCCTCCCCCTGGTGCCTGGCCAGGGGCTCAAAGATGTAAGGAGGGGGTGGTGGTGGTGGTGGTGGTGGTGGGGAGGGGGACACACCTGTCAGGATGATACCATGAGATGGATGATGTGAGGTGACGATAAAGAGAGAGAGGCAGAAAGATACAGAGAGAGAATCGGAGTGTGTCTGTTGTGCCACAACCTCATACCTGTCACTCACCCTACACCCCCACAAGCACCTTCAGCTTATGCCTCAAATCAGGCATCAGGCTTTTTTCCTTTTCTTGCTTTTTATTTTTGTTTTGTGCAGGTGTGGTCAAGCACATATGGATCAGTCCACACACTTTGACACCCTGCCAAAGCAGTTGGTCTTTGGAAAATTCTGAACCTGTTAGTTCTGCTGGGATCACAGTATATGCAACCCTGCTCCATTTCCTATACACATCTTTGCTGCAACAAAACTAAGTCCACAGTTCACTTGACCTGTTAGAAATCAAAAGCGTTAACTCTTTTGGTGGTGATATCCAAGAATAATGAAAGCTATTCTGAATCAACTGAACTATTCTGGTGTTAACCCCTTCAGTGCTTCAGGATGAAAATTCCCCTGCCCTTCCAGAGTGCAAAAAAAATTGTCCCAGGATGGAAATTTCCATCTGTGTCATTGTACAAATTTTCCTATCACGAAATCATTAAATCTGTATTTGTATTTGTATTTCTTTTATCACAACAGATTTCTCTGTGTGAAATTCTGGCTGCTCTCCCCAGAGAGAGTGTGTCGCTATACTACAGTGCCACCCTTTTTTTTTTTTTTTTCCTGCGTGCAGTTTTATTTGTTTTTCCAATCGAAGTGGATTTTTCTACAGAATTTTGCCAGGAACAACCCTTTTGTTGCTGTGGGTTGTTTTTTTTACGTGCGCTAATTGCATGCTGCACACGGGTCGTTGGTTTATCGTCTCATCCAAATGACTAGTGTCCAGACCACCACTCAAGGTCTAGTGGAGGGGGAGAAAATATCGGTGGCTGAGCCGTCATTCGAACCAGCGTGCTCAGATTCTCTCACTTCCTAGGCGGACGCGTTACCTCTGGGCCATCACTCCACATGCATATGAAATTGTCATAATTGGATAGTGTGTTTATTTTCATTTCAGAAAAATGTCATACATGCTTTCTTTTAGTAGTTTGCACACTAGATTTTTTTTCTTTTTCTTTTCTTTTTTAATTACAACCCTCAATGACCAACACATCCACAGACAAATAGTTGTCATGGAGCATATAACAGGCTTGGCACTCAAAGGGTGAAAGGAACAATCATCAATCAGCTGAAGATTAAATCCGATGCAGCTTGTTGCACTGGACCCTGTCGAGATGTTCAAAAGGTGCTTGGTAGCACCCAAACAAAAAGCCGAAAGAAATTGCTGTTCCATTATGAAATGTGATATTTTATCCCCTATGGAGAAAATAAACATATTTTAGAGGTTTTTTCTTCAAGTGGTTGCTGACAGCAACAGCAGCTATCTTGGATTAAAACGACTTCTTGGACTGCACTTATGCCTCCCAGGAATACTTTTTCATCTTCTTCTTTTTTTTTCTTTTTTTCATAGAATTCGATTGATTTTATTTGTTTTGACAACAATTATTAAGATTTCAGATTGGGGGCATTATTTTGGTCCTTTGTCAAGATCCAACAGAGGTAGCTAACATTCATTTCTGTGTGTTTGTCGACAATGTTATGCATACTATTTCTAATTACCCACACTGTCATTTACCATTTAGAATGTTGTTTATGCCCTCTACTTCTTCTCTTTCAATTGTCATTTAGAGTTCATTACTTTTTTTTACAATTTTTTGTATCTTTTCATTCTTTTTTTATTTTACCAAGTGCTCAATCTGTTCTTCCGCATCTCCAGCAGGTTAAAAAGTATATGTCTTACAGCCATTTCCACTCTCAACACTAAATCTCGCACTAAGTTTGTTAATTATATATACATATATCAGTGTATATACCAAACAGGATGAGACACTGATTTGCTTGGTTGTATTTTACACTTCAGAACAGTAATTTAAACAGACAGGTAGAATAAATTGGGGGAGGAGGAATACAGTCATAAAAAACCCAAAACAATAATGATAATAATAATAATGAATAAATAAAAACACACAATCATATTAGTCAAACACAAGTAGATCAGATTTTTCAAATGTAAGTTCTAATGGAGCAAAATTTGAAACACACACACACAGAGGCAGTGATTGTTGTTATTGCCGTGTTTGTATCCACTGTTCTTACTGTCACTGCCATGATAGCGTTTCAAATCTATAGATGATAGAATCAACATCAAATCTTCAAAATAATTGTGTATGTGTGTGTGTTGTATATCTGTGTGTTGTAGGGGGTTCCGGGGGTCAGGGAGGGCTTAGAAGGGGGTGTTGTGTGTGTATGTGTATGCATGAGTATGAGTGTGTGTGTGAGAGAGAGAGAGAGAGAGAGAGAGAGAGAGTGTGTGTGTGTGTGTGTGTATGTGTGTGTGTGTGCATGCGTATGTGAGCAAGCATGCTTTTGTATTTGCAGTACATGTATCTGATAATCCCTGCTTTTTCAAAAGCAAATGCCTCTTTTTCTTCACTCATTTTAGTTGCTATCTCTCATGCAAAAGCGAGCCATGCAGAGATTAAAACTGTTCATTCTCATTAAAAAAAAAAAAATTAAAAAAAAGAAAAAAAAGATATACATTCAAAAAATTTCCCCAAACAGGATAAAATTAGTTGAGGTGAAAAAGGTGAAAGACAATAATAATATCACAGCATTCACAACACAAATGTAAATGCCAGATCTTGCAACAAGCACTCTTAAATACTGCACCTGTTCTCTCAAAAAGATTAATTACCATCTCTATCTTCTTCACACGCACACATGCGCACACACACACACACACACAGACACACACACACGCACACACACACACACACACAAACCATAAGGACACACAGACACAAGCATACATTCTCTCCTGCTCAGTCTCATCAAGCACTACTCTCTCTGATCTTGGAATTAGCTGCTTCTCCAGCATCAGAACCCATTTCTACCTCCATACACCAACTCAACAAGTCTGAAAACACCACCATCAATCATTAATGAACCAAACCAGCTGTCCCTCCTACAACAAACACTTCCGAAAAGAAAACAAACAAAGAAAAGAAAAAAAAAACCCAACAAAAAACAGAACAGATCAACAGTCAAGAATAATAAATCTCAAAGATACCAGCTCTACAACAACCCCCCCGACTCCCTCACGTTTTTTTCCAAACCAACAATTTCACTCTTACCCTGATCAACGTGTTCGCTCTGCCACTGGTGGGGCCCCAGCCCGGCTGCGGACTTGGCGTAGTACCCACTGAGATTCTCCCCCTCCTCCCCGACAGACTCCCCGTCGTCGTCCGCCGAAGAGATGGACGACATGGCGGGCCGCTTCAAGCGCTTGTGGGGGTTGCCGGCGGGGCTGAGGGCATGGGGCTGGCCGTTAGGCAGCCCCCGGTGGATAGGAACCATGGTGGGTGCCACGGGGTCCTGCGCATAGTAGCTTCCGGGGCTGTCCAGCCGGCCCTGGTGCACCATGCCGTGGCTTCCGTTCTGGGGCAGCATGATGGAGGCTGCACACACGTCTGTACACTTCACCACCACCATCAGCCAAACACAGGGGGTCTGGTAATATCATCACAACAAGATAAACACACACCTCTCACCACTTCACAACCACTGTCAGGTTCAGCTACACACACAGTAGTAATAATATATATACAGCAATATATACAGTAATAATAACAACAATAATTAGTAGTACTAGTAGTATTACTGTCATTGTCATCATTATTATTGACATTTCAGAAATAATAATGGATGCTTATACTGCACTCTATCCAGAAAACTGTTGAACTTGCTTTACAAAACACATGATATTATATGTAACACATTACATAAAAGTTACATATATATTCACCAAAATGTATCAAATAAACTGTACACAAACATAAACACAATATATACATATACACATATACATAAACATATACTCAAATGAAAATAACCATTGGTGTGTACAAGTGAGACCTTGTCAGAAAATTCCAAGAACAAAAACAGAACAACCTGAAGAGCTAACTGGATGGATGATACATATACTATTGTGAATAAAATAATAATCTGAACATTCTCTTGGAATCTGAAAGTGGAAAAATACTAGACACAGCCTGTGTGTGTGTGGGGGGGGGGGGGGGGGGGAGGGGGGGCTGTAAATAGTGATAATAATCCAAGGGGAACTAAAAAAAAAAAAAAAATTAGAACTGGATATGGCAAGTCAGTTTCTAAGGTTAAATGTTAAACCAAGACCAATTTTTTATGCTTATCGTCATCAGCCTCGTTCCATCTGGAGAGATGATGGCTGCACCAGAAATTAAGTTTTTGATGCTTACATGCCCTTCTTTATGGCAAACAAGGACATCAGGGATTAGATACATTTTTCACTTTCTTTCTATATGCATGTTCTTGCTTTATCTTGCTGGTGATAAGTGTCTTATCAACTTCCATAAACGCTGCATTAGAACAATTTTTAAATATGTTTCTCAGTCGTGAAATTCAAAAATACTTATGACAATTAGAAAAACGTCAACCACATGAAAAGATTTAACAAGATATCAAATGAAAACATCCACATGAAAAGATTTAACAAGATATCAAATGAAAACATCTGTTATCAGTGATTGCTCTTACACTGTACAAGAAGAAATATCATGTGTGACCAACATGACATACTGTAAAACTTTCCAATGGCTATAAAGGAACACACGGTAGCAGGCTGCATCACTAAATTTTAAAAAAGACAAAAGAAAACTGGTATGTAGAAACAAAGGACTTTCCCCTTTTCTTTCAGTTTCAGGTCTTCCGAAAAGCAGAGACAAAGGGAAGGATTCACACAAATTTCTCTGCATCAGACCACCCAGAAACACATTACGCTCAACAGAGTGTTTTCTTTTCAATCCAAACAAACTATACGTCTTTCTCTTCTGTGTTCAGCTCCAACCATAACAAAGAGAAAGAAAACATCCACAGCCACTCTTAAGAAAAACCTCAAAGAAAAACAACCTCAAGAACTCAAAGAACACCAACCAAGAAAAACATCCCAACATCCTCAAAGAAAAACAAGAAAAACACCCACAACCACTCACAGGGAAACACTCACTAGAAGGAAAAAAAAGAGGAAAAACACCTACTCAAAGAAAAACAAGCAAGAAAAACATGCACAACAACAAAACAAACAACAGAAGGACTACAATTACAAAGACAATACCTACAAAGGAAAAACAAGACAGTGATTTAAAACAATACCTTTGGAAAACAAGACAGTGATTTAAAACAATACCTTTAGAGGACAAAACCAAAAAAAAAGTGTACACACAAGACAATACCTATAAAGGAACAAAAAGGAATACAAAAAAGCTTGCAAAGGCAATACCTGTGGACAGAAACAAAAAAAGCTTTCAAAGACAATAGCTACAAAGGACAAAACTGAAAAGCTTACAAAGACAATGTTGACAAACCTTACAAAGACAGTACCGATAAAGGACAAAACAAAAGCTTACAAAGACAATTCCTATAAACGAATACAAAAAAACATACAAAGACAATACCACTAAAGGAAAAACACTGAAGAGCTCAGCTTGCAAAACTCTACAGCACTGTTTGTCCCTGTTTTAGGGGGTGGTTCCTCTTCCTTGTGGTCGTCTTCTTACACCATTACTTCACAGAGCACACAAAACCAACTGTGCCTTTCGCCCCACATTGTGGTGTTGAACAAACAAGCTACATTCACTGTATCCGGCTTCACGTAAGGCACGTTTCAACAGAATGTCAAGACTGAAACAAACATGAGACAGGCTCAACAGCCACCAAAAAAAAACTTTTCAACTTTCAAATCTGAAGGTCCTCTGATTGAATCAATCCCAGTCACACCACCGAGTGGATTATGGGAGATGTTCCTGATCTCTTAGATCAACATAAATGCAGTCCTGCTGGGACCCAGGGAAAAAAGGATGAAGCAGACAAGAGGCATGAACACAGAAACAGAATGAATGTTCATGTGAAGGTGTGGCTTTGTGATAACATGTCCACATCAAGTGAATCCCACATTGCCATTATTTTTTTCCCTCCACCAAACTTCTGGACACCGGTTAATTCAGATCAGACAGTAAACCCAGGCCTCATGTGGCTGACCCTGACAAAATTCAAAGAAAAATAAACTTAATGTACACCTGTACACGTGCGCATGATTTAAACCCAACCAAATAACACAGGAGACGAATGATTAATGTCTAAAGGCAGCTGTCAGTCAGGTCTAGCCTGTTGTGCCAATCACTGGGTTTGTAAAGCGCTTAGAGTTTATCTCTAACCGAAGATAGCAGCTATATAAGTATCAACAATAATAATAATAATAATAATAATAATAATAGCAGTACTCACGGTGGGTGACCCTGAGCAGCTCCTGGGCAGAAAAGACCCCAGTGGCCATGATGCTGTCGTTGCCCGACACACCAGAGTGGATGTTCCCTGGCACTGCACAAACACAGCCAGCAACACCAACGTTCAGCCTGGACCATGCTGGAAGGCCAAGTTTCTCACAACTTCACTTGCTTGCCTCAACATTTCTCTCTCTCTTAGTAGTGGGTACAAAACCCCCAACCCTCACTCCTCCCATTTTCTGTTTGTTTTTCGTCAGACAAGTTTTTTTTGTTTTTTGTTTGTTGTTGTTCTTGTTTTTTGGGGGTGTTGGGTTTTGTTTTTTTTTTGGTTTTTTTTTAAACTTCTTTGTTTTTGTTTTGTTGTTTTCTTATGGGGGTATAATTCAAAATTCATATTCATTTATTCTGCATTTCCCCTATGCTTTTGTGTGTGGTTGTTTTCATGATTATATTTCTGCCACTTTGTTCATTCACTGCTGTACTGTGTCTAACAGTTAATCAATTCTGTCAGTCACTTTTATGCTATTACACTGTTCATCCAGACTCCACCAACAGCACCACCACCACCACCACCACACAGAAATGGTTCTGTCAGTTCTGACACCAGCGGCGTCCACAGGGAGCGATCAGTGTCGCCTTGCCAAGGAGGTGCTACCAGTACCGCACAGCATTGCTGCCCACTCCTGTCAGCCATTGTGGTGCCCGTTTAAATTCCACACAGTGGAGGGGTGGCCCAGTGGTAATGTGCCTGGCTAGGAAATGAGGTTCTAAGGTTCCATTCCCACAGGATATTTTTTACTCCCTACTCCACTAGAAACAAGTAGTGGTCATTCATATGAGACGATACACCAAGGTCCCTAGTGCAGTATGCACTTAGAGCATGTAAAAGAACTGATAGCATAAAAAGGGTTGTCTCTGTAGAAAAATCAATTTTGATAGTGAAATAAATAAACACATAAAAAAGAAAATATAAAAAAGAAAAAAAAAGAAAAAAGGTTCATGCTGCACAATGGTGACAAGCTCTCCTCCGAGATAGGAGCCTGAACTTCACACAGAGAAATATGTTGTCCTTCATCGTCATCAATATAAACAAAATAGTCTCAAAGTATGTGGCCTTTCATGCCCTGCTCTCATGGTGACCTCAGTTTCGATACCCCTCCACTTCCGTGCTTGGGGTGAGTCATGTCAATGTCGTCAGTGTCGGCAGATTCATGGGGGGCTGTTGTTTGAGGGACGTGGTGGCGGTCTCCACTCTGGAAGGGACGCTTACTCAGTCTGGCTCCGCGACTAAGCCATTATTGTCGTTAGTAGGGGGCTTAGTAGGTGGTGTCCTAAGTATGTTAAAACAGAAAAGGCACCACTGAACACCACCGAAGTGACTCAGCAGCAGTGCAGGGTCTCTTCTGGTGTGTGGCCTCCTGGCGACCTAACATCGATGGTTCCCTGTGGACTGCCGACACTGGAATTGCAAAAGACGAACCCGGGTGTGGCCGTGTATGGGGGAATCTAAATGAGCGGCGTGGGAGTAATGCCACTGAAATGGTACAGATGATGTGGCAGCCAAAAAAAAAAAAAGAAAAAAGAAATATGTTGTGACCTAAATAGTACAACACAACACAACACAACACACATTACATAACAGGAGGCCACCTACTCAGGCCCTATCTGCCAATAACCAGAGCTTAGCTGCTGAGACAAACTGCACCTGTATCGTCTTCAAAGCACAGATCACCATGTTCTTCTAAATGATGGTTTATAGATATAATGATTATGAGTCTACCAACACTGGAAACTTGGGACACAAACTTGTACATTAGTACAGATCATGATACTGGTAAAATATATAAATCGGCAAAATGTCCCCCCAACCTCCTCACAAAATGTAACAACAGCAAAAAGTCAAAGATTAAATATATATATATATATATATATATATATATATATATATATATATATATATCCACAAACTGTCCCAAAAATGTTACAACAGCAAAATGTTGATGATTAAAAAATTACAATCCTTATCCTTTTTTCATAAGAAACATTACATGAAGTATTCAATATCACAATCTGACATACAATCTAAAAGCTATCATAAATACTTTGCTTTCAATTCAATGAAATGAAATTCTAATATACATAATAATAAAAGTACAAGATTAATGATGATTATAAAATGTACCACAGAACAAGCACATACATAAACTATATAAAGGCACTTCCTTGGAGAAGAGCAAACACTCTATGATAAATATAATACATATGGAACAAGCTCCCTGATAACCTCCGTCATTCTGATTCCCTCGCATCTTTTAAATCTCGTCTCAAAACTCACCTTTTCCCTCAGCAATAAGTTCAGTTGTGGCAGATCCACTTCCTTTTCGTTAGGTGTGCTTGACTACGTGTGTATACATATGTATGTGTACATAACTACATGCATGTATATGAATGTGTATTGTGTGTGCGTGTGTTTATGTAAGTTTGTTCCTGCCTATGTGTGCGTATGTGTTCGGGTAGCTGTTAGATACACATGTATGTTAAAATGTATGTATGCAGTGTGTGTGTGTGTGTGTGTGTCCGTGCGTGCGTGCGTGCGTGCGTGTGGTCACATTTTGGTGTGTGTATGTAACATAGATATAATGTTTTATGTTATCAAAAGCGTTTTTGTAAAGCACCTAGAGCAGATTTCTGGATAGTGTGCTATATAAGTATCCATTATTATTATTATTATTATTATTATTAATATATAATGAAGAATCAATCCAGGCCATTTTGTCGTCTTACACACACACACTATTTCACTCAGTATCAATGAACGCTCCTATTCCATGTGGAATACATTCATTTAATCCCAGAAATGAACATGAAGAATCACTGGAAATCAACAAGAAACCATTCAGTGTCAGTTTCTTAAAGTTAAACCATCACTCAAATGAAAACACAACACTGACTGGAGCCAGAGAGAGCAACAGTTGCAAAGCATGCTTTCAAGAGAAGAGGGGAAAAGCACACATGGAGGTTGACAGAGCACTGTTAGCTGAAAACAGGGGCATGGCTCAGTATACAATGCATTAGATCAGATAGCTTAACAATATATACACATCTCTTGACTTTGAGGAGCCGGAACTAAAATAATAATGTTGCCTCAAATTAGAATTTTTTTCTTTTTTAAAGCCATCTATGAAATATATTCAAGTTTGGTAAGTTCAGTAACAATTAGTTCTTTCACAAAATCTCTCTCTCTCTCTCTCTCAACCAGAGAGAGACAGGAAATAAGTGAATTTTTACTTTGACTTCATTCGAGACTAACTGCAATGGGCAAGAATTGTCGAGTCGTTACAAAAATAGTGACTGTTTTGATTTTTTAGACAGATTAACTTGAGATGAACTGTACCAGTTTATTTGTCTATGAATCAGAAATCAGAAATACAAAATGCAGTTGAGTGTGTTTACTTTTCCCCTTTGTCATTCTGTATCAGTTTGAATTAGGGGGAAAAAAAAACAACAACAAAAAACTGCATGCAGCGACTGTTTCTTATTTTCAGGTCATATCCTTGTCATTTTAGATAACATAACTACAAATATTACCTCTGAAATGTTTGTTTAAACCACCCCTTCATGAGGGGGGGGGGGCATGATCTGTTTTAAAGTTTTGAATAAAACATCTCTCTCTCTCTCTGTCAAACACACACACACACACTCACTTGCTCACACTCACAATCACACTCACACACACACACACACACACACACACACACACAGCAATGAAAAAGCAGTAGTGATCAGCTGGCAGACACACTACATTTATAGCTGATCTCAACCAAAATGTTTAGGGCGAACTTTTACTCTTCCTTATGACATAATCTGGATACGTGTGAAGATAAGTCAAAATGAAGAGAATGTTTTGGGGCTTTATAGAACCAGAGACCCAATTCTATCAAACAAGTATGTGCAAGACCGAGCAATCAAAATCTCGTCACATGCTTTTCAAGTCACCTTGAGCTTATAGCAGTTCACAAGTGAAAGAAAAGCCTTAGAAGTTAGATGATTTATCAGGTATCATGTTTACAATATCATTAACTGAAACCTACAAATTCTAACTTGTGTTAGCAGTGATATATTTCATATCCACTTTTTAAGCGGTGTTGGTGGGTTGTTTTTTGCTTGGTTATTTTTTTTATTTCTTTTGGGAGGGAATGGGGAAGAGCTCTTGTTTTGATTATTCTTTTTTCTTTTCTTTTCTTTTTAAGAAAAACTGAATTAGGGGTGTGTTGATTCAAATTCTGTATTGATCAGGCTTCTTTTACAATACATTATCCATTTTCTCTCTTCTTTTTTTCTTCTTTTTTGTTGCTGTTGAAATTACGCTTTAAGCAAATAAGGAAACATAAGCCATGTGGCACTACAAGTTAGTGTACCTGATGCGTATCTGCTATGTATCAGCTGCATTGCAATGCATTATAAATCCCCAATAGCATTTTCTGCAAACTTAATTCCTTTGGAGAACAGAAGGCAAAACCAAAAGGCAAAGCATGCTGTGGTGGGCTGGTTAGGGAGGTACGGGAGAACAGGGCTAAGAAGGAAAATGATATGAATGAGTGCTCTGGCTAATCTCAAAACTGTCACTTGTGTTTTTGTTTGCTTTAGTTTTTGTCCTTTTCAATTAGCACATTATTTTCAAATGTGAAACACCAACAAAACATTTGATCACTTGACTTTATTCATAATCACATCTGTCATATTTGCTGGAGTTTGAGGTTCACCTGCTGTCGTTTGTGTGGGGAAAAGTTGTCAACAGGCTGACAACAATAGTCTTACATAAGAGACAAGAGGAGATTCCAAAGCGCAAGCGACATCAGCACTTTTACTGTAGTCCTGACACACACAGTGTGTGTCACACACACTCACATACACACACATACAAAACAAACACACAAATCCACATAGGACCTTTACAAAGCTATTTGCACTCAAAGTGACTGTACTAAAAGGACGAAGCCACTGGACAGAATCAGCGATGCAAGCAGGAATCAGACCAAAGCCAAGCAAAAAAAAAAAGAGAAAAGCACCGACACAGAAAATGAGAGAAAGAGAACCTACCCTTAATATCTGGATCTCCATTCATGGGTAACTCTCCGTAATCCACCCGGGGGTCGGGCACTGAGAACCAGACAGAAGACATCACGGTCAGTCAGGTCACACCACACCACCCAACACCACCACCTCCAGTCAACTCACACACAGCAGCTGACAGCCTAACCGGAAAAAGGGAGCGCAAAAAAAAAAGACAGGACCAAAGCTTTCTACGAAGCTGTTAACTCAAGCTGTGAACAGATAGTCTACACTGCTGAACAAACACAATGCAGTCTTAAGGATGGTTGAAAACCTTTACCAACAACCAACAGTTTTTCCAAGCACACATTTTAATTCTACCAAACAAATATGCCCAATGAGAACCAGCCACTGTAATGAAGTGGTTAACATCAAGGACTATGGACTGGGAGGATGCAGGTTCAAGCTCCATCAGATTTCACATTTGGGGTTTTAGGCATGTGACCGGCTCCTACCCAAAGTTGAGTGTGTCATGGTCTCAAATGACAAGACTGGGTCTGCAGTCAAGGTTCTGCATTTCAAAGACGTGTCTTTTGGAGTGTAAGTGTAACTTAAATTTCCTGACCAATGTTACAGATGTCTGTATCACTCAAAACAAAATGCACACACAAACTATATAAAAAAAAATTAAAACACACACACACACACACACACACACAAGCATTACATACACACACACACACACAAGCATCACACACACACACCACACACACACACAAACACACACAAGCATCACACACACACACCACACACACACACACACATGATATATAGGCTCACACACTAACATGCATACTCACTCACAAAAAGGATAAACTCACATGCCTCACCAGTGACTAACAGCCATTCTCCTTCCTACATTAAAGCTCTTAAAGCAATAACAATTCTAAATAGTTTGCGAACAGGTTTTGTATATACAGAATATTTCTCATTCTCAGTATCTGTGTGTGTGTGTGTGTGTGTGTGTGTGTGTGTGTGTGTGTGTGTGTGTGTGTGTTGTTGTTGTTGTTGTTGTTGTTGTTGTTGTTGTTTTTCTCAAATAACAGACCATTTCTATCAGAAAGATACACATCAGTCCAATGGAAGACACTGCAAGATTCATGAAGGTCACTCAATGCTGGGGCATTCTAACCTGAATGTTGTCAGCGCAACAGAAAAAGAGAGCAGTGTTAACAGCTGTTTTCAAAGATGACAATGAAAAAGAACCTCAAACAGAAGAAGAAAGCTGGTTCTGAACAGAAACTGCCAGAGACAGAATGTTGGCAGATGTTTCTGGAATGCACATGAGGGATTCTGACAACCCGAGAGTCAGCAGCAGAGTGAAAATAGTGTGTCAGTGTGTGTGCACCTGAAGGAGATCAGTAATACAGAATGGGAATAGATCCAAGGAAACTGAAAACCTTCACTGAAACTGTGAAAGAAAAACAGATTTAAAAAAAATAAATAAATGCCTTACACTTCTAAAAAAAACAAACAAATACTGACTTTCAAGTTTCATGCTTGAAAAAACACACTAAATAACTAAAGTATACACTCTGGAGCTTCCCTGATGCTCCAGGCAGAGGAATATAAACTACTGTCTACTGCAACACAAATCAAAACATTCTATTTTCCAATTTCAAGTTCATATAAATTTGCAAATAATGACTATATAAAAGCAGCAAATGATAATAACCCTGGTTAAATTAATAAATGACAATTTACGCATTACCACTGATATAACAATATATATGTGGATTCTTTCATCAAAGTCTCACTGCTATGATAAAAATATACCAAAAAATCAAACAGTATTACAGGTTTCACTGAAACGGAGTTAACAGCATGCTTTGAGAAAGAAAATGAAAAAACAAAACAGCCGTGTGTTTGGCAGTGACAAGTACGAACACAACCACCAAAGAGTCTGTATTGTTCAAAAGACATGTATGCCATATATAGCACTCCTGAAAACATCCTTCGCAAATACTCAACAAAACTAAATAATTTTTAAAAAGGCAGAATAATTGCTGACAGTGATCATTTAATACATTAATGATGCTGAAACTTGACTGAAAAAGAGAAATGATGTTCTGATATCATGAAAAGGAAAATAATATTGTATCTATTCATATATATAACAAAAAATTAAATCTCACTGTGCATAATTGGAGAAGCAAAAAAACAAAAACAAACAAAAAAAACAAAAAAAGAAGAGAAAAAAAAGCAGGTAAGAAAAAAACATATATATACGACCAAAAAAAAAAAGGGGGGAGGGGTGAAAAAGGAGCATGGAGACCCAACAAACAAATAAACAAACAAAAAAAGAAGCAGCAAAACCAGTCTGCTTTACAGGTCTAAGCAAATGGGAACTTCATCAAATGAATATTCACTTAATCTAACCTGATGTATTGCTCTATCTCGCAAACAGGTAATAGTTGCACAGTTCATACTGAAAATGCTAAATAAACTAAAACATGACAAGAGAAGTCCAACTTCCTAGGTGTTCTCTCTCTCTCCCTCCCTCCCTCCCCTTTCTAAAACAGATGACCATTCAACATTGCACACAGACCATAACAACAGCTGACAGTTTTATGGCTGCACTCCCCACCCTCAGTCTTCCCTGCCATGTATCTTTTCCTCCACATCTCCTGCACTCCACCCCCCTTCGTCCTCCTCATCCCACTCCTGCTCCGTTTCCTTTTGCCCTCCATGTTGTGTTGTGTCGCATCGCGTTGTGCTGCACTGCATTGCGCTGCATTATGTTGCATTGCGTTGTGTTGTGTTTTGTCACCAGGGACAGCCAGTCATTATAGTGAAGCACCACTGTCTCTTTCTCTCCCTCTCTCTCTTTTACTGTCTGTAAATATACTTGCCTTACTATCAAAGTGTGTTTTTCTACAGAATTTTGCCCGATATAACCATTTTCTTGCCATCGGTTCTTTTACATGTGCTATGATCATGCTGCATACAGGACCACAGTTTATCACCTCATCTATATGGCCAGCACCCAGACCACCATTCAAGGTCTGGCGGAGGGGGGAGTACAAAATTCTGGTCGGACTCAAACCCATTAACATTTGCTTCCTAGTCTGTTGCCTTACCACTGGTGGGGCTGGGGAGGGGGCCGGGAGGGGCGGGGGAGGGGGTGCTTGGGGGGGCATATACAACTACTGACTGAAAGCGAAATTAAGTATATGATCAAAGATAAAAGATCATGTAAATTGAAAGGCATGAATAAAAGAGCGCAACCTCAAATAACTGAATTTCAATTATATCTCCACAGTTCACACCAGCCTGCTACAAGACATGAAGATGAACAGACTGACCAAAACTTTAAAAACTACGTTCTACACAACCAAACTGACGAGAGACTGAACAAAGACAGACAGACAGGCAGAAAGACAAACAGAGAGACAAACTTCAAGAAAATGGAATGGGAAAGATTCCTATTTTCCAAAATAAAATGTAACTGAAAGACGACTCATCATTTCAGCCAGTTTCTAACAAGTGCTGAACCTGTATTGTGTGGTCATGACTTCCAGACCCCTCCCCAACTCCCTGCAGTCATCCAAACACACACACACACACACACACACACACACACACACACACACACACAGAACTTATCCATTCACCATCTTCCCACCAAAGTGTCAACAGTTAACAGCCGAGCTGAAAATTCCACACAAAGAAAAAGTAAACTGACTGGGCCTTAAGGAAAGTGATGTGCCAATGCCACCCAAACAACACTGAGCTCAGTCTTACAGGTTCTTTCTGTCACACAATGGGATAGTGTAAGACTGAAAGAGGGTGAAACTGAAAGACATGAGACAAGACAGTTCTGCTGAATCGACTGAAAGAAAGAGAAAGAGGAACGGACAGTGAAAACAATGACAGAAAAAAGTTCTGCTCAACCATGCTTTTCTCTTTCCTGGCTAGATATTTCTGCGACATTGTCTGTTCTCAAAACACAAATTTTCATTAAGACAAAGCCACAGAGCACCAGTGACATACACAAAAGAAACATTCTATGGTTTGATAAGGTTTCTGACACACTTAATCAACATTCTATAGTTTGAGATCATTTCATCAAGAATTAAAACAAAACATCCCCTAATGCTTCAAACACCTCCAAAGACATAGCCATCAGTTCTGGAAATCAAATGGTCACATTTGTCAATGAATGGAGACAGTGGTCAAAATTTTCCAGTATAATGTCAAGTTGTCACTGCTGTTCTAAATGATGGTGGGCTCATGTCTTTGTCATAAACATGAGTGGGAATATAAGACAACAAAGACAAGGATCTGCACTAAATGTACAGTGCATAACATGGTTGGCAGCACTACATAGGGGTGTTAATCATTCAAGTAAGAAATACAAGGAGTTAAAACAAATGGCATCATTATCCACAAGTCAGGAGATTAAAAAAAAAAAAAAAAGTAAGGAAAAACAAAAAAACAAAAAGCCAATAATATTATCCACAACAAGTTTCAAAAACAGAATAGGAATAGAATGTCTTTGTTATCAAGTGTACTGGGATCACATTACAAGGAATACTGGGGGGAGATCGTACATCAAGGGTACAAACATAAATCAAAATCATATAAAAACACAAGGATTTTTTTTTTTTTTACACATATATGCAAATTACCAATGAAGTCAAGATGTACAAGCGCAGACAAACTCCGAAAAATGTAACTGTTAATAACTGCAATAAGGCAAATTAAATCAAAACACCTCCATGCCTATTCATCCAAGTCACCCACCAAAACGAAAAAGGCCTCCCCTCTGGGAAAAGGACCAATCCTCTACATGCAGAGGAAATCAGGAACAAAAGGAGCAAAAACAATAAGTTTTTATTTCAACGTGAACACTAATACAAGAACAACAACCTATCCTCTGGGAAAAGGACCAATCCTCTCATGCAGAGGAAATCAGGAACAATGGAAGTATAACAATATGTTTTATTTCAACGTTAATGCTACTAAATAATAAAAATAAATAATAAAATAAAATTTTAAAAAAACCCACTTACCGTAACTTTGGATGAAGTTGGCGAGGTAGAGGTCAAGCTCCCGCACAGACACACTGATGTGGTGGGGGTTGACGCACAGGTTGGCGTGCAGACAGCCGGGTGCCTTCTCCAGCCGCTCCCCGTCCGTGCTCTCCAGCGGGATGGCCTTGAAGAGGATCACCATCACCAGGTCCAGGCGCCACACCTTGTCCGCCTGCCGCAGGCAGTCGATGCGCCGCATCTTGCCCTTCTGGTCCGGGTTGCTCAGCACGCACACGCCCCGCCCCTTGCCCGTGATGCTCATGACAAAGTCCTCCCGGCACTCCTGGTTGATATCCTTACGCAGCTTGGCCAGCAAGCGGGAGGCCCACTTCTGCTTCACTTCCGACTTCTCGTTCTGAGCGACAGGGAAAAAACAAACCAAAAAAACAACCTTTTTCATATTCTGGAAATGTAACTCAGTTTATCAAATATAACAATGATAACAATAATAGATATAGAACTTATACGGCGCAAACTCCCCTTGCAATAGGCTCTAAGCACCTTACATGAAACAACATATATACAATGGTGCATAATAACATACCTCTGGACATGAAAAAACAACATATATATAGGTAGATAGATAAATAGATAGATAGGTGAGTGTGTGTGTGTGTGTGTTTACACTGAGACAATACTACAAATTGCAGGTATGAACAACACACACACACACACACACACATACAAACGCACACACACACACATACATAAATATCCAACAAATAAATACCCCCGGTAGACCAACAAGGCTGAGTTGCATGAATGATCTTAACACTAACACAGTAACAGCACTTAGTTTGCTTAGTTGGCGTTGAGAATTTTCCTAAGTTTATGGAACTGGAGAAGATCTTATATATATTATGAAAATTCTTAAACTTTAACAAACTTACTAATGAAAATTCTTAATGCTATGCAAAAACTTCGCAACACTGCAGTTGTTCATGCAAACCAGCCCAGGTGCCAGTTGCATTGCTTGGTTCTAAATTTTTGACAGTTACATGTGACTAAATGCCTATGTTGATCGAACTACACCAGTTAAGTCTCTATTCTTTCAAAATTTATTTCTTCCTGGATCCTTTGAACGATTCCCATTGCAACTGCTGATCAGACTGCTTAACCAACCAGGAAACAAACTGAATGCCATCTTTTATTGATGACTGGTGTATTTTGAACAGAATCCATGATGATAAATAATGATTGCTGATCAACAGTTTTAAACCCTCATGCCTGGTTTTAACTCAGTGCCATTTCCCTGTCACTGAGAACCGACGCCAAATCCCTCATGCAGACTCTTTCCCCTCCTTGCACAGCTATCTTATCTGGGGAAAATACAAGCATCTCTTCAAACTACCCCCCTAAACTGACAACAGTTCAACTCCGTGTGTGGTACCTGCACACGTGAATGTCTGTGAAATCTTGAAAGGCAGAGAGTCCTGCCCTGCGAAGTTTGCATAGAATGTAATAAAGTCTTCTGATAACACAGCACCCGTCTCCAAATTAGTGATAATAAATCTAAGGAATACTGCATAATGTTTAATCTCTCTCTCTCTCTCTCTCTCTCTCTCTCTCACACACACACACACACACACACACACACACACACAGAGAAAAATAAACCAAGACTATAGAGGACCATGTTAAAGTCTGTTAAAAGTCACTGATATGACTGATACAGCTGGAAACATTCTAATGATTTAGTACCTTGGTCCGAGATAAGGTGAGTCTGTAAGGGTGGATAGGAGGGTCATTCATAGCAAACTAAAATCCACTACTTTCTTCAGGGAAAGAAGAGAAACAGAGACGTGGTTGGAAAAAGAGTGAAGAGCCCAAGATGAACTGGCAACAAACAGTGGAGAGAAATCTCAGACTTGGCAAAGGGGTGACACCAGCAAACTGGCCAGGGACCGCTGACTATGGAGCATCTTGATTGCCTCATGCGCCCAACAACACAGGAATATCTCTACGCAAGTGATGGGATGGAGAGAGATAGGAGGGAGACGTGGCAGAGGGAAAATAGAGGGACTGAAACAGGGAGAGAACCAAAAAGTGTAAAGGTGGAGACAGTCAAGAGTTTGGCAACCATCTCTGCACAAGGATGTCAGCGGTTCAGCACAGATTCCAGCACTAAACTTTCAGCATCTCTGATAGCAACTCAGACATAACAAGAAAACAGAAAATAAATAAATGAATACTTTTTTCCCCCTCCCAACCACATGAAGACTAATCACAAAGCACACGTCACTCATAATCAACATGTTAACAAACAAGATTTCTGTTAATGACTCATGTTAACAAACAAGATTTCTGTTAATGACAAAAGATTTCTGGTTTGTGAGGTCGGAGATCCCCTCAAAGAATGATTTCCATTTTTCTTGTTTTCTTCTTCTTCTTCTTGTTTGTTTGCTTTTTTTGTTTTGTTTTGTTGTTGTTGGGGTTTTTTGTTGTTGTTGGGTTGTTGGGGTTTTTTTGGGGGTTTTTGTTGTTTTGTTTTGGGTTTTTTTGGTTGTTTTTTTCTAAACAAAAGACCAACAACATGTGTGCACAAACATTTTTTTCATGAATGAACACAACAGAAAGTGTGAAAATCCTGTATCAGAGCTTCAGTCTTGATGCTTGAATCATCTGCTACAAAGAAGAGTCTTTTCCCTTGACCATTTCTTGACCCAGGAACCTAGAAGTAGAAGAATACCAAAAGAAAGTATGCCTCTGTGTGCAGCAATGCAAATTTGATCACAATGGGCAGAACAAGTGTGACCTAACGGTAGTCTGGGATCCTCAATACTAAAGGTAGAAGAGTACCTGGGACTCTCAAGATTTTCAAGCTATACAAAATAAAAGAAACCATGTAAGGTCACCAGTGATGATGAGAACCACCACAAGAACTCTTCCTGGTGATCAGTGTACACACAGCAGTGCCCTGTCTCACCATGTTCCTCACCACAATCATGACTCTAAAAACGGATACACAACTCCAAATGTACAAAAGGGTTTGGAGGAAGGGGGTACTTCCCCCCCCCCTCCAACCCCCCAGGTCCCAGTAGGACCCAATTCCTCAGCATCCTCAGCAGGACATGGCCTAGAAGGTCACTAAGTATCCAAAGACAGCAGACCATGAAACCTCAAAGGCACTTACATTTGTACCCCGTTTCACCATGGAGTGTGTGTGGATAGACACCAGATACCATGAAGAATGTCGTAGATGGACTTGTGAAACTGATTCAGAGCAATTGAGGACATGGTGGTCAAGACATACTGAAGGGAGGGTATTGTGATATTGAAGATAAATGCAAGTTACGACTGGCCAACAAAAGCATTTCTCTCTGAAATGAGATGCAAATGAATAAGCCTGAAAAAAACAAAAAAAACTGTTTCTGATTTAACCGTGTTTCAAGCAGAAAATAAGTCTTTTTTTCTTTTTTTTTTACTGATTTAAGTGCTGAAAGTCCTCTGTTTAAATTTGCACAACCAACTTTCCCCCTGCACACTTTAAGAAGTGCCACTTTATCCTCAGCATTCCAGGAGTGGTCATAACATTTCCCACGGACAGCAGCATTCTTTGTCACTGCAACAGGAGGAATCACCTATCAAGGTATGGCATTAGATCACTGTGGAGGCTGCAGCAGGCATGCGGGTAACAGACATGCTATCTCCTCAAGACCCGTGAGAAAAGCATGACTGCCCAATATCCCTGCTTAAAGCCGTGCACACATTAACAACTGAACACCTCTCCAACAACCATCAGGAATGACTAAGGGAGCACATGAGTACTGCTTTCTCTTCAAAGCCAGCACTATATACCCACACCTCCCTCCACAACAGCTGGCAGATACACAAAGAATGTGACCTTAACTTTCCATGAACCTTCTAATATAATACAGTACATCTGAATGGTGTGTGCAAACCATGGTTTTGAAAATACAGCTTTCTTCAAGTGAACAGTACATACAGCTGTTTTAAAGTCTGTGGTGTAAATGGTAAATAGATGTGGAGAGCTATTTTTAAGTGTGTGGTGTGAACAGAAAACAGAGCTATATTCTTAACATTGTGGTATAAATAATAAACAGAGCTATCTAAGTCCTTGGAGTATTGGCCTGATTGTAACCTGTCTGCATCGGAAGCACAAGAATCTGAGCACACTAGTTTGTAGCCACACTTGCCATATTTTTATCTCCCTCCACTAGACCTTGAGTGGTGGTCTGGATGCTAATCATTCTGATGAGACGATAAACCACAGTCCTATGTGCAGCATGCACTTAGCACATGTAAAAGAACCTATGGTAACAAAAGGGTTGTCTATAGCAAAACTTTTGTAGAAAAATCCACTTTGACATGAAAACAAATACACTTGCAGACAGAATAAAATAAGAGTAAAACTCCAAAAGAAAGGGTGCCACTCTCACTGTAGCGACATGCTCTCCCTGGGGAGGGCATCCCAAATATCACACACAGAAACCTGACAGAGTAATGCAATACAATCTGGTACAATACAATACAATATCATACAATGAATGATGAATGATGATAAATGAATGAATGATGAATAATATGGATACTTGTATATCGCCTGTCTTTGGTTACAGGCCATGTTCTAAGCGCTTTATGAACACAGAGCCATTTGCACAACAGGCTACCTACCTGGGTAGAGTCAATTGACAGCTGCCACTGGGCACTCATCATTTGTTTTCTGTGCCATTAAATCAGATTTCAGGCACACACACACAAACACACTCAGACATACATGTAACATTTTACACGTAGGACCACTTTGTTTATATACCCCACCATGTACTGATGTAGGCAGCAATACTCCCATTTTCAAGGGTTTGCATGTCACTAGGTATGTTCTTGTTTCCATAACTCATCAAACGCTAGCAGGATCTATAATGTGCATATTTTATCTTCTGAATGCATATACACATGAAGGAGGTTCAGGCACTAGCAGGTCTGCACATTTGCTGACCTGGGAGATCTGAAAAATCTCCACCCTTTACCCACCTGGCGCCGTTACCTACATTCAAACACGGGATCCTCAGAATGAAAGACCAACGCTTTAACCACTCTGCTATACAACACAACATAATAAGCAGTCAGAACCTCACCTGCAGTTCTTCTTTGACTCTTCGTTCCTCCTCCATGGACATGCGTTTCTCATGTTTCTTGTAGTACTTCCGCTTGGCTGCCTGCAGGTTGAACCAGGTGTAGGAGAATGACTTGACGTGAGGCAGCAGGGCCTCAATGAATGGATGGAATTCATCCTGAAACACACACACACACAGAGGAAAGTTTCAGTTTCAGTTTCAAGAAGGTGTCTAGGTATGCAAACTGACCCATATGCAAGCTATGCCGCATCTGCTGTATTTCAAAATAAATAAATAAAAGGAGCAGATGCCTGATTTTTTGCATGCACCCAACGGGGCCTTAAGAGCCTACCCTATGGTTTGTGTAAAACGTCAAAATAAAAGAAAAGAAAAAAAATAAGGACATTCTGTAAAATATGAAACAAACTGAAAGAAACCTAGAGGGTAAATCATTGAAAGAATCATTGTCAAAAATTAAAATAATTCTGGTTACTAATATCAGCATACTATTACCTAGTTGTTGTTTTTTATTTTGTTGTACTGTGAGCACAGCTGTCTGGGACCAAGCGTATTTTGATTAAGAAGGCTGTGAACTGTGTGGGATGTATATCAAAACACACACACACACAAACATGCACGCACGCACGCACGCACACACACACACACACACACACACAGACTGTGCTCCTCCTGTTTGAAGTTCCTACAAATTCTACCCAACTCATCTCCCCCTCGCCCCCAAAGTCAGTCCCCAGTTTCTGGATGAAAATTGTTCTTCCTCCTCAACCCGCTTAACTGTTAATATGCATTGTGCTTACACTTCACAGGAAGGGGTAGGGGTAGGGGGAGGGGGGGTGGGCAGGGGGTTACCATGGCAAAGTCGGTTATGTTACTGGACTTCTGATCCTGCATTTATCTGTGATCAGTTTGAAGCCCTGTTAATTGTGTTTCAATGTGGTGTTGTGTCCTTAGAAAAGGCACTTTTCTCTGATTTCTCTGCACCCTGCCTAGGTGTCAATGGGTACGGGACTTCGGTTGGGGGGGGCTGGGATAGGTTAAAAACAGTTGAGATGATTGGGCCCTGTCTTCCTTTGCCAAGCCCTAGACACAGTGGATATAGGAATATTCTTTGCCCCTATGGACATAAATGCTGTGTGGCTGTCAGCTGGATTCTGGCCTCGTTCCATATAATTTTGAAAACCGAAAACAAGCAAAGAATATCAACAACTTAGATACAGGGATCATGTTTTGAGTGCTGATGTGGAAACTGCGTGTCTGCCAACTCCAAAGTGCCCAAAGAGAGCATGTGCTTCAGAGACTGTGATTTCACTGTCGCAGCTTTTGAAAACGATGAATGTGATGGGCCTGCAGTTTCAAACATGGAACATCTGTTGTTTCTCACAGTTGTTCTAAGCCGAGCAACCCTGGAAGCTGGTTTTGAACACAGTCCATGTGACATCACAACTGACCTCTTTCTGTTTCCTTTCTAGAGAGCCAAGCCCAATATGGCTGTGTCCTGTGTTGCAACAGGCTGATGGTGTAAATCAGTAATTGCTTTAAATGTGCAGATCTGTTCAGTTTAAAGCATGGTTCTGTAAGTGCAACTATTTACCCATTTGCCAAATTTTAGAACATGATGATGTTATTGTACTATGTGTCTCCCATAACAAAAACACTTTGATGTCAGAATAAACCATCTGATCAGCTACTGGTTCTCTGTTTATAATTTGTCATCAACCCTTCCTTTTAATCTTAGTAGTTTCACTCACAAACACAGTTAAAAAATAAAAATACAAAAAAACAACAAAAAACAACTGACAGTACTGAAACAAGTCATTTCACTCTTCTTCTCTTTAGTCAAAATATGATGTGGGTGGACAGGATAGGATGAGAGTGATAAAAAGAGAGAGAACGACAGACAGGCAGACACAGAGAGACACAGTCATCAAGAGAAGAGATGGAAACCAAAGGACAAACAGAGACAGACCATGGACCACATAAAAACTATGAAGTGGTCAAGTGTCCAAGGAAAAGGGATAGAAATCCACCAATCAACTGTAACTAAATCTGTGATCAGGTCACCATGCTGTCCAATGGACAGACACATAGACCAACACAGAGATACTACCCCAACAACTGACACCAGGTGCCACAGAACTGCTTTCAAACTGGACTCTTACTAGTCTTAGTCTTACCCACAGGTGTCAGACTTACAGGTAAAGCGCTTAATCCTGAAAGCTGTGACAGTGTGAGCTTCAGCCCAGTCCATGTGACTGGATCACATTCCATGACATCTGACAATGGCCTAGTGGAGGGAGAGAATGACTGCATTACCAAGGTGTGCGCACACACACACACACACATACACACACACACACATGAACAGCCACACGAGCTGACTACAAAAACCTGGCTGACCAGCCACAACACTCACAGAAAACAGGTTCAACAACAAGAGATTCAACTCCTTGCAAAAGAATTGTAGGTTGTGAAAATAAAACAACCTACAAAATAAAAAATAAAAAAACAAGAACACAAAAAAGTAAAGTAAATAACTAAATAATAAATAAAGAGAAATAAACACATGGGAATTTCAAGCAAATCTGTGAAGATATATATTTAAAATACTGAGGTACATCCACAAACCAAAAACAGCAACACAAAAGACAAGAGAGGTAAGGCCTTCAAGACTCACTTGTGATACACTTAAATAAAAAATTTAAAAATCTAATCGTTAAAATGTGTTCTGTATTTGTTATTATAAAGCTTCGGGTTAAAAAAAAAAGAAAAAAGTCCTAACCAGATTCGAACCCCACGTGTTCAGGTGAGAAGAAACTGTCTTACCCATTACACTATCGTGGCTCCTTAACTGACGTTCTAAAATTTAATATTTGAACATACTTTTTTGAAGGGCGATAAATCAATTGCGGTATTCGCAGTGAGAACGCTATTTAAATCATATTATTCTGGTGTATCTTGGGCATTCAAAAAATCTTTAAGGGCAATTTTTAAAAAATTCTTTTTAAGTCCGCAGTAAAGGAGACGTGGCTATCGCAGCAATCACACTGCAACATTTAGCCGTTTTATCTAGATCTAGATAGATGTACAAGTTTAGTTACACCCACCCGGAATGTAGTACAACACGGTCAATTCAATTTCTCTTTTATGTTCATTTTAGTTTTATAGTTTTAAAGTTGATATGAAAATTGAGTATTTTGTTAAACTAATAACATGTAGAGCCAAGTACAAGTACTTCTAAACATCGTAAGAAGTGAAAAGGACTTCATTTTGAGAAAAGTCAAGACTGAAAATTTTTTCGTTTCATCGTGATAAATTCAAGGGTATTAACTCGCATGGTTTACAATTTTTAACTGTGAATTCCGACTGATTCTGTGGATATTTTTATGGCAGTTTGGGGCATAATCCAGTAAGTGATAAGGCGTTCACAAATCTTTCTCTGAATAAATATTTAACAGTCTCCTTCTCCAACTTTCCATCACATGTTATTGTGTATTGTCCATTGAATATAGGATTGAACAGGCTGACGTGCCTTGAAACAAAATGGCGTCGTTCGCGTTCGCGAAGAATATGAGCACGCGCTTTGAATGTGTATAAATATGTGTACGCAACTGATTTTTGCCCATGACCTTCAGGGCTCAGCCAATAGATCTGTAAAGTCCACTCGTCGTATTGATTTTAGTATTTTCCGAAAAAGACCAATTGGGAGAATGAACACAGTGAATGCCCTGTACACTGAGAGTAAAACACACAAGCTTTTTATGTATTGAGTATAATTTCAAAATGTAATGTTTAAGATAAGAAAGATCAGTTTAAAGCAAATTAAGTCCCCAAGCATTAATTACAGAGTAATTTCCCTTTTTTACTATCTGCACCAAAACGTTTGCAAAACAAATAAAACTTCCATGCTTAGCAAAAGAAGGTCCTGTTTGAACAAAAAATGATAATAATGACGCTCTTGTTGTTGTGTCAGAATATCAGATCAAAGTGCCAAGTTTAGAGAATACAAAAAATATAAACAGTAAATGCAGTTTGCATATAATTTGGCTTCTTTTTTTATTTTTTTGTGCCCATCCCAGAGGTACAATATTGTTTTAAACAAGATGACTGGAAAGA
>NC_134878.1:43592751-43640251 GCF_041734735.1 Babylonia areolata
AATCAATAACAACAGTCTGGAAGTAGTAAAAAAAAAAAAATAAAAAAAAAGAGCAAGCCACCCAACAAAACATACAAACTGACCATTAATCAAATCGTCCACAAACACATGGTCAGAAGGAATCCCCTGTTCAACTACAAACCAAACTGTACTGACAAGAGCACCAGTGACCGACCACAAGACAAGGTCCAACAATGCAGTGGCTGACGGCGCGTCACACACGGGACAGGACACAGTCACTAAGCGATCAATGATCAACGCCCATCACTGCCCACTTCCAAACCAATAACTGCAACGTCCTGTCACCGTCAGTCCACCCACCCATCCATCCATCCACGCTGAAGCCAGGAAGCCATCAATTTCCACCGGTCAGGATATTTCCACCAATCAGGGCGTGATCGTTCGTTCCACACAGTCTGTCCCTTTAGTAGCATTGTCAGTTCCCCGAGCCTGGCAGCATAGATCGAGGCAGGCGATGTCAGCTTCGGTTTTATGTAATGAATGATGTCATTTGTTTATTTGATTCGACTTGCATTTAGTATGTACCACGGACGTATATAGGTCCGTGAGTATGTACTAAAGAAATGACAGTGATGCCATGTTTGCATGGGTTTCTTCTTTCTTTTTTTCCCTTCGTTCGTCTTCAGTTTGACGTCTTTCCACTTGAAGTGATATTAGACGGGGGGAAAAAAACACGTGGGGGTAGGGGTTGTGGGTGGGGGGTAAAAGTGTGTGTATGTGTGGAGGGTGAATAGGGAGAGACAACGCTAGGGAAAATGGAAACGTTATAAACGCCAACATCAAACAACTATAACAAATGTCCTATTGGGCTACGCAGCAAACCTTCTGCAACAGCAAATAACATATTGGAATTGTTAATAACACATTCAAAAGAACTTTTGGTGAAGTCTGGCAAAAAACATTTTAGATTCTGACATTCGAATATTATATGGTTGCTAGATATATGTTCTCCACATATGCATCTGACATCTTTGCTGAACTTAGTTATAAAAGCGTTCAGTTTTATCCTGTTTGATATTGTATTTATTTTATTTGACTGATTGATAGTTCCCGGTTGTTGAACATTAATTACACTATGGTTTAAAGTTTTGCCGTTTTCCTGGTATAATTCTCTGACTTTGTTCCACGATGTTTTTCCTAGTATTCGATAACCCTCTTGTACAGACAGAGGCACATGAAGTTCTATGGTTCCCTGTTCGTTTTTTGCACTTTTTCTTGCAGCACTGTCAGCCCATTCATTGTAGAGAATACCAAGATGTGAAGGAACCCAGCAAAACGTAATATGTGTTCCTTTCAAGCTTAAAAGATGTAAAATGTGGCTGCTTTCTATTATGATTTTGGATTTGTTCTTACAATTTGATGAGTTTAAAGCACATAATACAGATTTGGAATCAACGCAAACCAAGACTTGTGGAAGGCAAATTGGAAGATCAAGAATATGATTTAGAGACATAAGAACAGCAATAAGTTCAGCAGTGAATATTGAACGATTTTTACCAATATAGTATGATCTTTCTGTTTTCAGTACCAAAAGCTGAACCTGCTTGGCCATTGTCTAATAGTGAGCCGTCTGTGTAGATCTGTAAATGATCACAGTATCTATTTTGAAGGTGTACTCGGACTTCCGTTGCCATGATATTCGGATTTTCATTCTTTTTCATGTCAGTGTGATTAACATCAAAATGTGCTTTATTCATCTCCCATATGGGGTATGGACTTACGGTCTTCTGTGTGTCTACGTCATCTGAATTAATTTCAGACTTTTCGAACAGGTTTGACACAAACGTGCCAATGGGTGTTAAATAAGATATGTTTTTAGCTCTTTTGGGGAAGTTGTTTTCGGATGTAATTTTTACTTCCTCTGATGTATAATTTTCAGTTGTTGAGCTTCTCAATACGTATTTAGCACATGCGAGGTTTCGGTATTCATCTAAAGGTAGTACTCCTATTTTTTTTTGTATGTTCCGAGGGTCGGTGCATGGAAAAGTACACCAAGGGCAAGTCTATATGCTTCACAGTCTATGCTTTGAAGTTTCTTTAGCAAATATTTTGGAGCATTGAAAAAGACTTCTTGTCCATAGGATAGTTTGGATCGAATAAGTGATGATGATAAATGTTTCAAAATCGTTGTATCTTGTCCCCAGTACTGTTTACTCACAATTTTGAGTAAGTTTAAAGATTTTCTTGCTTTTGTTATTATATATTCAATATGGCTATTCCAGGTTAGTTTTGAAGTAAGTATCAATCCTAAAAACTTAACAGTATCTTTATACTGAATTGTCTCATTTTCAATCTTAAATGTTGGTAACTCTTCTGGGTTTGTACCATTGTTAAAAAGCATAATGTGTGTTTTTTTCTGATGATAATGTAAGACCATTATCAGCAGTATATCTATTTAATCTATCTATTTCTCTTTGGTATATTTTCTTGATATAGTTTAAAGCCTTTTTGGATGTATTCCGTTTCATAGTTACATTCATCCACATACATATATCATCTGCATATTGCACTAGGATCACATCTTTTGATAAGTGTTTGGGTAAGTCGTTCAACAAGATATTAAATAGAACAGGGGCAATAACAGAACCTTGGGGTAATCGCATGTGAAGAGTCTCAGGATTCGAGTACGTATTCCCGACCCGTACCTGTATACTTCTTTCACTCAGGAGATCTTTGATATAATCATAGATATGTCCTGAAAAGCCAACAGATTTCAGTTTAAAGAGTAACTTTGCATGCCAATCTTGATCATAGGCTTTCTTCACATCAAAAAAAGTTGCAAGAACGTTTTTCCTTCTAGCGAATTGTTGTTTTACATGTGTTGTAAGTTTTACCAAATTATCAATTGCAGATCTACCTCTCTGAAAGCCTGCTTGGTTAATTGGGATAATCTTATTTTTATGACAATAGTACATCAGCCTTCTCAAAATTATTTTTTCCATTAGTTTACCAGTATGTGATGTTAGTGCAATTGGCCTGTAGCTGCTCTTATCTGTTTTGCATTTTCCTTGTTTATGAACTGGTATCACAATAGACTTTCTATTGTGCTGGCATTAAACCATCAATCCAGCACTTTTGAAAAATCTCAAACAATAAAATAACAAAATTTTCTGGTAAATGTCTCAGTATCTCATTTGAGACTGCATCAAGTCCTACAGATGTTTTCCTTTTAGGGAGGGATATTAATGCTTCTTTAACCTCGTTGAGCGTGAGTGGAGCATTGATGTACTGACTGTTGTAAGGTCTTCGATCTGTTTTATCATTTTTGCTCTCCTCTTCGGTACTGTGTTTTCTGTTTTTATGTGAGAGACCTTCCAATCGCATAGACTCTGGGAACATTTCTACAAATGTTTCTGCCTTTTCTACATTGGACGGAAAATCTTTGTCTTTTATTTTAATAGGACAAGATGGCAAATTTACACCTTCTTTCATTTCATTAATTTTTTTCCATACCTTTTAGTATCTTTATGATCAGAAATCTCCCTATTACAGAAGGAAGACCAATATTGTCTTTTTGCCTGTGCAATGACCATGTTGCTATGATGGTTTGCCTTTTTCTTTTCAATAAGATTCTCTGGTGATTTGTTGTTCAGATAAGTTATAAATTTAGATTTTTTATTATCTACTGCTGCTTCACAGGCTGTGGTGTCCACCAAATATTTCCTGAATGCTTGCTTGATTTAAGTGAATTGTATTTTGGAATTGATATGTCGGCAGCTTGTAAAATGGTGTCAGTAAAAAAGGAATATAATGTATCTATATCCGCGGTGTTTATGAACTCTGTGTTATAGCTAGCAAGCATACTTTCGAATTTCTCCCAGTTTGCATCTTTATAGTTATATCTTGGAACTTTGTCTTTTTGAAATTCTGAAGGTCTTTGAGTTTCATTAAAAGTCATGATGATCGGTAAGTGATCACTTCCCAATGTATCTTTATATGTCGTCCATTTACATTCTGGATACAACGTAGGAGATATGAAAGATAGATCTATAGCAGATGCCCTGTGAGTGACAATATCAGGGATCCTGGTAACGCTGCCATCATTTAAAAGGCTTAAGGAGGAATCAACAATATTTTTTCCCTTGGTTGTGTGTATGTGTGTGTGTGTGTGTGGGGGGGGGGGGGGGGGGGGGGGGGCTTTTTTTTTTTTTGGAGGGGGTTGCTCCGTTGTTTAAATGCATTTTTGTTGTTGGTGATGATGGCGGTGGTCAAAATTATTGGAAAAAATACTTGTTGCACGAATGTCTACAGAATAGTTCTTTTCTGAACGAAAGAGTGAGAGAAATTTTAATCTAAAACGTAAACTAACAGGTATTTCCACAGCATTTGGGGGAAAATGTCAACACCCCACTCTCTCCCTAAACAACCTTCATCCAATCCTAATAAGAACACATCCAAACATTCGATAATTTTGCATTGTGGCACCATTCAAATTGAGCAGTGTCCTTGTCATAATACTAATACGTGTAGCATTACAAACATGCACGCGCACGCCCCCCCCCCCCCCCCCCCCCACACACACACACACACAAACACAATGAATCAAAAATCAATTATTAAATGAATATTTGGTATCCCTTTGTTGTTGTTGGTTAGCTTTTTTTTCCACTTTGATGCTGCTGTTGTTGGTAAACTTTTTTTTCCAATTTGTTGTTGCTGTGTTGGTTAGACCGACCCCCCCACCCCCCACCCCTCACACATCCCCCCCAACACCACCACCGCCAATCTGCGATCACAGTTTGAACAGCTTCTGCAAAGTGCAAAGATAAAGTATTAGGGAACCAAACAAGTTGACCAACTCAAGGGAACAAGACAAGAGTTAGACGTTGACAGAGATGAGAGTTGGGGGGGCGGGGGGGGGGGGGGGGGGCTGAGGGGGGGGCAGTGATAGAGTGGGGGTGGGGAAGGACGATGGAGGAGAGGGGTCAATGTGGGCAGGGAGGTAGGGGGCACGTGAGGGTGGGTAAGGTGAGGTGGGCGGGGAGGGGGGAGGTGGAGTGGAGGAGGAACATTCGGGTAAGGAAGGAGGTGGTGAAGGCAAAACCAGACACACAGAGGGCACACACGTGTCAGAGGAGGGGAAATGGGAGCCCTAACTCAGCCCCATACCAAAACCCCCAAACCCCTACTACCCAACCCACCTACACACACACAAATACACACACACACACACACGCGCGCGCGCGCGAAAACTGTTAAATGAACAGCGAGAGAGAGATGGGTGGGGGGTGAAGGGGGGGGGGGGGAAACAGGCCGGCCAGGCAGCAATTAGACAGAGTGGCCTCGCTTCGCACTCTGTGTGAAAAGTTACTGATCAATACTTGCTGACTCGACAATTTCAGGCCCCCACCCCCCCACCCCAAACCCTCCGCACCCTACACTCCACCCCATCCCCAACCACCTACCACCCCTCAGCTCGTCTCAGCTCTCTTGTTGCAGTAATATTTCAAACTGCTACACACAGCCCGTACCGTTTTGGTTCCTTCCTGTTCAGTCCCGTAAAGCTTCTCTGCTGAGGCTATCACCGACTATCTTGTCTTCCCACTGTAGTAATGTACTGCTGCTGCCTTTTCTCCTCTTGTTTGGGGTAATATGGGGGGTTGCTGGGGAGGCAGAGTGAGGGGAGGAGGTGGAGAGGTGCGCGGGCGGAGGAGGGGGAGGGGGATCGGGTGGGGAGGTTGAGACTGAGAGGTAGATGGTTAAGGTGATGAGGAGATGAGGAGAGAGAAAGTGAGGGAATAGGAGGGCGGGGTGTGGGGGGGGGGGGGAGACAGAGAGAGAGAGAGAGAGAAGTAGGGGTAGGCGAGTGATAGGGGTAAAGACCAGGAAGTGACTGAGAGGAAGAGGGTTAAGGTAATGAGAGGGAGAGAGAGAGCAGGGGTAGAGAGAGAAAAAATAGGGGTAGGCAAGTGAAAGAGGTAAAGATCAAGAAAGGAGATAGGTGAGCAAAGACATAATTAGCGAGGTGTGTGTTGGGGTGTGTGTGGAGGAGGGGGGGGGGATGGAGGGGGAGGTTCCAAGGGGTAGAAAGAAGGGGAGTCAGAGGTTGAGTGTGGTATGAATGAAAAGAAAGAGAGGGAGACGAGAGAAAGATAAGAGGGAGAGAGGAGACATGCAGAGACAGAGAGAGAGAGAGACAGAAACAGACAGAGAGCAAAGAAGCTGGACCTATTGTCTTTTTTTCCAGCATTTTACCTTTAGTATGAGTGACTCTTAGCAGTAGCTAAGAAACGCGCGCGCGCGCGCGCACACACACACACACACACACACACAGAGAAGAGAGAGAGAGAACACAAGGTCACCGAAAATGCAAGCCTAACATCTGGCATAAACCAACTGCACATATATATATGGTTACACACACACATACACACACACACACACACACACACATACACCCTCTCTACCTACTACCCACCACCACCAAAGGTATACATATATATTCCTCTGATTCAATAGCTGTCGGCTTCACTGAAGACAAAAGCCCATTCTGAGTGACAAAAGGGAGGGGGTGTGGGGTGGGACAAGAGGAGGAGCAGAATGGAAGGGGGGCTGGGGCGGGAGGGTGGGGGAGTGGGGACAGGGACACCAACAACTGACCAAACCATAACAGTGTCGTCTCACTCTACCAGGGGACTATAGTATAAGGAGTGTGGAAAGGAGAGAGAGTGTGTTGGGGAGATGGGGGCTGGGGGGGGGGGGGGGTGACAACGGTACCAAGAAAAAAGAAAGCTGTTACGTGAAAGAGAACAGGTAAAGGTAGGGAGGAGGGGGGGGGGGGGCGTGGAAGGAGGTCTACAAAAGACAAGTGGTGGAGAGGAAGGTGGTGGTGCTGGGGGAAACGGGGGAGAGACAGAGAGTGGGAACAGAGACAGATAAGCTTTCAGAAAAAAACACCACTAGCTAGCTGGTTTGTATTCCTGAACACTGAGACAGGCAGGCAGGCAGACAGACAGACAGACAAAACAAGACTGAATTGTATTCCTGAATATTCACACACACACACACACACACACACACACACACACACACAGGGAGAGGGGGAGGGCAGACAATGACCGAGAGTCACTTATTTGTATTCCTGAATACGTTCCACATCACACCCATACAAAAAGGAAGTTCAATCCAAAGGAAGAGGGAGACTGAGACCAGAGGTAGTTCAAGCAGAACAGGGCACGTGCACGCGCCCACGCACAGTGACTCCCCCCCTCTCTCTCTCTCTCTCTCTTTCATAGACACACACACACACACACACAATAGCACACACACACACACACACAATGACACACACACACATAAACACATCCCTCCCTCCCTTAACGTACACTATAATATACTCTTTCTGTCCCACCACCTCTCTCCAGTTACACACGCACATGTATACACAATGAGACTTGAGATATGAGACCAACGAGTGTATAGAATATATACTTATTATGACACTCCGAACTAACAGAGGCAGAACGAGTCAGTACCCAAGACACCAGAGGCAGCAATACACACAGTGCCACAATTGTGTTTAAGCACTGGCAGTTGTGATGGAGGGAGGGGACGACCACATTAAGCACCTATCTATGCAAGCCATCGCGCGCGCGCGCGCACACACACACACACACACACACACACACACACACTTCACAACACAACTTGACACCTTACAACACACATTCGGTTAGTCAAAGTACACAACTAATGAATCATTTTCGAACACACCACAGACAAGTGATAGGCATTGACAATGTTGGGTGGGGTGTTAAATGGGGGGCTAAAACAGTAGATTCGAGTACGTATAGGTGAATACGATAACACACCCCTCAATAAATAAATATATATATATACGTGTGTGTGGTTGAGTGGAAGGGAGGAGGTGGGTTGGAGATATTAAGCACAACACCCCAGGACCATCTCATCAGTTGTCCTCTTCCAAACCCAACACAGAGCCCATTCTGACAGACCCAAATACAAAATAACCCATTCCGACTGACCAAAAACAAAATAGCAGAGAGAGAGAGAGAGACAGACAGACAGACAGACAGACAGAGACGGACGGGTCGACAGGATACATACATATATATATATATATATATATATATATATATATATTTATACATACAAACATACATTGTATATAGAAACATACATATGATACTGTACTGGTCAAAATAACAGAAAATGATCACAATACAAACCTGTTTTGGATCTCACACACACACACACACACACACACACACACACACAGAGAGAGAGAGAGAGAGAGAGAGAGAGAGAGAGAGAGAGAGATATGATTTGAAAGCATATGGTCCATAAAGTGGTGAGAAACAAAATTAACAAGTGTCTGCATGCGTGCACAAATAATATTTGTTGATTTGTGTTTGCGCCCGCGCGCACGCACGAAACACACACACATATTAATACATTAATAAATACTCATGTATTCGCTCCCAGCCTCTCTTCCCCCCCCCCCCCTCCCACACACACACACACACACCCCACTTCAATTCACACCCTGTCTCGAACAGGGAACCAGAAGAGCGCGGAAACCCCCTACAAACATGGCATATAATAATTTACCGCCCTCCGCGTCACTACCACCCCCACCATCGCACCCCTACTTCTCGTCCTGAAACGTAGTAGTACGTATACACACATACATGTATACATACATGTACGTACGTATACTATAAGCCAGTCAGTTCTATCCAAATCAATACTGCCTACCTACCTCCTAACTACCACCACTCATACACCCGGAGCCGCTATCATTTCCATACAGGCAGGCAGGCAAAGTCATATTGGGGCCAAGTTCTAATTGACCCCTGGCGTCCCTTGCGTGCGTGCGTTACACAACGCAGTGAGCCTGGGGAAGCGACGGGACGGGTTAAAGGGCTTTGGTGTCACGGCTGGTCGACCCTCCGTGGGGTTTAAACACTTCAGCAGTGCTGCACTACTATACGGGGGAGACCGCTACTGGTGGAAGATAGGGCTGGAGTTAAGGTCACCCACCACCAGACATGCATGGAAGTCAGGCCAATATGTGGGAATGGCTCTCTCTCTCTCTCTCTCTCCCCCTCCAAACACACACACACACACACACACACACACACATGAGCGTGTTCATCTAAACTTTTTTAAACAAATACTGGGTGTCCACAAAAAAGCCACAAATTTAGCAATACTTGGTGAAATAGGTAAATACCCCTTAAGTTTAAAAGTGATTTGTCAAGTAATAAAATTTTGGTTTCACATAACACAGGCACGAGAAAATTCGTATATCAAAATTGTGTATGATGATATGCTTACAGAGGAAACAAAACAGCGAACATGGATTAATTTTGTTGAAATTATATTACAGAATCTTGGTTTAGGACACGTTTGGAATAATCAGTCAACAGTCAATATTCATAGACTCAGCCACGTTATAATGAATAAACTAGAATATGGATATGTTTTATTCTGGAAGAGAAACAAATCTGAAAATAAATCTAAACTACTATTCTATAATAAAGTTACTCGTGAATACAGAACCGAGCCTTATTTGCTTGAATGATATCTTAATTATAATCAAAAACAATCACTGCGCAAATTAAGAATATCCTGTCATGATTTAGCAATAGAAAAAGGCCGATATTTCAACATTCCAAAAGAAAGGAGACTATGTTTACAATGTCAAACAATAGAGGATGAATTTCATTTCTTAGATGACTGCGAATTATACAAAGAAATCAGAGTAGAATTCATACAAAAAATTCAAAATTACATTCCAAATATTATTAAACCCAGTCAGCTAATACTGGAAGACAAACTTGTGGGACTATTTGGGAAATTTGTCAGTAACTGCTGTCAAAAACGCCATAGTGTGCAAGAGTGATTCAATGTCTTGTTCAGCATTTATCTATTTTTGTTTTGCTTTTGCTTTTTGTGCGTGGTTTCATGTAACTTTACATGCGTGTCTTATAAACCTTGTTCAGGTTTAATTGACATTAAAATTGATTCTGATTCTGATTCTGATTCTGATTCACACACACACACTGACAGTGTTCATGCGATAACTACATGGGCCTTTCTCTGGCTGTTTGTTCTGCACGCAGTCCTCATTTATTTCACTGAACATTATTACTGGCCATATTATCGATCGTAAGATTAACTATTTTCAAGCACATAAATATACAGATGTTTTCGTGCCTATAAATATACAGATCTACACAATGCCCCCACCCCACTCCACCCCCCACCCCACCCCCTCCCCCCACCACCAAAAACAACAACAACAACAAAAACAACAACAACAAAAAACAAAAAAAGGTAACCCTTCAAATCTGAACAACATTAATCATTTATTGATTCAGCTTATCATCAAAAAATTACGTAAGAAAAAGTCACTGCCTCAGTTATGTGACTCCAAATGAGAAGAGATCTGTGACTGAAAATGGCCTCCTCTCTCTCTCTCTCTCTCTCTGTTTCATTTAGTACAGTACACTTATTACACAGAAAGCACGAAAACTGTAACTGATGAACAGAATGTGGTACACAAAACGTCAACAGCAAACAAAACAAAGCAAACAAAAATGTTCAAATTTACACACATACTTCTGTTCCCATGATAAAATGTATTGTCTTTGAGTACAGTTCTACAAATAAATGTAATATATTCTATAAATATACTTCTCTGGGTAATACTACACAATACATTGTAACACTTTATACAGGTCTATGGATAAACATAAATTTGTATAATTAATGTGACTGACATGCACCTCGTCATATTACGCACAAAGTAATTGTCATGAGTGTCAGTTGCAGATTCAGTGGTGAATATACTCAGTATGAATCTGGCAACATATTTCTTTTTTTTATATATTCTTTCACATGTATCGGTAATTGGGTCAGTATGACTGATAAGCAATTTGCCTGAATGAAAGATGATGCCACAGTGTTACCTTGGTCACTGGAGTGATAAACATCCAAGACAATCTGTTAAATGTTTGTTAAGAGATCATATATATCACTTCAGTGTAAGAATATCCTGTTATACTGGAATCAAATTATCACAACTGAGCAATTTACAGGGGGAAACATGTTTGCACAGGGAGAGAAACAACAGAAATTTGTGTGCATTGGCAGTGGGAAATAAGCACATTATATATGTGTGTGTGTGTGTGTGTGTGTGTTTGCTTGTGTGTGTGTGTGGACATGTGTGTGTCTGGGAGTAAGTGTGTGCATGCCCGCATGTTTATGGGTACATAATCATGAATGTATATATCATCAGATAGATAGATATGACTCATGTCATGAGTGTTGTTTAATGATGAAGGCTATAACATGTCTCTAGACACATCTGTTGTTTAGACTACATAAACTGCAACATGTGTAAACATACACAGAAAGTATGAACTATCAATAACTAAGATACATAACACTACCAATAACACATTACAGTTCAACAACAGCTGCAAAACATCAATTCTGAACACAAGACCAAGAAAGACTGACTGCGAGAGCAAAAAAACAAAAACCAACTAACAAAAAAAATAAGGACATACATACAGTGTACAAACATCTTCCTCCAGACTGGCAAAGCGGTACCTGAGACATTCCACACAGTCCAGACAACGACAACAACAACAAAGCCCTCTGGAGGTTGACACGCGGCTGATGAGACGATGACACAGGTGAAAGACAAGGCTGTCATACATTGTTTGTCACTGTCATGTCACTCTGGGAACCTAACCCACTAGACTCCCCCTGCCCCTCACCCCCCAAAAACCTCCCTCTCCCCTCCCTCCTCTCCTCCGTCCCCACCTGCCTAACAAATTCATTCTAAGACTTGAGATAAGGGCCTAGTCCAATAAAAGCAAGACACTTAACTGCCCAGGCATTCTTCCCATCAGGCTTCTGTGTTACTTGGCAAAACAAAGACCAGTTGAGCAGATTCTACAAAGTCATGCTTCTGGAGAACAAAACTGTTCCCGACTTGTATTTTCTGACCCTGTAAACATTCATGACCGTTTCAACGTGAACTATTTTCACATCTTGCTGTGTGTGGCCACATTAATCAATTCGTAAATACTGAAGGAACTTGTAACATACAATCAAAACAAAAACATTCTAAACTGTCAACACAATTTTATTTTTATAATGAGGTAAGTTGGTGTGTGAATGTGTTGGGGATATTAGTCTAGGTGGAGGCTTTTTTTTCCTTTGCTTTTCATGCTTTAAAGGAATGATCAGCATGCAGAGAACTTTATGCGATGGCAAGGCATCTGCCTCTTTTTTCCTGCAGCAGATGTAGTGTAGCATATATGGATCAGTCCCCACACTGAAACAGAGGGAGGGAAGGGTGGGAGGAGGTGGAAGGGAGAGAGAGGAAAGGTGAGGGTCAGTGTGTGTGTGTGTGTTGCGCGCATGCATGGATGTGTGTGTGCGTGCGTGCACACATATTTATGTATATATATATATTATATATATATATATATATATATTATAGAGAGAGAGATATATATATACAGATATATATACATACAGATGTATGTGCATGTGCATGTTATGTGTGATGTGTGTTTTTTTGTGTGGTCACAGCCTGACTGGAATTTATGAAGCACAAAAAAAATGTGTTATCAATATCACTTACACTATAGTAAATATTACTATGAGACAACTGACGAGGGAGCTGAAGACAATGACCCCATTGCTCACACTGAGTCCGCCATGCAGAGAACATCACGACAATCATTTTCTATTTCACAGAAGCTTCTCCGGACTCTCTGTGGTAAGTGAGCCTGAAGTGAAGGAGACTCATTAGTCCTCATCTCCAGTACATCCAGAAATATTTTTTCCCATCTCCATCAAACACAAAATGACAAATGAGCTGATACTAGAAAGCTGTCTGGCTACACCAGTCAACTGTTACTCTGAGCGTATGATTTCATGCGGCACCACAACTGATCAAAGAGACGGATAATTAATACTCAGGCCAAGACCAATAGCTTTGTTTCTGCTAGTGGAACAACCTCCATTATTCACTAATCCAGCATCCCACAGTTCACCTCTGTCTGTCACCACTCACTGTGCAACCTGTCAGCTGCTTGAATCACTCAGTGGGTACAACATCCTGCTCACATTCAAAATGAAGCGAGTTCAAACCACAGACTTATATTAGCTGTCTGCCTGATTCTATTGGCTGAGCTCCTAGTTCAAAGTCCAAATTTTCTGAGTTTGAACCACAGACACCCAACATAAAAAATGGCATTCTTGCCACCCTTTTTTGTCAGACATAATCCTTCTGGCGGTGTCCGTGTTGTGTTGGATGGATAAGCACCATTCCCCATTTTCCTGGTATAGTTATGAATAAATTTATCCCCATCATCTGAGGATGAGGATGGTGGTGACATTAAACTTAAAGTGCCATGATGATGAAGGTAACATTTATACCCACAGTCACAGTGCCTGCATCAGATATATTTGTAATTGTAGACATTTCCTTTCCTCAATCTTTGACTTCCTGTTGTACTGTAACAGCATTCATCAACACCTGTGCACTTCACGTCACTATAGGTCGTGTCGTTTACATGCTAGCATCATTGTCTAACTCTGATATTGTATTTGACCACCTCTACCACACCTTAAAAAAGTTAATAACAAGATATAGATCTATGTCCTTGTCCTGTCTAACCTTATCTGATTTGAGAAAGAGACTGAAAGAAACGCTGAAATTCATTAACTCATATACTGAAGAACCCCAAGACTTGTTTCAGTTGGTGATACTTACATGTGTGTGTGCATGTGTGTGTGTGTGTGTGTGTGTGTGTGCATGTGTGTGTGTGAGAGAGAGAGAGTGCGCGTGTGCAATACAGATACTGTAGTGTCACTGCATGTATAAATGGAAATTATACGCTCATATACACATATACATGTATCAAACATACAATAGGCACATCAACTGAATGTATGTTGTAGCAGGGTTGGTAGTACTATTACCGTTAGAAGCAAAGCTCTCAAAACTCTTCTCACCCCTCCTGAATTGGATCATTAATACAGTTTACAATTAACTGGCAAAAGTAGCACAGTTAACAAACATTTTGAATGTTAACAATTCCAAATAACATGTTAAATCATTAAACTTAGACCAAGTTTTTACTTACATCACATAATGCAACTCACAGAGTGTCACAGAAAAAGCAACACTTTGATAATATCACACACAGATTACAAGGTTAATTAACAGTCAATGAAAATATGCACTCATAGTCCCTGAGGACCAACACTGTTACAACTGTAACAGACTATTGTGATTAAGTAGCATCAGACTATTGTGATTAAGATGCTACTTTCACTTTCACATATTTTTCTTATGCTGGGTCTTCACCTTAATTCTGGCGTATATACTTTCAAAAAATGATAATATATATCAAAAGTGTAAGTGTTTGGTATATGAGACTAACTGGAACTCAAAATTCCGTAGCATACACAAAACATTGTCTACAGCCTCCGCACCACAGGACTCAAAGACAAAGCACTGGAATAAAATACATAGATCTGACTGATCATTTCACATTGTCTATTTCTGTAATGCAGTCCAACTGAACAGGATTAGCACCTTACATGTATCACATATAATTCTGTGTGTGTGTGTGTGTGTGTGTGTGTGTGTGTGTGTGTGTGTGCTGTATAAATACTGCAGAATAGTACAACAGTAGAAAACTCATACTTCAAATTCAATTTCAACCAGTTCAGGGTGGAGCATGTGGCAGTACTTACACACTCATGCAGTTACACACACAGACTGATACTGTGACAGTGACAGATTTATAAACATTCTTGCACACACACACACACACACAAATGTGTACACATACACACACGTTTATACATTGTATACACACACACACACACACACACACACACACATTTAAACACACACACTCACAACACACTGTGATGTAGCCCCCTCGCCCCCTCCAACAACCAACAAAAGTGAACACACACACAATTAACAAAAGTGAACACACACACACACAATGTATAGTCTATACATGTGTGTGTTTGTGTGTGTGTGTATGTGTTCACTTTTGTTAGATTAGTGGTGTAGCACTAGCACAAACACACACACCAATAGAAACAGAGAGAAATGGGAAGGCAGACTTATCAATCGGACACAAACAGAAAAGAGGATCCTATTCACTTTCTGACCTTACTGACTAAATTAGTCATTAGTGCTTTCACTTTAACTTCAAATTACCATGACATGGTCTTTTGGAAGAGAGGAGCGAGGTAGTCAGTTCTGCAGTGGTATGGAATTCCATGGTGGTCAGGGGGCTATTTGCAGTCCAGCAATGCCTTTTTGGAGAAGAAAATAAAGTAACAAATAAAAACAACAAAGTCTCTCCAAAAAAACTTCCTCGAAGCCCAAGCGAAATCTATCTATGCGTACAACACAAACTGCACATCAGCAGAACTCGTGTTGACAAGGTTCACTGCTTCTTCCGCTTCAACGCCTCTCACGACTCGGCACACAGACTACGCTTTACTCTTTCGGGTGAAAACGAAAACGCCACTTCCCAAGCACTGGCCCCACAGAACCCCAGAAAAGAACTGGTATCGATATACGTCTTGGGCCTTTTGCAAAGTCAAATTCTGTTGTGCGAGTTTCGGTCTCTTTGAAGAAGCACGTCATAACACGACTCTGCACGGGGCGGCCATGTTGGAAAATAGTCCACCCAAAATAGATAAAGGGGTCACAAGTACGATGGCGATTTTAATTCATTTCGGCTCACGCGGATTTATCACAAAACTGAGAGGATAAAGATCTGAATGTGACCTGATGAAATATGCGACACGGGGAAGTATTCGTGAAAGTGGGGCAGGCGAGAGCACACAACGAGAACACTGAGCAAAAACAAAAAAAAAAGAAAAGAAAACAACCACCAAACTCACCATGGTCCATTGCTACCGTGCTATCCATGGAGCTTGACAAGCGTTGTATGCTTACTCATCCTCCGTTACTTTTTCAAGTGGCCTTCTAAAGCAGTGTCCCCCACACGCGGAGTGGACGAAGAAACGGATCCCAACATGCGAAATTGGGCCACTTCCTGACACTTCCCCAACCCCGTGTGGTACACAGATGGTGGTGTTGTGGTCCGATTCCATTTTTGGAAAGTCTGCCCATCAATGTCGCGCGTTGAGCCAATCAGACCCAAGTGTGTGTGGCCAAACGTTCAAGATTGACAAGTCAGGATTTTCTTTTTCTTTTTCCGTCCAGGCACTTTTTTTCAGGTTCTCTGGATCCAATATTTTTCTCGCCATCGTTGGTAAACATCAATGGGAAAACTAAAGCACGTGTAGTCACTGGAGCATTAATGACAGCCGCCTTCAAAAATAGGAATGACAAGAAGCGAAAGTGTCTACCTCTGCGTTAATCCGTATTACTCCACACAGGCCACGCCTCTCTGTGTGAGTTCATTGAAGAAAATACAGCATGACCAACTGCGATTATCAGAAAAAGCTGGGGATTATCCCGTTTCGTGCTTTAATTGTTTTTATTCGTGCATGTCCCACCACTGTACCACGAAAATTGCCCCCTGAGTAAAAGCTTACTACATGTGTCTTCTGCATTCAATATTGATCGAAAAAAAAATTTTAATTATTAAAAAAACAAACAAATAAACCTCATGATAAAATGAACTCAGTTGAAAACTATAAAAGGTCCCCGATTTTTTCCCCGATTCACTTTCCGGCGGATTCGACTGGTCCAACAATTTCAACTGGGGGTTGTCCAGTGACATCTGTGACGTAGGGCCGCACTGGCACTGACTGACCCCACTGACGGACTGACGAGCCGATTTTTTCTTTTCGAGTGTGTGTGTGAGCCAGCTGAGTGTGTGCTGGGTGCAGTGTGTGTGTGTGTGTGTGTGTGTGTGTGTGTGTGTGAGAGAGAGAGAGAGTTTCAGTGTGTGTGCGCGCGCGTACTGATGTGTGTGTCAGTGCAGTGTGCATGTAGTGCGGTGTCAGTACCACTGAGTGCGTGCGTACCTGCGTGTCTGTGTTAGGATACACACACACACACACACACACACACACACACACACACATATATATATATATATATGGTGTGCGTTTGCGTGTGTGTGTGTGTGTGTGTGTGTGTGTGTGTGTGTGTGTGTGTGTTACAGTGACTCCGTCAAATGCAAATATTGGTGCCAGTGTAACTGCCCCGGCAGCCGGTACAGTGGTACATCAGTAAATGGTAACCAGCGGCCGGCCGGGGACTGGACCGTACGGCCTCCGACTGGAAAACAAATGCATCAGTATACAACTACCCCACCGTTTGTTCCTTTCCTTGTTGTAGTGTCGGTATTGTTTCTTTCAGTATTTCACTGACAAGAAATACTCAAGTTCTTTTTGATGTTGTTGTTGTTGTCGATTGTTAAGTCGAACACACACACACACACACATACACACGCGCGCGCGCGCGCGCGCGGAGCTGCTGTGGTCAGTCATTGGTGTTGGTGATCTGGGAAGGTAAGCAATAAGTGAAAAGCTCAGCATTGACGCTAGCTTGTAGCGGTTGCCTCCCTTCAACTGAACAGACAGCGGCATACAAAAAGAACTCTCTTTTATGATGAGGGCGATAACAGAAAAACTGGTCCGACACAACTATGAAGGACTGGATAGTCATGACCACGCCAGACCTCAGGTCAACGGCCTCCAACAGACCAGCGTGGAAGGGGGCGTTAGCTTCTTCTGACCGGCGCAATAGCCGAGTGGTTAAAGCGGCGTTGGACTTTCAATCTGAGGGTCCCGGGTTCGAATCTCGGTAACGGCGCCAGGTCAACGTATGTGCAGACCTGCTAGTGCATAAACCCCCTTCGTGTGTATACGCAAGCAGATCAAATACGCACGTTAAAGATCCTGTGTTCGGTGGGTTTATGGAAACAAGAGCATACTCAGCATTCACAGCCAAAGCGGAGTATGGCTGCCAACATGGCGGGATTAAAAACGGTCATACACGTAAAAGCCCACTCGTGTACATACGAGTGAACGCGGAAGTTGCAGCCCAGGAACGCAGAAGAAGAAGAAGTTAGCTTCTTCTGCACTTAGGACACCCGGCCCAAAACTGACCACACTGATACGTGGCCTGGGACTCAGTGATGATGATGACGATGGTGACTGACGATAATGATGATGGCCACTGATGAAGACAACTGAGACGACATGATCATGATCATGATGATCATGACGATAATGATGATAATGATAATGGTAATGAACGGACTTGCAGCGATCACTTAATTGCTGGGTTTCCATAACAGCCAATCCGAAAAGAGCCGGCGACGCTATGTGCTACACAGTGATTCAGGGTGGGTTTGTTTTTGTTTTGTTTTTTGTTTTGTTTTGTTTTTTTTCTTCTTTTTTCCCCATAAGTTTTACTCATTTCAGGACTCAAATGGCTCATAAATGAAACTGTCGACTCATGATTCGACTGTGAGAGGCAGAAGTCAATGCCAGCTAGTTACGCAACCCGAAGTTCCTTCCAGGTCCGTCAGACATGGTTACAGAATCCTTCTACGTTATGATTGATTCGGAGCACACACGTTCGTGCGCGTAATACGCACACGCCCCACTTCTACCCCCCACTTACACACACAGACACAGACACACACACACACACACACACACACAGTGAAAGAGATGAGGGGCACCCGTAAAAGTACATCCGTGATACAGAAACGAGTGAACACCGTGGGAATTCCAACCCACGACGTAGAAAAGGAGAGAATGTGTGTGTGTGTGTGTGTTGGGGAGGGGGGGGGGTTAGCGTGGGGTAGAGGGGGATGCGGGGATGCGGGGGTGCGGGGGGAAGAGACAGCAAATGCACAGCATGAAAGCATAGCCCGCATTTATTTATTTATTCTGCATCAACTGGCAATACACGTCAGCCTGAAAAATGGTAGAATGCACCCTTCTTCCTTTTTTTTTTTCTTTTTCTTCTTTTTTTCCCCTCCAGTGTATCTTCTCTGTGCATCTTCTTCCTCTTCCTCCTCTCCTTTTCCTTCTTTTCTACTAGTTCTGAATGGCTGAAAAAAGGCTACGATCGGGAAGACTTGTCGCGTACTCGTGTGTGTCTGTGTCTCTAGTTCTGACGTGCGCGCATGTGTGCATGCGCCGGTGCGAACACGTGTGTGCGCGTGCAATAAGAGCATCGCAGAACTGTGTTAATCATGGCTGAATCGTAACTCTAAAAAAAGCAAGACTACTACTACTACTATTACTACTACAAAAACTACTACGATAATAGTGTGGTATAATGCCAGCTTGGGAAGATGCTATGCTGAATGGGAAAGCCAGCATTCTAAGTTGGAGAAACGGCATGCTAGCACTTCATTAGGAAAGCCTGCATGCTAGGCCGTTGGAAAGCCGGCTTGCTAGCTTAGCTTGGGCATGCCAGACTGCACAGCATGATAACCTGAAAAGCCGGCAGGCTAGTTTGAGCAAGCTGGCTTGGAAAACCGACATGATTTCTTGGAAAGCAAGGATGCCAGCTTAAATGGAAAGTCCATTCCTACATAAATTCCGTGATAATTCAAAATGATCTATCCTTCTGGGGGATGGCCAGTTAGCCGAAAACTTGTCAATAGTTAAATGTTTCTTTATCATTTTATTTCCTTCGTGAGACACCATTTGTTTACCGGACTTTACTTTCGAAGACCGGTGAAATCCGGAAGAACACAACATAGCAATACTATTCTGCGGTCAAAAACACTACCCGGAATTAGCATCTCTCTCTCTCTCTCTCTCTCTCTCTCTCTCTCTCTCTCTCTCTCTCTCCTCTCGCTGATTTACTCGGGTTTTTTTTAGGAACAAGTGTGTCGGAGGCTGATATTAAAACTAAAATTCAAGTCTTAAATATTACTTTCAAATCAAGTCAAACTATGATTCAGATCATATTTATGTAGTGCATTGCATCACATGAACAGGACGATTTTCATATGGCTTATCCACCTTCTCTCTCTCTCCATGTCTCAATTTCCAAATCACGTCGGACTATGGTTCCTAAGATCATATTCATGTAGCGCATTGCATCATAATTATGAACAGGACGGTTTTCATATGGCTTAACCACCTTCTCTCTCACCTCGTCTCATTTTCTTCCCCAGCTCGAGTCGTTGGTTTTTCTTCATTCCGTTCCTTCTTCATCTCTTTTTGTTTTCTTTCTTTTCTTCCGTTCTTCCTTCTTTTTGTGTCTGTGGACTACCTGGTGCTGAGGCTGTCAAAACATACACATCCAATACCAATGCCCCCCCTCCCCTTCCCCCCCGCCGTCAGAAGTGGCTTTTGATGTTCACTCTTCGACGCCTCAATGCACGAGACTTTCCTTTGTAGCATGGTTTACCTGCCTTTGCCCCCCTACCCAACCCCCCTCCCACTTCCATCTCTCCCCCGACTTTCCACCCAACTCCCACGTGTCTCTTCCCCTCTCACACGCAGTCTGTCAGGCAACCATCCGTGAAATTCCAGACATGTTCTGGAATGTACGTCGGTGAGCGTCAGCAACTGAAATGCCGCGCTCTGCCCCGCGGACTCTTACCCACGATTTCCACAGCTTTGAAAGTGGATTACGTCAGTCCCTCGTTTTAACAAAAGACGAGTGCTTCCTTACCCCCCCCCCCTCCCCCCCAACCGCCCCCCCCCTCCACTCAAGAGGGGAGGGGGAGAGAATGTTGTAATAAATGCGACTTGATCAAGGCGGAGACGATAAAAGTTGTTCCGTGGCAGTTCCTCTTTGAGGAATGGCCTGATAGTATGGCGACTTAATAACTACCGACTGTGGACATGTGTAGGGAAATAAAAATGAATATCATTAATAGACTTAATGTGTCATGATAAGGCGAGATCATAAATCATTGGAAACAGATCGGGTCTTCTTGGTGAGTCGCTCATGCTGACAGCGAACATGAATATTTGCATCTGATAGTCGGCTGTTGGTTGCGGAATTATGACTAGAAAACATACGTACTGCGTCCATTCGCAAAACATTTAAGATTCGTCTGGGCATCACTTTTTCTTCCTCTCTATTTCAAGTTTTAGATGAACAGTTATAAGACATATTAACGTTTAATAGCCAGAAATGTTTATCGCTGAGAATGTTAGTCACCTTACTTCCGTTTATCAGTTGTACATTATGCATGCAAGAGAAGGAAAACAGAGACAGACAGCGACATGGAAGGAAACTTTATGGGTCAGTCAGAATAAGTAACAGACTACCCCAGTCTACTCTTTTCTAACAGCAGACTGAGCATGCTGTATATTGTCTATTTTAGAGAACAGCGTGCATGAACTTACATCACAGCTACAGATTGACACAAGTTTACAGTTTGGCCAACGGCAAAGTGAAAGCTGTATCGTCAGTGGTTTCTCCAATGCAATGGGAAATCATTTACAGCTTAGTCTTTTTGTGAAGGACTATGACTCTCAAACTAGGAGGCAAAATTGCACTGGCTCTTAGTGCTGTAGCCTTGGGGGAGGGGGGGGGGCTAGTTGGTCTTTGGAAACCATCCCAACGCCAACCGCGTCCTAAAACCCTCTTGGCCGAGAGAGTGGGGATGTAACTTGGGCAAGACACTCACCACTATAATCAAATTCTTGCCCAGATAGTCGGGACAGCAGTTACCTCCCCTGCTGATCTGATGGTCATGGTCGAAAGCACGGGGATCAAGGACACGGGACTGAGGAACATGGAGCATGAGTGTCATGGCCGGAAAAACACAGCAGTGATGAGACGACGAAAACCAAGGTTTAAAAAAAAAAAGAAGACAGAGATAGACAGATAGACAGACAGACAGACAGAAACGAAACGAAACGAAATTTTATTTTACCAGTGTAATGAGATAAACAAGTACACATGCTTTTTTTCCACTCAGCCATGGACAGATAGATAGATGGGTGACTGAGAAAGAAAAACATAACCCGTTCGACAACCCCCTCCCTCCCCCATCTCTTTCTCCCTTCCTCCCTCCCTCCCTCTGAATGATTTCTTTTGTTGTTGTTGTTGTTAGCATGCGCTAATTTCTATCTAAATAACACCCCATTTCAACCCAGCGCTATGCGGACCATTAGAACTGCAATGGAACACTTTGCCTAAGTCTCTAGAATGGGTGGGGATGTAGTTATTATCTTAAAGATGAATCTACACAGCAATGATAAATCTCACAGAAAGAGAAAGCGAAAAATCGTTGATTAAAAAAAAAAGGAGAGAGCTGAAACTGTCAAACAATACGACCACCAGAGTGTTTTGCTTAGAAGCCGTCTGCATTTGTTTTTAAAGAAGGAACGGCAAAAAGAACAAAGCCGGTTGCTGATGCACCCCCAATTACAATAACATTTTACCGGCTATCGCTGAACAATAGATAGAAAAGAAAAAAAAAAAAAAGCAAAAAAAAAAGCCCTGACACAGTTCTCAGAGACAACAGAGGGTCGTCTGTCCAGATACCCCACACCTGAACAAACAGCCACTCCAGTGTGCACGAGCCGGGCTTGTCACGTGATCTGACGTCACACCCGACAGTGTGAGGCTTCCGTTATCAACGGTCGTCCGACAGACTTAATTTGCTCTCGGGGTGGGGGGCGTGGGCGGAAGACTCCACCACGAGAAACGATTAAAAGTTATTTTGAAAGTATTAAACAAAAAGAAAGAAAAAAAAAGGTTGGGTTGGGGTGGAGTTATGCCTTCAAAACAATGTCCGCCCTAAAGCATAAATACTGTGTAGGAAGAGTTACAGCCAACCTTTTTTTTTCTCCCCCCAGAATCTGCACATCTAAATCTGTAAGCGATGTGCAATCTCACTGCCGAGAACAGGCCGGTTTGTGAGAGGCTGCTTGCGTGAGAGTGGAAAAAACAACACAGCCAACACGACTGACATTTGTATATTGCGACTTTCCTGTCAGACATGTTTTGACTACTGCCCCTCGCAAAACAACGAGACTGATTAAGAATAACAAGTCACAAAAATGACACAGCGCTCCAGATGCAGAGCATTCACTTATGCCACTGACCAAAACAATTAGAGTAGGCTGCAATAATCACAATAAGGACCACTAATATAACAGGACAAGAGGAATCTGATCACAATACGTGGAACTCTTCTGCCACTGCAGTCATCAGCCCAGGACAGTTGCGGTATCGTGTATTCAGTTATCATGCTGTCAAACAGTTCTCATAAATTTGTGAATGCGAGCGCTCGTGTAAAGTGCCAGCATGCATTGCGTTGTACTGTGCTGTGCTTTGCTGTGTTGTGTTGTTGTGGTGGTGGCGGTGATGGTGGTGGTGGTGGTGATGGTGTTGTTGTTGTTGTTGGTGGTGGTGGTGGTGGTGTATGTGTGTGTGTGTGTGTGTGTGTGTGTGGTTTCTTCCCCGTTCTCCAAAACTCCTTAATCTTCTGTGCTTTCTCAGTGTCTGTTTAGTATAATTTCCACCTACAGGCACCCACACCCAGGCTCAATCCGTCGCAGTCCTGGCGCCACCGGTGCACATGCAGTTTGCACACAAGTCTAGCTCCCCCACCCAGTCAGATTATGGAAGAGGCCTCCTAACTGGCCCATTGAAGTTATGAAGTTACAGCAGAACCATCATCACTGAACCCATCCCTCAAAGAAAGAAAGCTACTGAGGAGGAGTAGGGCAGACAGAATGGATCACACAGACAGAATGCAGGCAGGGAGAGAGAGAGAGGGAGAGACAGAGACAGACAGACAGACAGACACACGGAGATGCCACAAAACAAGAGCTTTGTGGACTTACCACATGTCTATTCAGACCGAAACAAAAATCTACCCTGAAGTCATGTGATATTTATGACGGATTTCAGCTGGCGAATTCTTGGAACAAACGTTTATGGTAATGCACATCACACTCTTTAACACAATCGTGAACTTCTATGCCAAATCAGTCATATGCTGCAGTTGAAGCCGGTAAAGTACACATCTTTCGAGGCAAAGATCAGTGTCCGTCAAAAATGTGTTATGTTGGCAAAGGCTTCGTTTTTTCCCGTCAGTATTATATTAAAGTGGCAAGTAAGAATTTTGTCTAACGACCTTTTGGCCCACGCCCTTAAGATGAAGTTGTTCAGGACTTGGGCCTTGATTCAGTGAAGGTTCCGTTGATGGAGGAAGTGAGTCCTGGAATTATGTCGGGGTGGGAGGTCCGTTCAACATCACGCGGAACAGAGAAACTTAAAAACGACATTTAAAAATGGATTTAACAAATCAGGAAATGAATGATTTCATGAACCTGTTCTCAATAATGAGGATCGTCCTAACGTTAAAAAGGAACAGAAAATAAAACAAGACAATTTTGGAGAAAAAATCGATTATCTACAAAAGCTCTTTTCAGTCATAACAGCTGAGTTCGGAGTGGCTGTGAACGGCATGCATTGCAAATGTGCAATGTTTCCAAACCGTTTCGCTTTCACGCCATATACTTTAAAAAGATTTTTAAAAACAAACAAAAAAAACCGCGGTTCTAAACAGTCATACCTGTTGGCCGCCGTTCTTTCTCTCTCTCTGGATCTTGCAATTGGAATGAACTTCCTGTTTCTCTTCGTCAGGTCTCCCCACTCAGCTCTTTCAAGCCTGGTCTTAAAACACACCTCTTCCCAAAATAGCCTCCCTTCCCTGCCTCTTCCTTGTCTTCAGTTTTTCCAGTTTTAGAGTAACGCATGCGTGTGTGCTTTGATTTGTCTCTGCACAAGATTCAGCGCTATATAAATATAATAATTAATTATTATGATTATTATTATCATTACCTCAGAAGACATTTAACCATTCGCCACTGCCACCACTAAACTGGCTGATGAGCACTACAATCTGATGTCAGTCCTTAAGACCCCAGGTCAGTCTCAAGGCATTTTTAGCATTTATCTTCTGTCCAAAGCCTCAACTGGTGTCAGAAAACATAAGCATGGAACTGCACGTGAAATCTGGATGGGCGAGGTGGTCGAATAGTTACAGTGCTGGATTTTCATCAGAGTTTCTTGAGTTGGAACTCCCGGTGCACCTGGTCGGTTAAGGGAGGTGATTTTTTCCTGTCTCCCAGGTCCCTTCGTGTGTACACGCACGCAAAATATCAAACACGTGCGTGGAAGATCCTGTAATCCACGTCAGCGTTCGGTGGGTTATGGAAGCAAAAATATATACCCAGCACGCACATTAAATTCTGAAAACGGAGTATGGCTGCATACATGGCGGAGAATAAAAAAAAAGAAGGGTCAAACACGTAAACAGTTGTGTGTGTGTGTGTGTGTGTGTGTGTGTGTGTGTTCACAGAAAACAAACGATGAGCGCCCAGAGGAGACAACTCTCAGTCAGTTCTACCCAGGTGTGTGAAAGACTCCGTGTTTGGAACTTGCTCTCTCTCTCTCTCTCTATCTATCTCTCTCCTCCCCCTCTCATTCGCAGTTCGTCTCTCTCTCTCTCTCTCTCTCTCTCTCTCTCTCTCACTCTCTCTCTCTGTCACCTCTCACAATCTGTCTGGTCTCTCTCTGTCTCTGGGTCTGTCTGTCTGTCTGTCTGTCTGTCTGTCTCTCTCTCTCACTCACTCGCTCACCCACCTCTCTCTCTCTCCCCCACCCCTGACCCCACCCCCATTCCCTCCAGTCCGCAGTTCATCTCAAGACTCTTTGTTGTGAGTGATTTAAGTGATGCGCACTGCCTCTTCCTCACGTGGCTGCTAGCAACCTGGCACAGACCAACATGTTGCAAACAGTCCAACTCTGTTTTTCCACTGCCTTCTTCACGGTACTAATGCTCTCTCGAACAGAACACTGCCTATGCCAATCTGTTTGGAGAGCACGCCATAGCTAACGCATCCGGCATCGTATTGGTGCCGCCGCTAGGTACAAATTAGTTGGAAGTATTTTGACGGGGAAGTATCTTATGTTGATGATGATGACGACGACAACAACAACAACAACAATAATAATAATATAATAATAATAATCAACATCATCATCATCGTCGTCGTCATCATCATCATAATCATGATAATAATAATGATGATGATGATAGTGATGCTGCTGCTGCTGCTGCTGCTGCTGCTGCTGCTGATGATGATGATGACACATTTATATGCGCTTTGTAATATCATATGATCAAGTCAGTCGAACACAAAACACACAAGAACACAGAGACAGAGAGACAGACAGACAGAGAGGCAGACAGACAGACAGAGACTGAAACAGAGACAGAGAGAGACAGAGACAAAGATGCAGGTCCATAGAACACAAATGTGGACCCATATGATACACATATGGAATGGAAATGCCTTCATTATGTTGAGAATGCTTGAAAAGGAGTGTTATTAGATTTGCTTTTGAAGATTTTGAGTGAGGGACTGTGATAGACTGAAAAAAAAAATTCAAAAAGAAAAAAAGACAGCACGCTGATTTTCAAGAGAAACCCCTCACTGAAAGAGAACGACAGCAACAACAACAACAACAACAACTGAAGTTGTCTACCACTGACGTCAAAACGCAAGAAAACCCCAAAAGACATTGGCAGCCAGCCACGAGTTCTTACACTACTTCGGGGTGGGGGGACTAATTAACTGTTACACGGGAGTTACTGTTCTAACCATCAGTCTGCTTTTCTGTGACCAACAGAAGGTAGAAGAGGTTTAAAAAATAAAATAAAAAGTAGGGGGAAAAAAAACAACAACAAAAAGCAACGTCACATGGCAATGGTGGTCGCAGACCTGAAACCACCTCTGACTGCAAACTATTACATTCGATGGAAACCATCATCAGTTGTGCCATGTGAATACAACACAGTATACTTATCACAGATTGACATACGCCTGCAGCGAAGTGAGAGCTGTATATCAACGGTTTCTCCATTGCAGTGGGAAATCATGTGCATCTCAGTCTTTTGTGAAGGACTATGCCTATCAAACTAGGAGGCAAGATTACACTAACTTTTAGTGCTGCAGCCTTGGGAGCTTGCTGGCCTTTGGGAACCATTCCAACGCCGACTGTCCTCAAACCCTCTTGGCCGAGAGAGCGGGGAAGACACTCTCCACTACAATCAAATTCTAGCTCAGACAGTCGGCACAGCAGCTACCTCCATTGCTGTTCTGATGGTGATAGTCGGGCACGACTGACTATCATACTACTTCTGGCAATCAGGACTCTACCCCGCTGAACAACGAAACCTTGACAAAACTAAGATCAAAGCCATGAACAACTTAACTGTAATATGTGTTATGTAAGTCTTAAAACTCAATTCGACTGCTTCTCATAGTACTTCTCTGTCCGTGCAGTTACGAAAGACAGGAACAGACAAACATGGAACAGAACTGTGAGATCGACCATGAAGCTGAACGATGCCATTCTTATTCTTCTTTATACACTGCTGTAGCTACTGCCGCCACTCTGCTGCTACTACTGCTGCTGCGACTGCACACAAAAAGAAAAGAAGAGGGAGAGAGAGGAGGGGCGGGGTGGGGGGGGGGGAGACACAGACAGACAAAGACAGAGACACGGAGTGAGAGAAGACAGACAGAAAGACATAGGGGGAAAAAAGGGTTGGTGGAAACTTTTCTTTCTCTTTCTTACTGTATTACTTCTTTGTTTTTGCCGAGTAGCCTTGCGAGTCGGAAGAATGGAGAGATTACCGATCCAGTACCCTGATTCACGTCGTTGTCTTGGAATGGACAGACAACAGCGAGAGACAGAGAGAGAGAGAGAGAGAGAGAGAGAGAAGGAGGGAGGGTGGAGAGGGAGAGAGAGAGAAGGGGTAGGGGTGGAGGGTGAAGAAGGTGAGAGAGGCCGTGTGAAGGCTGACCGGCCAGTGGCCCCTGCATACTCACCATCTGTTTTCACTGAGGAGGCTCTAGCTCTGCACTTCATAGTGCTCATCACAGAGAGAGACAGACAGACAGAGAGACAGACAGACAGACACAGGGAGATGCGGGGCGAGAGGCAGAGACAGAGATACAGAGACATAACCAGAGAGACAGAGACAGACACAGGGAGATACAGGGCGAGAGAGACACGGAGAGAGACAGACAGAGACAGACACAGAGACATACAGGGCCAGAGAGACAGAGACAGACAGAGACACAGGGAGATACAAGGCGAGAGAGAGACAGACAGACAGACAGAGATAGAGACAGATACAGGGCGCTTCAGACGCTTTTATTGACATTGGGGTTGGCCTGACTACAGCCCTTATGTCAAGGGGGTCAATTCTAAGTTGCAGCGTCATTGTATTGAATGAAAAAACAAACAAAATAAATAAAGCAAATAATGTCAATAACTGAATTAAAAAAAAACCAAATTACTTGATCGTACATTTGTGTATGTGCCAATACATGTACGCACACCATAGTAGTGAAACAACATAAAATAGACTATAAACATACAATGTGACCATCAAGTGTATACAGCTGTACCAGACTAATCATATAACTAGTGATGATTATGTGTTATTACTATTTTCCTTTCCCTGAGATACAGGGCGAGAGAGAGACACAGAGAGAGAGAGAGAGAGAGAGAGAGAGAGACATAAACACAGGGAGATACAGAGAGAGAGAGACGGAGACAGAGACATAGACACGGGGAGATAGAGAGAGACAGACAGAGAAAGACAGACAAGACAGAGAGAGAAACAAGCATACAGACAGACCGGCCATGCAGAAACAGCGAAAACAAACAGAACCGTCAAGCCATGCAGCAGACACTGACGGTCCATTCCAGTGAAGAAAGGCGTATAGTCGTCCTTTCTCCCCATCAAATCGTGTTGTTGTTTTTTAATTCGGCCGAGCACGAAGATTATATCACACTGAATGATGTTACGCCCAGTATATAAAGCGTTTCGAGTGGTTGATAAAAAGAGAGACAGCGGTCATGGGTCAAGATGCATTCTTTTCTATGGGGAACAAAAAAGTATTATCTGTGGAGAATGTTGCACATCTGTTTAAACAAATGAATCTTTAAAAAAAAACAACTTTAAAATATATATATATCATCTGAAGATGTTTCATCAGTGTGTTAATTGGGTCTGCCATGTATTAACGCACTGATCTTTGTGAGTTTGCGCGACTGACGAATATATAAATATACAAATAAATATCAATCAGACTTTTTCTTTTTTGCTAACACATAACTTCACCATTTGTTGTTGCTGTTTGTTTTCTTAAAGATGGGAAGATTTCAAAACGCGCGCAATAATTTGGATCCAGCAAGCTTAGTAATTTCTGTTATCGCCATACAAGCGATATTTATCAAGTCGTCTCTGTAACGCAGTATGTTTTTTTTGTTTGGTTGGTTGGTTGGTTGGTTTTATGTTTATATTTCTATTCTTTCGTTCTTTCTTTCTTTCTTTTTGAGGGGGGTACGGGGGGGGGGGGGGGAACGGAAGGGGGAACGGTGTGGGGGGGGGGGTGGAGGGGGTGCATGGCGGGGGGATGGATGGGGTTGACACATCCGTGATCCCGGACGTCTTGACGCGTTCCGGGTGTGCACGGGCAATAAAGACTGAAGTCTGTATCTGATTAAATACTTCGGTGACTGAAACCACGCTTTTGTGTCCTCAGCGATACGTCTTCGCATAATTTTGTTTATTTGCATGTTTAAACACTGACACAGAGCAGAGACGATGGCTGCTTAATTGGGGTGTCCGCTGAAAAACGCGTCTGTTTTGTGTCACCATGGAAAAAGAAAAAAAGAAAAAGCTCTTAGCTCTTCTGCCTTCTGTGCTATTTCAAATTACAATTGGTCCTGTCGAACGGCCAATTACTATGAAACAACGCAGAGAAAGAACACCGAACGTGTACGCTGTTTCGAGTATCACACAACTTCTTTTGAATGTTGGTACACACATCAAAGACCATACTACAGGGGGTTTTTTTTGTAGATGCGAACATGAACCCGCCAGTTTTGTCGTCGTTCTCGTTTCCATATCATGTAAACCGCATGCTGGGAGTGACTGACAAAATACGAGCACAGGACAGAAAGATCACTTTCAGCGTGGATACCGCTATCTTGACAAGATATACCGATACACAGAGACCATCCAGACGGCCCCTAAAAGTCTGCGAGTTTACAACAACAACAAAAAAAGTGTTCTCAGGACACTGTACGCCAAAGACGAATATGACGGCAGAAAAAGTTAACCGAATTTTTAAAGTATTTAAGTTCAAACAAATGCCATAAATAGTCCCCCCCCCCCCTCTCTCTCTCTCTCTCTCTCCGTTTACACTGTTCATGAGGGGCAATGGTCTTATATGAATAAACTATCCATCCATCCATCCATCTCTCTCTATCTCTCTCTGCCCCTGTCTCTGTCTCTCCCCTCCATCTCTTCTCCCATATCTATCCAGACACAACACTGAAAGGGAATAAGTCAAGGGAAAAACATCCAAATGAATTATCTAACATTATATGCATATTTCATGATTATAATGTACACCCAAACCGCACCAGTCATCATCAGTCTTTCCAAGACACGGTGTACACACCAAACTGTCGTATCGCTCCGAAGCTCAAATTGCACGCCGTAACATGCACCACAGATTCCACAGGGAAAGTGGAACAGAAGCGGATGGCGGTTGATACCGTGAATATATATAATTCTGGAGTTTCGAGTCTAATAAATAACAATCATAAACCCGCATCGTGCGATAACCTTCGGACGTCTTACAGTTCAGCAACGTTTTATAGAGGGGCGGGAGGGGGCGGGGGGCGGAAGAGTGGAGGGTGGGGAGGGGGGGGGCAGATTCTGCCATCTCGATCAGAGAGGAAATGCGGCGTGGCGGTTTAAAAAAAACAAACTGTCAATAAATAACGTTCGTAAGTCAACAAAATGCAGTAAACTACAGATGTTTTACAGTTTTAAAAGACAGCAAGCAGATCACCAAGCTTCTGTTGTTGTTGTTGTTCACGTGGTTCTTGTTCTTTTCAAGACCAAAGGATTCTGTCAGGTATTCTAAAGGTGAGTATTTACACACACACACACACACACACACACACACACACACACACACACACCAAAAAAAAAAAAAAAAAAAAAAAAAAAAAAAAAAAAACACACACACACAATCTCTCTGTCTGTCTGTCTCTCTCTCTCGTTCGCTCGCTTGGGAATGTGCGCATACATATAGATGTATACACAGACCATGCTAGTGAATAGATAGATATATTAATGAATATAAACGTAAATGGTTATTGACAATGGATGGTCCTTATTATGTTTGTTGTTGTTGTTTTTGTTTTTGTTTGTTTTGTTTTGTTTTGTTGTTGTTTTCTTTCCGTTTTATTGCATTCCGTTGATGTGGTGTCTCGCGGTTCATAATATTTGCTTATTATTTTTTTGAAATCCCCCTTGTCATAATGGCTGTAAATGCTTTTGACAATAAAGTCATCATGTCATGTCATGTCATCTCTCTCTCTCTCTCTCTCTCTCTCTCTCTCTCTGATAAACTGCTCACAGCTATAAATGACAAAAAAATCAACGGAATTGTATTTCTAGATTTGAAGAAAGCATTTGATCTCGTTAATCATCGAATACTTCTTGAAAAGCTACGGGTTTATCAGCTTGATACAAACTCTGTTAATTTTTTTGAGTCATACTTAAAAGAAAGAAAGCAGAGTGTATTAGTAAACGGGACCTTTTCGAATGTGGGAATAACTAAAATGGGCATTCCCCAAGGCTCTGTGCTTGGCCCCTTATTGTTCAACCTTTATATCAATGATCTTCCATTATGTATCTCCTCATCTGCAATATCATGCGACATGTTTGCAGATGACTCTTCTCTTCATACATATGGAGTAAATTCAGAGCACATTAATGATAGATTACAAACCAGCCTAACCGAAGTATCCAACTGGTGTACAGAAAATAATATGCTCCTTAACCCAGAAAAAACAAAGAGTATGATTGTAGCCACTCGCCAAAAGCACCAGCGTGGCTTAAATCCGCTCACTTTGTCAATCGATGGCCAAGCTATTGAACAAGTTACAGAACATCGACACCTTGGTGTCGTTATTGACAACCAGCTAAAATGGGAGGCACATATCAGCTCTTTATCAAGGTCAGTTGCAAAAAATGTTTACCTATTATCCCGTTTAAAACATGTCGTCAGTCCAGAGGCTTCCTATTTCTTTTTCCATTCTCACATCATGTCTAGAATTAATTACGTTTCAAACGTTTGGGACAACTGCAGCGAAGTGCACATGAAAAAACTAGATTCTGTACACAGACGTGCTGTAAAACACCTCAATGGTGTTTTACGAAACACACGCAGTCATCAACATCAACTGCCAGCACCTCTTCCCTTGACAAAGCACCTAATATTGAATAAGTGCGTACTTATGCATAAAATTATATTCGGTAAATGCCCTACTTATCTACACCAAACCATTGTCTGCTATGAAACTCGCAACCCTAACTCCCGAAATGCGACTCTTACTCTACCCAAGCCAAGAATAGACCTTTATAAATCGAGTTTGGCATATTCCGGCACGCACTGCTGGAACAATCTCCCCAAACACCTCAAAGAACCCTTTTCCACCACAACATTCAAAGAGAAACTTGGACAGTACATGCGTGCCAAAAGCCAGACCGAAAATCTGGTATAATATTGTCACTGACAATCCTTACAAACTATGTCGAAATGCGTCAATCAGTTGATAACGTATCACGCCATATAATATTATTTCAGAGATTTTCTCTTTACGGTGGACACAAACAAACGAAATCAAACTCTAGTCTGGTCACGTCTTCGATTTTGTATACTTACATGTATTACAAATTGTGAACCACCCTCACCCAACTCTTTTTTTTTCTTTCTTCTTCTTCTTCCTTTTTCCCCACACTGGCATATCTTTACATCTCTGTCTGTCTGTCTGTCTGTGTCTCTCTCTCCCCTCTGTCTTTCACATAATGTGTCTATCTGTCCATATCCCTATTACCCGTCGCCTTATTTGCTGCCTTTTATGTCTCTTACATCTGTGTTTAAAATTTTATCGTTACTTTTCTGTGTTAATTTCACTTGAATCATTCATGTGTAGCATTCATGCTAGGGTTTTGTTGTTGTTTTTCCCTTGGTGTGTGTTTGTGTGTGTGTGTGTGTGTGTGTGTGTGTGTGTGTGTGTGTGTGTGTGTGTGTGTTAGTGTGTGTGTGTGTGTGTGTGTGTGTGTGTGTGTGTGTGTGTGTGTGTGTGTGCGCGCGTGTGTGCGTGTGTGTGTTACTCGCTTCCGTTCCGTACAGATGTGAGTGCTGTTGTGTCTCTCAGTTTGACGTTGTGTTATACTAGTACATTATACATGTATTAAGTATTCAGTATAACTACATTCATATGCGTACATGTTTGTGTGTCTCTTAGAACAACGGCAGATGTGTAAGTCGGCCAAAGTGCTAATATCTTCACCGTTGGAAAATAAAGATTCATTCATTCATTCATTCATTCATTCATTCTCTCTCTCTCTCTCTCTCTCTCTTACAACCTCTCACACGTGACAGCGAAAAGGACACAAACCGACGGAAAACGTTAACATAAATTACTGATCACACACTTCATGATTATGACTGTTCACAATTACATCCTCCAACAAAACGCGCCAGTCATCGCTGTGTCCAGGCAAGGTGTGCACCAGTAAACTGTCCTTGTTCCACACGACTCCAGTGACACAATCCACTGCCACGCAGTCCTCGGTGCAGATGGAAAGGGTTGAGAGAAACGAACCGCGCACTGACGGGCGCAACAGCCGAGTGGTTAAAGCGTTGCACTTTCAATTTGAGGGTCCCGGGTTCGAATCTCGGTAACGGCGCCTGGTGGGGGTAAGGGGTGGAGATTTTCCCGATCTCCCAGGTCAACATATGTACAGGCCTGCTTGTGCCTGAAACCCCTTCTTGTGTATACGAACGTTAAAGATCCTGTGATCCATGTCTGCGTTCGGTGGGTTATGGAAACAAGAACATACCCAGCATGCACATCCCAGAAAACGGAGTATGGCTGCCTTCATGGCGGGGTAAAAAAACAGTCATACACGTAAAAGCCCACTCGTGTACATACGAGTGAACATGGGAGTTGCAGCTTACGAACGAAGAAGAAGAAGAACCGCGCACAGCGGTTAATGCCATTATTCTTCTTCTTCGTTCGTGGGCTGCAACTCCCACGTTCACTCACATGTACACGAGTGGGCTTTTACGTGTATGACCGTTTTTTGTTGGTTTTTATTTTGCCCCACCATGTAGGCAGCCATACTCCGATTTCGAGGGGGTTTGGGGGTATGCTGGGTATGTTCTTGTTTCCATAACCCACCGAACGCTGACATGGATTGCAGGATCTTTAACGTGCGTATTTGATCTTCCGCTTCTGTGTACACACGAAGGGGGTTCAAGCACAAACAGGTCTGCACATAATTATGTTGACTTGGGAGATCGGAAAAATCTTCACCGTTTACCCACCAGTCGCCGTTACCGAGATTCGAACCCGGGACCCTCAGATTGAAAGTCGAACGCTTTAACCATTCGTCCATTGCGTCCGTCATACCGTCAATAAATAAAATTAATGTCCGGAAGACCACAAAACGTGGTAACTTAACGGATGTCTTACATTTCAGCAACCATGCAACGATTTTTTTTCACAGAGAGTTCTGCCATCTCGATCATTGACGAATGGTGGCGTAGCGGTTAAAAAGCCTTCATAAATAACGTTCATAAACCCTCCGAAACCGCTAAGCACGACAGATGTTTTACAGTTTGAAAAAGACAGCAAGCATACAACTACTTTTTTTTCTTTTTTTTTTCTTTTCAGAGGAAGAGATTCTGTTTAAAGTATTCCAAAGATAAATTTTTCCTCCATCTTCCAGAACCCCCCATGACCCCAATCTCTCTCTCTCTCTCTCTCTCTCTCTCTCTCTCTCTCTCTCACACACACACACACACACACACACACACACACACACACACACTCACATACACACACACTCTTTCTCTCTCTCTCACTATCTCTCTCTCTCTCTCACACACACTCTCTCTCCCTCTCTCTCTTTCTCTCTCTCTCCCTTTCTCTCTCTCACACAACTCTCCCTCTCTCTCTCTCTTTCTCTCTCTCTCTCTCTCTTTTACGTGACAATGTACATGCTTATTTTTTTTGTTTATTCTCCCTCCCTCTCTCCCACACACAACACACACACACACACACACACACACACACACACACTCTCTCTCTCTCTCTCTCTCTCTCTGGCAAGGCTCTCGCTCTCTCTTCGCCAGACATTCTCCGCGAGTTGCACATCAGCCATGTCACAGTGTGTGTGTACTTATGCTGGGGACCCCGCTGCCAGCCACAGGACCCCATGAACGGTGTGCACAGACAGAGCGGAGGTCCTAAACCCGGTGTGACAGCCCAAAATGACCCTACCCCCAGCATCACCCCATGGAGTCATTCTGTGGAAGGCATGAAATGACTCATGGAACCATTCTTACGGAGGCCTGAAATGACTCCTAGAGTCATTCTGGGAGACCTAAAATTACTCATGGAGTAATTTTGACGGAGGTCTTTAATGACTCATGAAGTCATTCTGACGGAGGTCTGAAATGACTCATGGAGTCATTCTGAAGGAGGCCTGAAATGACTCATTGAGTCATTCTGACGAAGACCTAAAAGGACTCATGAGATCATTCTGATGGAGACCTGAAATGACTCATGAGTCATTCTGGGGATGCCTAAAATGACTTATGAAGTCATTCTGACGGAGGTCTGAAATAACCCATGGAGTCATCTTGAAGGAGGCCTGAAAAGACTCATAGAGCCATTCTAGGGAGGACAGAAATGACGTATGGAGTCATTCTGGAGGGGGCTGAAATGACTGATGGAGTCATTCTGACGGAGACCTGAAATGACTGATGGAGTCATTCTGACGGAGACTTGAAATGACTGATGGAGTCATTCTGACGGACACTTGAAATGACTGATGGGACCATTCTGACGGAGACCTGAAATGACTCATTGAGCCATTCTGACGGAGACCTGAAATGACTCATGGAGCCATTCTAGGGAGGTCTGAAATGACTCATGGAGCCATTCTGAAGGAGGCTTGAAATGACTGCTGTAATGACTGAGGGAGGTAATCTGATGGAGACCTGAAATAATTCATGAGACATTCTGGGGATGCCTAAAATGATTTATGGAGTCATTCTAACGGAGGCCTGAAATGACTCAGGGAGTCATTCTGACGGAGGCCTCAAATTATTCATGGACTCATTCGGAAGGAGACTTGAAATGACTAATGGAGGCATTCTGACGGAGACCTGAAATGACTCATGGAATTGTTCTGACGGAGGCCTCATATGACTCATGTGGCGAGTTAGCTCAGGAAGACTACACACCCTTTAAATAAATAAAAATTCACCATACTTTATCTGAAACCATAAATTGGTAAATCAATGGTGGTAAAACATGGTGGGGTAACTTTTTGGGCAGGCCCCAACGCGTTCAAGTCCTGGTCGCTAAATACTCTATGATAATAAGTCAATGTGGGCAGGCGTCTTTCCCATTTATGCAGACATTCATACTCAACATCAAATCAACTCCACAGGAACACGAGTGCAGTGTATTTAGGACCAGTCAGAAATAACTCCATGAGGAGTTATTTTAAGGCAGTACTAACGGCCTCGAAATACCCCCACCCCCCTTCCCCGTTATAGTATTTTGGGGACATGGAATGGAGTCATTCCAGTTCTACACCAAAATGACCTCATTGTCTCGATTTTCAAAAGAAAACATGCACTATGGGAAGTTTTCCTCTTTTTTTTTTTTTTTCTTTCTTTCGTTTGGTGGGCTGGGGATTGGGGGGGGGGGTATTGTTTTGAAAAGTAGGATATTGTAGTGGAAATGAAGGGTTGGAGTTGATATAGGGTGAGGGGTGGAGGTAATTCTTTTTTTTTCTAAATGGGAAAAAGAAGGCCTGCTCTGATATATGAGGAGAGAGAGTACGTGTTTCAGGGCCGACTACAGAGGGAGTCAAATAGGTGCTTGGGTTTGGGGAGTCACTTCCAGGCGCTACACCGGATCCTCACTGTTTGGCAGGTGATGACTGTACACACTAGTGACACTATAACAAAACGGGCTGCATATGCAGCCCCGTGGCAGAGCCAATCAGCGGGCAGAGAAGCCGGGAGGCCGGGGCTGTCACCGTACTATACGTCATCTCTCGTGGCATCCGTCACGCGGGGAATGCCACCTGTTTTTGGGGGGGGGGTATTATGATATTGGTCACGTCATGTCAGCGTACGCCGTACGTGTTTGCAGACGGGCCACGCTGTTTTGTTGGTGAATCGACGGCATATTCTATTTACTACCTGGAAAACTGACTGATTGAACGAGACTTACCTGGAAGCCTCTCATGGGGTAAAACTCTTGTTAGCGTCGTACGCAGCAGACCACCAGTCAACAACGTGTTTGTTCAGGCGGCGGAGCGGAGCAGAGCAGGTCCGATTGGCCTATTTCCCGATGGGCCATCCTCAATGGCCTTTAAAGCGTTTGACTCTGTCCTGTTCCGCCTATTCAGCCTCTCTCTCTCTCTCTCTCTCTCTCTCTCTCTCTCGCTCGCTCGCTCGCTCGCTCTCTCATGATTTTCATGTTTCCGTAACTGTAGTCTTTGATTCACCCGTTTATGTATCTATTATTATCTATTTGGTTTGTTCTATGTCATTTATTTATTCACACTCATTTCATTTAACATTATGTGTGTATGTGTGTGTATGCGTGTGTGAGGGCATTGTGTAAAGAAGCTTCCAGCTTATCCATTTTACCCTCAATAAAACATTTGTCATTTCTCTCTCTCTCTCTCTCTCTCTCTCTCTCTCTCAAATACATACACACAAGCACACATACAAACAGGCACAAAGACACATGCAATCCATCCATACATAATAATCAACTGATGTTTTTTCGAGTACATTAACGAAACGGAAATACTATGAGCAAATCGGGATTAACAATATAAGGCGAATCAGGACGTGGTAAATCGGGCAGGTAGAGGAGAACGGGGAACTGTCGAATCGCTGTGACACCTGCGGAGACGGGAGGAAATCGTGCTGGTGTGCACGGGGCTTCTGACGTCCAGTCTGACTTCGTCGTGTCAGGCCAGACTTCATTAGGATGAAACGGACTGAGGTACGTATGAAATGACTGCAAAATCATCCGCATCGAAAACTGTATGTCAAGTGAACGAGTACTCCATCAAAACGAAAGAAACAAAACGTTATGAAAAACATGCATCAACATGGCCGAACCTTTCTGAAATATTTAAGTTTTTTTCCTCTGGTCGTTCATAATTTTGACTCTTTATGACACAGTTCAGTGTTTTTCCTCTGGTCTTTTTTCATGATTCTGACTCTGAAAGCCCTGGCTTCTCTTATCTTACCTTTCGCCACAACCACCACCCGACATCGGCTTAAATTTGACTTATGATTGTGGCCTTCATCACTGTTTTGTGAAACTGCCTTCATGACCGCAATGTTCACCGACATAAATATCACTGAACATAGGAGCGAGCATTGTCTTTGACAAGTCGACAGACATGGCGGAATCCAGTGAAGAGGTCTTCGACGCGGCGCCCATACAAATGCCTCTTCTCAAAACTTAACTCTCTCCGTCAGAAAGGCAAAAGAGGCGACGTAACAATGTTTCACCACTGCTGACACCATTAATTACCATTCACCGCCAAATTCGCATTAATGCACAAACTAGGTAGAGGACACATGTCACTGAAAGGTGACCAGATTATGGGTCTGTTATCCATGAACGTGCTGCTCTTAATGTTCAGTGGTAGGATATGCCTTATTTTCTACACGTCGCATAAGGAATCCCCCAGCTATTCTTAGACACCATCTTTTCAGTCTTTATAGCACAACTGAATTTTGCAATCTAAACTGACTGGCGGTGAAAAGGTTAAAATGTTACATGCGGAAGAGGATGATGCAGACAACGATGCCGCGTTTCTGACGACGAAAGCTGGTGGCTGAACCATCCATACACGCCCACTGGACCTCAGATTGGCTGTCTGTGAGGGAAAGAAAGGGGTGGGAAGACTGACCATTCCGGGTGCATTGAGGGTGAGAAGACGACTGGACTGTATTATGCATCTGTTGATGTTTCTCTTCAGGTGTGCCGATGCTCAAATTTTTTTGTTTGTTTGTTTTTTGTTCGCGAAAGCCCTTTGTCCCCTTACACTCAACACACCACGCCGAGGTCTGGCGATACAAAATTGACAACACGCACGTGACGTAAGCCCAAAGATGCTGACAGCACGCAGAGACCAGCACGCTTCCTGGTTCTGCAGTGCTGGAAACTGTTAAGCAGAACATCTGTGCTGGTTTCATTAGGGTCATGATTTATGGTGATGAGGCAACACCCCGTGTTACACAGTAACCAGTACCAGACGCAGTGGTCTGCCGAAGACAGAATCAGTGCACGTGTTCAAGACCAAGAGGGACCTACCACTGGTGCCTGCCCAAGTCGCCATACTTTTTTTTCTTTCTTTCTTTCTTTTCAATCTGACTTCCGCAAGGCTGGGGTTCCTTATAATAATATATAAAGGTCTACTTTTATCTTCTCCTGATTCCGAGGACTGATATAACTGTACAGGAGAATAAGAGCTTTTTTTAAAAACAAAATTAATTTTGTCACCGTATTTATTCACACACATAAAGGTCTTGAAAACATATCGTGTCCGAGTAGCACACTTCGGACATGCTTTTGCCAACAATATTTTTACTTCTCGCTCACACACACACACACACACACACACACACACACACACATGCACGCACGCACGCACGCACACGCGCGCGCACACACGCACGCACGCACGCGCGTACACATACACAGACACACACACACACACACACTCACTGACACAATTACGCGCAACGCTCTCATTCGTAAACGCACACATCCTCAACACTTAATCAATGTACGTGTGCAAGACTGGTTTTTCTCTTTTTTTTTTTCTTTCTCTTTTTTTTCTTTTTTTTTTCCCAGCCGAATGACTCAGTGGATTGTACAGTATCAGTATCATTAGCTCAAGGAGGTGTCACTGCGTTCGGACAAATCCATATACGCTACACCACATCTGCCAAGCAGATGCCTGACCAGCAGCGTAACCCAACGCGCTTAGTCAGGCCTTGAGAAAAAAAATTACAGTACAGCACAGCACAGAACAGCACAGCACAGCACAGCACAGCACGGCACGGCACGGCACGGCACGGCACGGCACGGCATGCACGTCCGGCACAGCACAGCACGGGACGGTACAGCACGGCACAGCACAGCACAGCACAGCAACTCCCTTCTAGCGACGGGAGCAGCACCCACCGTGGGGGGTCCGTCACGGACGAGCGATGATGAGCACGTGCCACGTGCACCCCTTTGCAATAGACTGACGACGAGAGGTCAGCACTTTGAAGTGAGACACAGAGAGAGAGAGAGGGGGCGGGGGGGGGGGGTCAGCACTTTGAAGAGAGAGAGAGGGAGAGAGAGAGAGTGCGAGAAAGCATCATTCAACGGTAACTATCACGCCACTGGAGCGGGACGTCCCGTCCCACGTAGGTCTGTTGGACTGAAGTTCGGTACTTTTCTTTTGAACGTGGACTTACTGCTCGGACTCGGAGGGGCGATGGAAAACACACACACCCTTCCTGGCCACACTTCTTTTTTTTTTTCCCGTGTAGCATGTTTATAATCTAACGTGTAATAATCCCTCCGTCATTAAATGTCAAACGCGAGCTGGCTGCATGAACCATCTATAAAAAAATAATAATTTTTTTTTAAAAAGCGCACGCTTGCACTTGCACACACACACACACACACACACACACACACACACACACACACACACACACACACACACCGCGCGCACTCTCTCTCTCTCTCTCTGTGTGCCAAACACAAGCATACATACATGCCGCGTTCACACACACACACACACACACACACACACACTGCACGCACGCACACACACACGCGCGCGCGCGCACACACACACACACACACTCAATTACATGTTCGTTAGCATTCGCCCAATGGGCTTGTGTAATATCATCGGACGGCGTCGTGCTGATAAAATAATGAATACTCCACCACCACAACAAAATGGACTACAAAGTACACAACTATACTGAAACCAAAAACGGATTTTTGCACACGTAATCACCGATTTACAAAACTCGGAGATAATACCGATAAACCCGACACCACAGAATGATGTACCTTTACCTTCCGTAAAACAGTGACAGGTACAAAACAAGAGTGTCGGTATGGTTGGGGGGTCGTGTTTGTTTTTTCGCCGAGCCCTGGGCTCGTGCTTTTGTGGCCGAGGCCAGGGGAGATAAACCGAGATGGAGGCGGGATAAGGGGCAGGGGAGGCGAGCAAGTGAAAGCTTTCCGGCAAGCGGTGGTGGTGATGGTGGAAACCGAAACCAGAAGCGGAGAGACTTTTCAGCCACCTGCTGTTCCAGCATCTCCCATCTCCAGCACCTTCTGTTTTCACATTTTCCACATTTTTCTCACTTTTTTCTTTCTTTCTTTCTTTTTTTCCTGGGAATATCCACTTCTCGAACACGTGCTGGATGTGTTAAAGGTTTCAAATATATACTTTAACGGGTTCACCAGGATTTGATGTTATTCCCAGCAAAAGAACTTCACAGCATGGCCAAGTAAATGTCGTTTATAACAGCTGCTCGGGTACGAAATTTGGAACTCGATCGCTGTTAGAAAAAAAGAAGAAGACATGAAACAGTCTAAAGAGTTGCAGTGAACGCACTCACACTGACATAATTTTTTTTTCTTGTGAGCATGATTTATTTTACATCAAAGTACATCCGAGCCTCCAGTCATTGGGCAGACATTGAAAATTGCCTTAGTCGAACCGTGACTGAGTTAACCTCGTCATCTTCATCATCACACACAGAAAGGGAGGGGAGATAAAGAGAGGAAGAGAGAGAGAGAGAGAGAGAGAGAGAGACAGACAGACAGACAGACAGACAGACAGACAGAGAGAAGGGCAGACAGAAAGAGAGGAGAGATAGAGATAGAAGGGGGGGGGAGAGAAAAAGAACAGAAATGTGGGGATGGCTTACTGCATGCAACTGGGTCAGAAAAAGAATTAATTTTGAGAGAGAATTAATTATGGCATAAAAAAAGAAAAAGTATAACAGTGAAAAGATTCAACTACTGGCAAAGTCTAAAAGGCGATAGCAATAACAACAACAACAACAATAATAATAATAATACTATCAATAATAATAATAATAATAATAATAAGAGCCCCAAGCACCCGACAGGAAACAGCACAATCAACAACACATCATGGTACTGGTTGAAAATGTAAAAATAACAGCCGCAGATTCCGTACCAAACGATATATTTCAGATACTGGACATCACAATGTACCAACGCAAAAAAAAGAAAAAAGTATTAACACAGAAAGGCTGCATAAATAAGAACATAAATAGATAAACAAAATAAACAAACCAATCAAGCATGAAAAAGACGCCAGATTTTAAACTAACACCCGCACGCCAACCGGAGGGGAAAGGGGTGGGGGCGTGAGGGGGCGGGGGGGCGGGGGTGACGTTACTAACTCATCACATGAAATATTCAACCCACACCAGATTTCAAACCAACGCTTGCACTGCACGCCAGCCTGGCGTAGCGAAACTATAACAAATTACTTGATTAACTAACCAACTCACCAACTTTCTAATTATCTAAATTGAATTTTTTTTTTAATAACTAAAGAAAGAAAGAAATACATGAATTGATAAATAGATAAACCAAAAAAATATAAATATATAAACGACACTCGAGATTTCAAGTAAACAGCTGCTCGCCAACCATCCTCGAGACCATCTCAGAAGCCAGACAAGAACGATTCATCGGAAGATTCTGGCGGTGATGTCAAGCCGTGTGTTCAGTTCACGTTTAAACGGCTGGTCTTACAGCAGGTGCGCGCGGTATCATCTGATCGAGTGGAAACGGGTGGTATCGAAGTATGGGTAGATGTGGAGGCGGGAGCGGAGTGGGTGGGTGGAGGGGGCATGGGGGGGGGGAGGCGGTAGATCATTTGCAAGAGTGCGGGGTGGGAAAGGGGGTGGGGTGGGAGTGGGTTGTCTCAAATCCTATGGGTGGGTTGTTCCGCATCTTGCGCGAAGAGTTCGAACTCCTTAAACAGTTATGAGGGGCAACACTGATTCTTTCTCTTGTTTTGCCATCACCCTGGAAAAGCAAGCCAGCGAATAAGACAGAGACAGACAGACAGACAGAGAAAAAGAGAGACAAAGCGAGAGACACACAGACAGACAAAGAGAAGACAGAGAGGAGACAGAAAAAGTGAGAGACAGAGAGAGGGGAAGGTGGAAGATGAAAGGGAAAAAAAGCGAGAAAAACGGAAGTTCATAAAGTAGTACAGCTTTTTTCCCTTCTTTTTCTTTTTACAGCTTTTCTCTTTTCTTTTGTTTTTCAAACCCAACGGCATTATTCAGATTTTATGTATGAAACCTCCCCACCCTCCTTTTCTTGCCTCCCTCCCCATTTCTCCTCCTCCTCCTTCCACATGGAGGTGAAGATAACACAAAACCATACCAATACTACTATACATGGTGTTTGTTTCTGTTGCACTACCAACAATTTTCCCCTTGTCTCTCACATCACTAACTGCCTATATTTGTTAAACTAAATGAATTTGCTTGCGTTCCTTCCATTGCAAAGCAGGTTCTGTTCTTTCAAAAGCAAAAAATTAAAGAAATGTTTCAAAAAATCATATTGTCGACATGGTAACAATTGATTTTAGTCATCTGATATATACATACATACATTTCATCACCTGATATAGTTCTATGTTGACACATTTTATCAAAAACATTGTCCTCACTTTTTAAAGCACAGTAACGCACAGCATGGAGTGATGGCCTAGAGGTAACGCGTCCGCCTAGGAATCGAAAGAATCTTAGCGCGCTGGTTCGAATCACGGCTCAGCCGCCGATATTTTCTTCCCCCTCCACTAGACCTTGAGTGGTGGTCTGGACACTAGTCATGCGGATGAGACGATAAACCGAGCTCTCATGTGCAGCATGCATTTAGCGCACGAAAAAAAACCCACGGCAACAAAAGGGTTGTTCCTGGCAAAATTCTGTAGAAAAATCCACTTCGATAGGAAAAACAAATAGAACTGCACGCAGGAAAAAATATTTTAAAAAATGGGTGGCGCTCTAGTATAGCGACGCGCTCTCCTTGGGGAAAGCAGCCCGAATTTCACACAGAGAAATCTGTTCTGACAAAAAAGAGAAATACGAAATTTCGAAGACCTACAACCGCAAGTGCACACAGACATTTTGTTTGTAGTAATCCGCGTTCTCCTGTCCTCTTCATTTCGTCCGCTGTTGTCAGTCGTTCGTGTCATTACTCTCCTTTTTTTTCTTCTTCAAAATTCGCTCTTTCCGCGCGCTTGTTTGTTTACGTACCCGTTTCCATTCCAGCCGGACCTTACCCCAACGTCGTGTTACCTGTTACGTGTTACCTGTTTCCAGGTAGAGCACGGCTTTTCTCGGTCATGCATTCAAGACACGGGACGACAAAGGCGTGGCCGTGATGCGATACCGAACACAATGGATACAAACCATGCAGGGTGGCTGTATATTCCGGACCTGTAGTCGTGTGCAGTACCGCTGGGAGGACGGTTAGATTCCTGTGGGTGCCCCACCCCCCCCCCCCCACACACACACACACACATTCGATTTCCATGAATACCCCCATTAAGGATGAAAATCGATGACCCCGGACAAAGACCGGACTTGATTGAGTTGTTCGTGCGCGCGCTCACACACACACGCACTCACACACACACACAACCGCGCGCGCGCGCGGACTTCAGCAGTTTTATCACCACTCGTTCATTATTTCCCTTTGACTGTCTGCAGTGATGTCATTGCCCGCCGAGGTCATCAGTTCGCAAACTGACCCTAATACACTCTGAACTTATAACCCCCGCTCTCTCTCTCTCTCTCTCTCTCTCTCTCAGACCCCCCCCCCCCCCCCCTAAAAAAAAAATTCCCAAGAAATAGGGAGAGCGCCTGAATGAATTAGACGAACAGGGGTGATAACATACACACAAAAACAGAGAGAGAAAGAAAGACGGAGGGAGAAAGAGAGAGACTGAGAGAAACAGAGAGAAGCAGACATACAGACACCTGAAAAAAGAGGCAAAAGACTGAGACATTCAACAATACTTCACGGACAAAACAATCATACATATATTCGAAAACTAAAACATCTTTACTTCCCCCACCCCCTCCGAACCCCCAACCCCTTCAACCCCCCCTCGACCCCCTCGCCCCCCAAAAAGGAATTCACTGAAGGAACATGCAAATCCACTTACCCCACAATACACCGACACCGCACCTCCTACCCATTTCCACACACACACACACACACACACACACACACACACACACACACACACATTTCCCTACACACACACACACATTTCCCTACACACACACACACACACACACACACACACAAACACACACACACATTTCCCTACACACACACACACGCGCGCGCGCGCGCGCGCGCGCCCACACGCACGCACATACACACACATTTCCCCACACAAACAGACACACACACACATACACACATCTACACAGATACACACTTACACACACACCTACACACACAGACACAGACAGACAGACAAACACACACACACACACACACACACACACACACACACACACACACACGTCTAATATCAGTCAAAGTGAAAAGACGTTAAATCAAAGAAAGAACACACACACACACACACACACACACACACACACACACACACACACACACACATTTCCCTACACACACACACACACACGCGCGCGCGCGCGCGCGCGCGCGCCCACACGCACGCACATACACACACATTTCCCCACACAAACAGACACACACACACATACACATATCTACACAGATACACACTTACACACACACCTACACACACACAGACACACACACACACAAACACACACGTCTAATATCAGTCAAAGTGAAAAGACGTTAAATCAAAGAAAGAACACACACACACACACACACACACACACACACACACACACACACACACACACACACACACACTGATAAGTTTGTTTGTTGAATTGATAGGGAAAGGGAAATTGGCTATTGTTGAGGAGAACATTACTGACTTTTTTTTAATGAATATCCGCTTGTCTGCAAGTGTGGGCTTTGTTTCTTTGTTGACCTGTTTAGGTGACGCACGCGCGTGCGTGTGTAAAAAGATGCTTGTTGCATAACGTTTCAATGCCTCCTACCCCTAGAGGGGCACATGAGATAAACGTTTTGCCTTTGCCTCCCCTACTTACTCCCTTCGCCCCCCCCCCCCCGCTCCCCGCACCCCCCCCCCCCCCCCCCAACCACCTCCCCTCCACCTCCCACTTCTAAGTCCCTCAGCTCCACATCAACCAACTTAATCACCTCCCCTCGCCACCCGGCCCAACCATTCCCCCCTCCCCCCGCCCCCCCTTAACTTCCTCACCCAATGGGAGAACGTTACGCACACACAACTGGGATTGGTTATCCCACGTAAAGCTTACGTAAGGAGAGGGGGGGCGAGAGGGGGCACCGCTAATCGCCTGAGCCATTGATCCCTTCAACACTGGGCAAGGGAGAACACTGAGGGCCCAGCAAGCAAACTGCACGTCAGTGACCCCCACAGTCGAGCTCAGTGCAAACCCTCTTAGGATTAGCCATCTGCTGTGTGCTCAGAGGACGTGGTCACTGCACGTGGACACACAGTAATCTATGCACGTCATGAGACTGAGGGAGGGTGGGTGAGGAGGTTGGAGGATAGGGGGGGGGGGTATGAGGGAGGGAGAGAGAAGGGGAGAGAGGGGGCGGGGTGGCTGAGGGAGAGTGAAAGAGGTTCAGGAGGGATGGGAAAGAGACAGACAGAGACAGAGACAGAGAGAAGGAGACAGACTTTAAAAGACAGAAATAGGGAGACATGCAGACTGACAGCCTGGAAAGTACATCTTTTTTTGGTGACTACAGAGACACACAGACACAGATAGACAGAGAGGAGACAGACTTTAAAAAACAGAAATAGGGAGACAGGTAGACTGACAGTCTGATAAGTGCAACTTTTTTTGGTGACTAACACAGAGAGAGAGAGATAGAGAGAGGCTGAAGGGAGGGGAAGAAAGGGAGAGACAGAGACAGACAGACAGAAAGAAGCAGACAGTCAGTCTGACAAGTACAACTTCTTGGTGACTAACAAAAAGAAGAAGAAAAATATCCAGTTAACTATCGTTTCAATTTCAAGCCAGAAACAGGGTCTGGGAGAGAGAGAGAGAGTCTGTGTGTGCGTGAGATTGTGGGTGCGTGCGTGCGTGCGCGTGTGTGCGTGTGTGTGTG
>NC_134878.1:43645251-43690251 GCF_041734735.1 Babylonia areolata
CCTGTGGCGACACACTGAACCCGGGGAAAGCAGCCCGAATTTAACACAGTGAGAAATGTGTTGTGACAAAAAGCATTTTTAAAAGTAACATACAATATAGATATATAATATATATATATATATATATATGTGTGTGTGTGTGTGTGTGTGTGTGTGTGTGTGTGTGTGTGTGTGTGTGTGTGTGTGTGTGTGTGTGTGTGTGTGTGTGTGCCTATGTTGGCCTGACGAGTCTTACTTACCCAGGGCACGAAACTCCAATACTGATGTCAGACATCACGAATGGCATTGCATTGTACTGTATCGCATTGTACTGTATTGCATTGCATTGTATTGTACTACTCTTTGTCAAAGCAGATTTTTCTGTATGAAATTCAAGCTGCTGTCCTCAGAAAGAGCGCGTCACTTCAGAGCAGGGTCACCATCCCCCCCACACCCCCACCCCCATCTCTCTCTCTCTCTTCACTCTCTCTTCTCTCTCTCTATTGTAAGACAGAAAGATTCTTTACTTCGTTGTTCAATTTCTATCAGATGAAAATGGTGGTTAACACTCCACGAATGACCTTCCCTTCCAGCTGTAGGCCTACTGTTCAAATCAATCACATGTGTGCTTGGGGTGAGTGTCGGCAGATTCAGGGGGGGGGGGGGGGGGCTGTTGTTGGAGGGACGTGGTAGCGGTCTCCACTCTGGGAGGGACGCTCACTCAGTCTGGCTCCGTGACTAAGCCATTATTGTCGTTAGTAGGGGGGCTTAGTAGGCGGTGTTCTAAGTACGTTGAATCAGAACAGGCACCACTGAACACCACTGAAGTGACTCAGCAGCAAGTCAGGGTCTCCTCTGGTATGTGGTCTCCTGGCGACCTAACATCGATGGTTCCCTGCGGACTGCCGACGCTGGATCTGTGACGGACGAACCCGGGTGTGGCCGTGTATGGGGAATCTAAATGAGCGGCGCTGGAGTAGGGCCACTGAAACTGTACAAGTGATGGAACAGCAACCAAAAAAAAGAAGAAAAAAAAAAAAGATCAATCACAAGTTTCAAAAACGTCAAAACAGAAAATCTAATCTTCATGAGCCCTAGGTTCCCATGAAGGGCAACACAACAACAACAATATCAGAGACACAACTTCTTCCGAACAGCGAAAGACTGAATACTGCAACAACACATTTCTCTCAACTTGCTTTATCAAAAAGCCGACTGCAGCTGACCCTAAAATGCGGATTGTTTCTTTGACATCCACGAAAGAAAACCTGATGCATTTCATTTCTCAGATGGCCTTTGCGGTCGGCCAGGCCATAAACATCATGCACGGAATCTCTTTTTCTTCTGATTAAGTCACCCAGGAGAACGCCCTGCAACCACCCTAATGACGCGGGTAAATGTAAACCCTGAAATCTGTCTTTTGCCAGATACAGCCGAGGGTTACAATACTTTGAGCAGAGATTCCCCCTGAACGTGCGAGCAGACCCCCTATGTGACCCTGGAGGATAACACAAGCAGCCTCGCCGACAGGTTCTCCACGTTCACGATCCTCCCAGCGCCTGTTAACTTCCGCCATCGGGGAGGGGAGTCAGGTACAGAAGGCACGCCGTGTTGGAAGGAATCTGATTTCAGTCCCAGTGCCCCGACCACAGTTACCTCACTCCCTTCCCTTCATTAATTCACCGTCTCGAGATTTCCATCGTGGCTTGATTTGATGTAAATTTCCTTGTTTCTCAGCTTCTTTGTTCTCAAACACCACCCATGTCAGCTCACTTTGGATGTATGAAGAGTGGGAAAGAGAGAAGGGGGAGAGGGGGGAGGGGAGAGGGGTTTTGAGAAAGAGTGGTCATGAATGATTTGTAATTTGTAATACTTTTCTTTCATGTAAAGCGCCCTGAGCTTTTAAACAGAAAGGGCGCTACTTAAATGTACATTTTTATTATCATTATCAAACAGGATTAAAAGTCAGAAAAGTTAAAGGTCCCATAATAATATAGCCTTTTACGGCAGCGGAACCATATCTGCTGAGTCCAGCTGGTGCCAGCTGCATTGCTTGGTTCTAACTGTTTGACAGGAACATGTGACTAAATGCCTATACGTTGACCGAACAACGCCATTGGTCAGTTCCATACTACACACAGTTAATAGCGGGCTACGACCATGCTAGGCTCTTCCGTCCGAGCAATGCAACTGGCTCTCTACAGGGCTCGGCGCTGAAAGACTCGTTCGCCCTCTCCTTCCTTTCTTGTCTTCACTTTCACTTGTTTTAATTTCTAGTTTTATCATTGTTACTATTTTCTTAAAACGTGTACATGTTCCAAGACCTTGAGCAGCCAAGGTGTGCTTGTGTGTGTGTGTGTGTGTGTGTGTGTGTGTGTGTGTGTGTGTGTGTGTGTGTGTGTGTGTGTGTGTGTGTGTGTGTGTGTGTGGAGTGGGTGTGGGTTTGTGTGTTGAGGTTGGAGGTAGGGAAGATTTGTGCATGCAGGTGTACTGCGTGTGTTGTTAGTAAGCACATGTCATTTTGCTTTTCAGCGTAAACCCTCAGGACCTTCATATCATTCAACTGGGCGTACAGCCGAATGTCCCCTTATCATCAGAACCTTTCCCAGCCGAAGTCAGGTACACCCATTCAAGCATGGGTGGAGTGAGGAAAATCGGAGTGAGGTGCACACCCCAAGCGCACAGCACCATGCCGAAACGGGGCCTCAAACCTGACCACTGGTGATCGTTTAACGGATCAGGACGTCCGGAGTCTAACGCCTGACCAGATTCAGTCACGGCGCCTCCTGTGAACATCACAGACGAATTCTACGCGTGCACCAACAATAAATCAGCTGGATTAGTGATTTCACTTTACGCTTTGCTTCTACTCGATTAAAATTTTGTTCAAAGCCAAAAGTCGAAACGTTCGATATGACTGAAGCCTGTATCGAATACTGATGGGAGTATGAAAATGCTCAATAAATCTAATAACAAAAAAAAAAAGAAGAAAAGAAAAACAAGGGAAGTAGACCTGTCTTTCGATTCAGCTACTTACTTTAGAATCAAAACGAAACAGAAACAAAACTAATCACAACAAAAAAAAACGCATCAGAAATCAGTTAAAACAAACCATTCATAATCAATTCCGGATAATTACTCCGACTTAATACACAACTCAGAATATTTGGGTATTGCGTGACCCAGGCGGCAAAGCCCTAAATCCTACACAATCCGAAAATCAAAGCTGAATGTTACATGCCGTATTCTTTACACTCTGGAAGTTACGATAATTCCACTCTCACAACTGAATCTGCTGCCACGGTTGGGCGTCTCTAATGATGCACACACGGCCGATTCAGAACATGTCAAACTAATGTTCAACAGAAATCGAGCTATACGTCTTTCAGTTTATTTCTTTCCGTCTTCCTGAGCTCATTTTATACCGGGCTTTTAAACAGCTATTGTCTGATGCCGGAGACATGGTTAAACAGATTATTCCATACCAGCGATAAACACAGCGCTTTGCGATTTCGGTCCCAACTCTGTGACATGCCAAAGTGAGCAACCAGCGACCTCAGTCCCTCATGCATCATCCCCACCGCCCCCTACACCCCTACCCCACCCCCTCCCCTAACCTGAGGCTGCTTTGTTCTACGCTTCTACAAAACCCATCCCTTTCCAACCAAGCGCGCGCGCACACACACACACACACACACACACACACACACACACACAGAGAGAGAGAGAGAGAGAGAGAGAGAGAGTAGCAACGCAATCAGGTGGTTATACCACAACTCATTTTGCTTACAAACGCACACGCAAAGACACACACAGATAGGCGCGCACACACACACGTACACACACACACACACACACACATACGCACGCGCGCGCAAAGCACTAAGTACCAATGCAGTCAGAGGTGGTTGTACCAAAACTCACTCATTTTGCATACACATGTGACCAACAACAACAACAACAAAAATCATCTGCTTTTGTAAGGGTGCGAAAGAAAAGCAAGAAAGCAAGAACGAAAGAAAGAAAGCGTGTGTGATTCCTAGCAAGTGAAGCGCGGTCAATCCCCCCCCCCCCCCCCCCCCCCCACACACACAAACAAACAAACAAAGAGAGTGCAGGGGGAGAGAAATGATAGATGAGACCAAACGTCTCTCTCCCGCCGCCGCATCAGAGAGAATTCCTTCTCCCTCTCATTCTTCATACACATCACTTCAATGGCAACCACCTCCACCACCACGTCCACCACACCCACCACCACCAACCATCTTCCCTTCAGCTACTAGCAGTCTTCATTCCACCCTCATCCTCACCTCTGTAATCCACCCCCCCCCCCACACACACACACCTCCCTCTCTCCTCCTCCGCTCTCCATTTGCTTCCCTCAGGTCAGGCATATGGGTACCACGTGAAGTTTGGTCTGCTAATGAAGTCTTTACCGCAGCGACTAAATTACAGCCAGGCATTCTACCTACTACTATGCTTGCTTGCTTGCTTGGTGACTTGCAAGTCGGTTTTAGTCTTGTGTCGGTATCCGATGGTGCCAGCTCACCCATAGTACCCTGGGTGGAGGGCGTCTCAGAGACAGAGAGAGAGAGAGAGAGAAAGAGAGAGAGAGAGAGAGAGAGAGAACGGATGGACGGACGGAGGAGCGAATGGTTTATTGTGGCCAGGCCCATTTTTGCCCATTCACAAGGGGGCAGGGTGCGAAAGGGGTTGTACACGCCAGAAACATAAAAAAAGTGAGAAGTGGTGCACTGTGCACACGGTCACGACATGGAATCACGGGGGGAGAGAGAGAGACGCTTTTTATTGACATTGGCCTAACTACAGCTCTTATGTCAAGGGGGTCAATTCAGTTGCAGTGTCATTATACTGGATGAAAGAACAACCAATAAATAAAGCAAATAATGTCAATAACTGAATCCAAAAAAACAAATTACTTAATCGTACATTTGTGTATGTGCCAAAATACGTACGCAACATACAATAGATTATAAACATACAATGTGACCATCACGTGTATACAGCTGTACCAGGCTAATCATATAACTAGTGATGATTACGTGTTATTACTATCTATTTTCCTTTTCCTGATATTAACAGCTTCTGCTATGTATTTGGCAAGCAAAATTATAATTTCATCATTTTCAGTGGATAACAGACTAAGGACGTCTTGTCTTTTCAAGGGGAGAGACAGACAGACAGACAGACAGACAGAGACAGATACACAGACACACAGAAGGACATACAGAGATAAGAGAGTCAAGAAGCGAGTCTCTTCGGTGGTTTCACAGCCAAGTTCAAAAGCTCTTCCCTTCACCACGCCCACACCACGCCGCCTCCATACCTCCCTTCTCTCTCTCTCTCTCTCCCTCTTCTCTCTCTTACCTTTTTACACACACACACACACACGCGCACGCACGCAAAAGCAAGCAAGCGCACGCACATACACACGCAAACACACACACACACACGCACGCACGAACACACACACACACACACACACACACACACACACACACACACTCATTCATCCTGTGTCTTTCCGTTGTTACATTTTCCACACACACACACACGTGCGCATGCAAAATATCTTTCATTTCTTTTTTTCATTTTCTTTTTCTTTCTTATCTTTATTTCGCTTTTTTCTTCTTCTTCTTCTTTGTTTTCAAATCAGAAACTATGCCGAGCGTTATGCATTCATACGTTGCACACCACAGCCAACAGCAACTGAAAATAGAACACACAGATCGGGAACCTTGGCGAAAGAATCTGGTCTTTTTTTTCTGATGAGTCTGCAAAATGATAATCATCGCATCACTCTCTCTCTCTCTCTCTCTCTCTGTCTCTCTCTGTCTGTTTCTGTGCGTGCGCGCGTCCGTGTCTGTGTACCTCTGTGTGTGTGTGTGCGCGTGCGTATGTGTGTTTGCGTGTGTATGTGCGTGCGCGCGCTTGCTTTTGCGTGCGTGCGTGCGTGTGTGCGTGTGTGTGTGTGTGTGCGCTTGCTTGCTTTGTGTGTGTGTGTGTGTGTGTGTGGTGTGTGTGTGTGTGTGTGTGTTTGTAGGAAGATACAGGAAAACGAAAAAGACTAGACGATTTCCTTCAGCACTGAACTAGTTATTCCGAGTCTGCGAAAGTGTTCCCCCCTCCAGTGGAACTGAATGGCTATGAAAACTGCATTAAGATGTTACCAGTAGGTTTTCATTATATTCACCTCTCTCTCTCTCTCTCTCTCTCTCTCTCTCTCTCTCTCTCTCTCTCTCCAGCCTTTTTTTTCAATGCACACCTTTATTTACTTATCTATTTCTTTAACTTTCGTAAAATAAAAAAAAGGAAGAAAAAAAAACAAAACAAAAAAACAGCCACGACATAATTATCGTCATTGACAGAAGAATTCGTGTCTTGCTCTTGTTTTCCTCTACTTTTTATGTGTGTGGGGGGGTGATGGTGGTTGTGGATGCGTGTGTGTGTGTGTGTGTGTGTGTGTGTGTGTGTGTGTGTGTGTGTGTGTGTGTGTGTGTGTGTGTGTGTGTGTGTGTGTGTGTGTGTGTGTGTCTGTGTTTTCTTTCTTAAGTTCAACGACTTAACGACTTTTCACCATGTAATATTGGACGAGTGTGTGTGTGTGTGTGTGTGTGTGTGTGTGTGTGTGTGTGTGTGTGTGTGTGTGTGTGTGTGTGTGCAGGCGCATGTGTGTGCGAGCGCACGTAGTGTGTGTGCGCACGTGTCTATGTATATGAATGTCTTTGAGCGTGCGTGTGTGCGTCAGTGTCTGTGCTGAGTGAGAGGGAGTCTGTCTCAGCGTGTGCTAATCGTCATGTTTACGACGGTAAAAACTACGGAATGTTGTTCAGGGTGGATATGGGATGGGGTGGAGAGTGTAGGGGGCGGGGGAAGGGGGAAGAGTGGAGTGATGAAGGGGAGGGGTGGAGGAGTGGTTGGGTTGATGCGTACACAGGTGCCAGAACAGAACGCTGTAGCCAGGGAGGAGACGAGCCAGAAACTGTCAAGTTTTCTTCTGACAGACGAAGAGGCATGCTAAAAATCGGGTGCGTCAACCATCACACGTGACTAATACCAGTCGACTGCCGCTCTTGCTGAATGTCTTGTCACTCGGGCATGAAAACGATAGTTCACTGAACTTTTTGGTTTTCTTCTCCGTCGTTAAGAAACCAGTGCTGCCCGTCTGTCTGCCTGTCCGCCTGCCACTCTCTCTCTCTCTCTCTCTCTCTCTCTTTCCGAACATCAGAGAGCTCCCATCCCTCCCTCCCTCACCTCCGCACCCGGGTACCCCCCACCTCCACGCTTCCTGTAAGATATTTCAAAAGTCGAAGAGATACTTGCCCAGAGTTCCCAGATGAAGAGAAAGGCCCCAAAGCCAGCCAGCCGGACAGACAGACAGACCAGCGCCAGACTTCATCTGTGCGCGGCGTGGGAGGGACTGTCATTCCGGTACTGGTCTGTCCAGCCACACACGACGTTCAATGTCTCCGTCATCACCTAGAGCGCAGCTCCATAGGCTCCCAGATACTGATGGTTTTACGATCAGCATTACAATCAGTGTCGAAAAGCGCTCGTAAATTTGATTTCTCATCCTGGCGATATACTTATAAGTGGAAGTGAAGACTGTAATCTACTAACCTGTGACGACACAATCCCAAGTGTCAAAAAAACATAGTCTGTTATTACCCAGCCAATGGATATACCACGAAACCTTGGTGTTCCAATTGACAGACAGACCAACAATACCAATGGTCTGTGTCGGCCCCCTCTAACTTCCCTTCCGGGAAATGCGTCTCAAAAAGGTAAACCTACATAATGGATTGACAGTGAAAACGGGGTCATCCCCATCTTCCCCCAGGTCTACGTTTCCCCAAGTCTACGTTCCTCCAAGTCTACGTTCCTCCAGGCCTACGTTCCCCCAAGTCTACGTTCCTCCAGACCTACGTTCCCCCAAGTCTACGTTCCTCCAGACCTACGTTCCTCCAGGCCTATGTTCCCCCAAGTCTACGTTCTTCCAGGTCTACGTTCCCCCATGTCTACGTTCCCACAGGTCTATGTTCCCACAGGTCTACGTTTCCCCCGGGTCTTTGTTACCACAGATCTACGTTCCCGTAGGATAACCAAGACAGCCCATACGGGTAGTCTACAAAATGCATTTGAGCTTGTTATCTGCCATTGTGAAAGTTATTTGCCAGTGTGACTTTGTCGTCAAACAAGTATAAACATTTTCTTTACCACAGAACAAAGACCACAGCAACCAACAACGTAGACGAGTTAGCCAGGCTTTCCTTTTTTTTCTTCTTTGATTAAAACAATAATGCGATGGCAGTACGCTCTGACCACCATTTTCAAACTGGTAGCAGGAGTGACTGGATTAACACATTCCAAACCAGACTTAAGAAAAAGAAGAAACAACAACAACAATAATAATCATCATATTATCATCATCATCATCATATTGCCTTCTGAGGAGACAAGTCATTTTACGCGTACAGTCTGAGAATACCAACAAGAACAGGCACGTGTGTGTGGGTTTTTTTTTGGTTTTGTTTGTTTTTTTGTTTGTTTGTTTGTTTGTTTTGTTTTGTTTTTGTTTTTTTGGGTTTTTTTGTTTTTTTGTTTTGTGTGTGTGTGTGTGTGTGTGTGTGTGTGTGTGTGTGTGTGTGTGTGTGTGTGTGTGTGTGTGTTTTCTACGACAGCTTTGTGAGAAACGTTGACAGTGACTTGTCAGTTATCACGATCATCGTATGCCGCAAATTCGCAGCCTTCCGACGGTAATTATCTTTGTTAGTATGCATGGCGTTCATCTCGACGTGTATCTAATACTCACCCTATAAAAAAAACAAAAAACAAAAACAAAAAAACAATTGTTCTCTTTTCTTGAAATTTGCTGTGTCGCAATGTTGTGTCCCTGGTGCCCATGTTATATTATTTCCGAGTCAGATTTTTTCCCCTACAAGATTTGACAACTGGATTCCATGGATAACGTTTATGGCCGACCTGAACAGAACTATTGCACACAGAGACACAGACACACACACAGACACACACACACACACACACACACACACACACACATAAAGTGCAAACATACACACACCCACGCAGGCACACGCACACACCACACGCATATATATTCTCTCTCTCTCTCTCTCTCACACACACACACACACACACACACACATACACACACACACACACACATACACACACACACACACACACACACACATACACACACACATACACACACACACACACACACACGCACGCACACACACACACACACACACACACACATACACACACACACATACACACACACACACACACACACACACACACACACACACACACACACACACACACACACACACACACGAGAGAGAAAAAAGGGGGGAAAACAAAGAAGGAAAATCGCATCTCGACTGATCTCGACCATACGGCCTGAATTTGAAAGCGGCGTAACTTCGCTTCAGTAACTCCAGCCTGTCAATCTTATCAAGTAATGCAGAACAGAGTCAAGCATTAATCTTATCATGTCTGCCTTAAACGTTTTAGCGGCAAGTAGGCAGGTAGCGGGGCTGGCTGCAGCCAGCAAGTTGCAGCCAGTTCAGCCTCCAGCATGTGTGTCAAAAGAGGCGGCAATAACGGCAATCTCTTATCCTCTGTCCTCGTCTCTCTGACGCCATACGTTTCTCTGTCTCACTTCCGGGTCTTCTGCTTGTTGCCGTGCGGTGATCTTGGGAGTAATCTCCCCTCTTTCTCCTCCCCCCCCCCCCCCCCCCCTCCTCCTGGAAGTAAACACGCCTTCACAATTATTTGACAAGCCCGAAATGTAGATACTGTTTCGGCTGTGTTGTGAAGGAACGCTGTGAGCGCCCGGGTTGTAATGCTCCTCGATTCAAGTGGCATCTCTGTCCCCCTGTCTCTGTGGCATCTCTGTCCTCCTGTCTCTGTGGCATCTCTGTCCTCCTGTCTCTGTGGCATCTGTGTCCCCCTGTCTCTGTGGCATCTCTGTTCTCCTGTCTCTGTGGCATCTCTGTCCTCCTGTCTCTGTGGCATCTCTGTCCCCTGTTTGTCGCATCTCTGTCCCCCTGTCTCTGTGGCATCTCTGTCCCCCTGTCTCTGTGGCATCTCTGTCCTCCTGTCTCTGTGGCATCTCTGTCCTCCTGTCTCTGTGGCATCTCTGTCCCCCTGTCTGTGGCATCTCTGTCCCCTGTCTGTCGCATCTCTGTCCCCCTGTCTCTGTGACATCTCTGTCCCCCTGTCTCTGTGGCATCTCTGTCCCCTGTCTGTCGCATCTCTGTCCCCCTGTCTCTGTGACATCTCTGTCCCCCTGTCTCTGTGGCATCTCTGTCCCCTGTCTGTCGCATCTCTGTCCCCCTGTCTCTGTGGCATCTCTGTCCCCCTGTCTCTGTGGCATCTCTGTCCCCTGTCTGTCGCATCTCTGTCCCCCTGTCTCTGTGGCATCTCTGTCCTCCTGTCTCTGTGGCATCTCTGTCCCCCTGTCTCTGTGGCATCTCTGTCCCCTGTCTGTCGCATCTCTGTCCCCCTGTCTCTGTGGCATCTCTGTCCCCCTGTCTCTGTGGCATCTCTGTCCCCTGTCTGTCGCATCTCTGTCCCCCTGTCTCTGTGGCATCTCTGTCCCCCTGTCTCTGTGGCATCTCTGTCCCCCTGTCTGTGGCATCTCTGTCCCCCTGTCTCTGTGGCATCTCTGTCCTCCTGTCTCTGTGGCATCTCTGTCCCCCTGTCTCTGTGGCATCTCTGTCCCCCTGTCTGTGGCATCTCTGTCCCCCTGTCTGTGGCATCTCTGTCCCCCTGTCTCTGTGGCATCTCTGTCCTCCTGTCTCTGTGGCATCTCTGTCCCCCTGTCTCTGTGGCATCTCTGTCCCCCTGTCTGTGGCATCTCTGTCCCCCTGTCTGTGGCATCTCTGTCCCCCTGTCTCTGTGGCATCTCTGTCCCCCTGTCTCTGTGGCATCTCTGTCCCCCTGTCTCTGTCTCCCTCTGACAACATCTATCCTTCTTTGTGTTCCTTTCATTATTTCATTATGATTATGGTAACACTTCTTCTTCTTCTTCTCAACCTCCTCCTCCTCCTCCTTCTTCTTTTTCGTTTTCTTCCTCTTCTTCTGAGTATGATATCATAACTATCACTGTTTTTGTTGTTGTTGTTGTTGTTACTGGGACAGACTGGAAACTACGGAATGCCTCAAACATTTATCCTTGAGTAATAAAGATTCTGAGTGTTGATTCTTGAGTCCTCTCTCTCTCTCTCCCTCTCTCTCTCTCTCTCTCTCTCTCTCTCTCTCTCTCTCTCTCTACTCTCCTTTTCTTTCTCTCTTTCTCCATACCACTCTCCTTCCCTCACTCTATCTTAGAAACGCACAATGGTTTGTTTTTTTGTTGTAGTTGTTGTTGTTGTTTTATGTTTGTTTGTGTTTTTTGTTTGTTTGTTTGTTTGTTTTGTTGTTGTCTTTTTGTGCTTATTAAAATAATAACCCAGCTAGTGAATGCCAGTCAAAGTTCAAATATGCAAAAACGAAATAGCTTCCTGAATTCTTCGTCAAATTCAAACACAGCAATCATCATTATTATCGCACCTCATCATCATCTTTCTCTAACTCTCTGGTATGTAAACTGAAACGTGGAATAAACATCACAAAAAAGAATAAAGAAAGTAGAGCAACACTATACCTTACCCTTCCCCCCCACGCCCTACCTCCCCACGCCCCCCCCTCACCCCCCCACCCCCCCACATACATACATACACACAGACACACACACAGATAGAGAGACACACACACACACACACAGACACACACACACACACACACACACACACAGTGCATTCACATCGGAGGGGCGCCAAAACGAACGGGTGATGTATGCGCCATCAACACAGCAGTTCATCATTAATTACACCGGTGTCATTTTTCACCCCATGGTGCCAGACAGACCTTCGCATAACAGAAATATGACAGTTTATCAGCCAGCGCCGAAATGCTTTTGTTTGATACAGATACCACGGCGAGGCATAAGTGGAGAGCCTGTTGATCTGTGTATTCCATACTGTTTTGTGTGCATTTTCGTTCATGAGGTGCTATCTTTTGTCGGTATCTTGAGAGAGGTAGGGAGAGAGACAGAGACAGAGAGACACAGAGAGAGACGGACACGGATGTTTTATTCCATACGGGCCATGGCCACTCACGAAGGGGTGGTCCAAAGTAACATTTCAGAGATATTGAATATATAATATATGTGTTAAATAACATAAACGAAATGGGAAAATGCAAAAAAGTAATCATCATCTGCATTTTGTATTTCTAGTTAACATGGAATAACAAAGGAGTTGGGGGGGGGGGGGGGAGAGATGACCCACTCAACTGCACACACTATTTCGTTTTTTTATGGCTTTTTAAAAGTAAATGGCCGGTTGCTTGTTAACATGTTCATTATTGGATGACATCAGTATTGAAAGTCTGAAGAGGGAGGGTTGCCTATAATATGTTAATGGTATAAACTGATTCCTAATACCTTATAACACAGGGCAACAAAGTAGTAAGTGCTCTTCGTCCTCTTTCGCATAGCATTACATAAAAGGCAACTATGATATCACTTTTCATTGTGTTTTCTGTAACGAGAACAATGCACAAACATGTCGAAAAATCCAAATCTATACCTTGCCACAATGCATGACAGATGTCTGTCCATATTCAAAGATAAACAGACTGGTGCAGTGTGTATCATGTTTATTTGCCTGTAAAAATCAAATCGAACACTATCTTGGATATGAGTGAACTATTCTTGCCGACGGCAGTCGATTAATCTTAAACGAGGTATACATAATAAATCCGCTTATATCTTCTACTCCCTGGTTTAGCCATACGCGAACAAAGCCTAATTCATGCGGTGTTATCCTCACTTTTGACACCAGCCTCGTTCTGCCTCTGCTGTCCAAGTCATATAACACAAATTTTTTGTAAGCTTTCTCTGGCGGTCTTAAAATTTGATTCGCATCGTTTTCATCCAGTAGGAAATGCACCTGATAACAGAATTCAATTATAGTTGGACAACGGATAGTTTCAGCATAATATCAAATCGTTGGGCGTTTTCACTGTTACTCCAAGAAATTACTTCAATGCAAATACGTCATGTGAACTTTTTCACAGTGAATTGCTAATTCGTAAAGACTCCAAATGTCGGCCTCGTATTCCTCGTATTGTGCAGTACGTTAAATCCGACAGTCAAATGACTTTATAAACAATTCCAGTGATTGATTTTCTAGACTGGGTAATTTTGCATGGTACACAGAAACGCATGCTACTCTCTGCTTGCAAAGTCTTTACACGCAGCAGTAAAACTAAGTTTTGTTGAAAAATATACACCTAGGTATCAACGTACATTCACTACTGGCATAAGTATTCCCTTATAACTCCACCTCTTTCTGGTCCCTAAATACCTTTTTTCTAAACACAATAACATTAGAAGTGGTGAAAGACCTAAGTACTAAGTGTCAACTCCATTCCTTGATAAAAATGAGGATATCACATTCTGCGAATCTTTTCATGCTGTATCTGTCTAAGGGGCCTCATTCTTACATCAAAGACCACGGCTTCTCACATACGCTGAATTTTCAGTTGCTCTTGGGTTTGTTCTCTGATAAGATTTTGTCCGCGGATAATACACATTTGACACAATGATCCCAGCAAGTACCAGCGTGATTCCAGACCAGGAGAATCCCTGGCATGTCCGCGAAGCTGACTTGTTGACTGAGTGCTTTTCCTGAAAAAAAGGAGCAATGTTTCGTCTCTCACTCACACACACACACACACACACACACGCACACACGCACGCACGCACGCACGCACGCACACGCACACACACACACACGCACGCACGCGCACACACACACACACACACACACACATGCATCGCGCATGTACTGACGCAGCCAAGGGCACGACGCCATACAATAGTGGACCTTCCTTCGTCCAGGGAGTGGAAGAATGCGTGCTGTGTGTCAGTGTGTGCGTCCGTACATGAGAAGAAAAAAAGAGAGAAAGAGACAGACAGAGAGAAAGAGACATATAGAGAGAGAACGAACGAACGAAATTTTATTTCACGAGGGTAAGGGAATAAGCATAATTACTTTTTTACATCCGGCCCTCTGGGGGGAAAAAGGTAAGAAAAATGCACGCATGAAAAGCAAATTCTTCAACAACAACAACAACAAAAATAATCTCCCGCCCCCCAACCCCTTCCAACAAACAAACAAATAATGTAAGCATGTACATAGTCACATAAGAGACACACAGAGAGGGAGAGAGAGACAGAGAGAGAGACAGAGGGAGACAGAGAGAGGCAGAGACAGAGATTAATTTTTACATTAAATTTAACCCTTTATTGACAACAGACTCTTTTACCTGATATGCCAAAGGGGTGCAACTACCGCTGAATAAACTTTTTTTTTTATAACGACAAAAACCAGAATGGAATTACCGAAAAAGTACAAAATTAATCACACGATATTTGCATTGTGTCTGCAATCGGGATAAAAGAACACAGATGCCCGATTCCGTTTACAAAGGAAACCCAAATCACTGGCAGGGAAACAAAACAAATTAGGTCAAATAAATAATCTCAGAACAGTCTCAGAGTGAGAGAAAGAGGGAGAGAGAGAGAGAGAGAGAGAGGGTCACAGAGCGAGTGGGAGAGAGGTATAGAGATTGATAGGAAGAAAGAGAGACAGAGTCACAGAATGAGGGAGAGGGGTTGAGCGAGAGAGAGAGAGAGAGAGACGCGAGACGAGACAAGACAAGACAAATTCTTTACTTTCGAGGGTAATAGATAAGCACTGGCGCGCTTTTTTTACATCCAGTCCCCGCCCTGAAACAGGGTCTGCACTACACAATGCTACATACAGGTCAGACAGACAGACAGACAGACAGACAGATGAAGAGAGAGAGGCAGAGACAAAGACAGAGCGACAAGGAACAGAAGAAAATCACACAGAAGCAGAAACAGACTGAGCACAGACCACCACCACCACCACCACTACCACTACCACCACCACCACCACCCACACAGATGGGGAGAGGTCAGTGGTTGTACCCCCACCTCCATCACACCTCCAATCTACGCTCCATTTTCCGACCCACCAACTGGACCCTCCCAGACGCCACTGAGAAAAGACCTCAGATCATTCTCATGACCATCATGTGTACACGTCCACAGTAAGCATCCACAGTGGTGTATCTCTTACATCCTACCTCCCACCATGTCGAAGGACCTACAACCAAACGCCCCCCTACCACCACCACCCCAACAACAACCCCCCCTCCCCCCGCTATTACAACCAACCTCCCACCATGTAGAAGGACCTACAACCAAACACCCCACCACCACCACCACCCCACCAACAACCCCCCTCCTCCCGTATTACAACCAACCTCCCACCATGTAGAAGGACCTACAACAAAACACCTCCCCCCCACCCCACCAACAACCCCCCTCCCCCTGCTATTACAACCAACCTCCCACCATGTAGAAGGACCTACAACCAAACACCCCCCCCCCCCCCACCACCACCACCACCACCACACCCCACCACCTCGCCCCCCTATTACAACCAACCTCCCACCAGGTAGAAGAACCTACAACCAAACACCACCACCCCCACCAACAACCAACCACCCGGCACTACCTACAACCACTTCCACCGCCAACACCACCACCACCCTTCATCCTCCCTCCTCCCCTCCCTCCTCCCCTCCCTCCTACGGCTGCCTGGTGGTCTGTGTCAAGAGTCAGTTCAGCAGAGAGACAGGGAAGCCTGTGGTCCGTTTATTTTCTCAGCCTCTTCTCCCACGGCACGTGCCTGATGGGGGAAGCTGATCAGCACTGTAGCCGCAGACAACACGCTAACTACACGCAGTGTGTGCGCCATGTGTGACACATACATGCATGCATGCAAACGCTACGCATGCAAGCGTACACACATACACAGTGAGCATGCACGCGTTGCACAGCGCGCACACACACACACACACACACACACACACACACACACACTCGACTCACAAAGAGACACGCCCACAAGAAGGTATTTACACATGCGCACATGCGCACTCATCTCGTTGCACCCCCCCCCCCCCCCACCCCCCCCCCCCCCCACACACACACACCCACCCACTTCTTAACCTCATCCCAACACACACACACACACGCATAAACACACGCACTCACGCACGCACGCACGCACTCACGCACACACACACACACACACACACACACACACACACGTCTATCTTTCTACCCACCCACCCGAACATTAACTACAATACACTGCACCTGGTGAATGTTCATTTCGGAAATACAAATGACATCAAAATCTGTTCACACCAAGCACTGCATTTTGTTTTTTGACTCTCTCTCTCTCTCTCTCTCTCTCTCTCTCTCTCTCTCTCTCTCTCTCTCTCTCTCTCGTGAAACCTTTTCTCTTTCACACAGACATCTACAGATGTATACGTTATAATTATTCCAACCATTGCTGAAACGAAAGACCACCTCAGTGTGAAGGACAGGCCTTTAACCCCTTGACTGTCATTGAAGGACTGATGCCTGAAATAAAATTGTGATTAGAGGCCATGGTGTTGGTTACCATTTCTGTGTTTGAACTTCTTTCTCTTGTGAATACATTGCTGTTGAGGTGTTGGTTACCACTTCTGTGTTTGAACTTCTTTCTCTTGTGAATACACTGCTGTTGAGGTGTTAGTTACCACTTCTGTGTTTGAACTTCTTTCTCTTGTAGTTGAGGTGTTGGTTACCACTTCTGTGTTTGAACTTCTTTGTCTTGTGAATACATTGCTGTTGAGGTGTTGGTTACCACTTCTGTGTTTGAACTTCTTTGTCTTGTGAATACATTGCTGTTGAGGTGTTGGTTACCATTTCTGTGTTTGAACTTCTTTCTCTTGTGAATACATTGCTGTTGAGGTGTTGGTTACCACTTCTGTATTTGAATTTCTTTCTCTTGTGAATACATTGCTGTTGAGGTGTTGGTTACCACTTCTGTGTTTGAATTTCTTTCTCTTGTGAATACATTGCTGTTGAGGTGTTAGTTACCACTTCTGTGTTTGAACTTCTTTCTCTTGTAGTTGAGGTGTTGGTTACCACTTCTGTGTTTGAACTTCTTTCTCTTGTGAATACATTGCTGTTGAGGTGTTGGTTACCACTTCTGTGTTTGAACTTCTATTGTGAATACATTGCTGTTGAGGTGTTGGTAACCATTTCTGTGTTAGAACTTCTTTCTCGTGTGAATACATTGCTGTTGAGGTGTTGGTCATCAATTCTGTATTTGAACGTCTTCCTCCGGGGATTGAATTGCTGTTGTTCATTAAAATCAGTTACACTGCTTAAAACTACGCAAGAAGTAAGCTCTCGCATTTCAGATTCATGCCACACTTCTCACACTTCAGCAAGGTTCGGCAGTCTAGGGGTTAAGGCGCCGGGAGTGGAGAAACTGGTAGACACATTAAGAACAGAAGTGGGGTTGAGAAGGGTGAGGAATCCGCAGATTGTTTTCTTCCTCCTCTTCTGCTTCTCCTTCTTCTTCTTCTGGCAGTTCTTGAAATACCTGGTGGTAGTCTGCCATTCTCTTCCACTGTCATTTAGTCAGGTACTGAGACTTTCACTCGAGATGTATTTAATCATATTTCCGGCAAAAAGGATTATCAAGAAGTTACGTACGTCTGGCCTCGCATTTGTCTGTCTGGCTGTTTCCCGACCTCTCCTCATTTTCTCCGACCCCGTCTTTATCACACACACACACACACACACACACACACACACACACACACACACACACACACTCACTCACCCACACACATGTCCGCACCCGCATCCACTCCGCAAAAAAAAAAAAAAAAAAAGAAAAAACATACAACAAATACCGGCCCAGACAAAAAGCCTTCACATGACTGACATTTAAAAGAACGCGGAACCGTCGGAAGACAGACGGCGACAAGGGGAGACAATACTTACACGCAGAATGAAAAAGGGGAGGCAAGCTGAGATGAGGATAAATAAAGTAACCTCGGCGTGCACTGCATGGATGATTGATTCTGAAAGTCAGTCAGTAATTCAGTCAGTCACTCACTCAGCAAACAGACATTAAGCAAGTAGGTCGCAGGTCAAGGAACAAAATAATCAATACAAGGAGTAGGAGTAGTAGTTGTGGTAGGAGGAGGAGGACGAAGAAGATGAAGGAGGAGGAGGAAGAGAAGAAGGAGGAAAAGGAGGAGGAAGAGAAGAAGGAGGAAAAGGAGGAAGAGGAGGAGAGGAGAAGGAGGAGGAGAGGAGAAGGAGGAGGAGGAGAAGAAGGAGGAGGAGGATGGGGTGAGGAGAAGAAGAAGGAGGAGGAGAAGGAAGAGGAGGAGCAGAAGCAGAAGAACAAGAAGAACAAGAACTGGGGCAAAAGAAAAAAAAAACAGAAAAAAAAGAAAACCCATGCAATAGCAGAGATACCAATGCTGACACCACTGCCCTAGTTTCCGGCCTCTGATTCCACAGGACGAAGAAGAAGAAGAAGAAGCACATTTTCCTTGCTGCTGTAATGCTGCTGCTGCTGTTATATCAAGTTATCTCTGTGTTAAGCCTCCCCCCCACCACACCCACACCTCACCTCCCCCCTCCCCCCACCTGCTTCTCCATGTACCTTCTGCTCTCCCAACCACCTCCATCCTCCCTCTACAGTGCCAGTATATCTATCTGTCTAGTCCCCCTCTTCATTCCTAGCTTCTAATACCCCCCCACCCCCCACCCCCTCTCTTTCTCCTGACTTAAAACTGTGTCAGCCGATGTCTAGGCCTGGTCTAAGAGGTGGCGGGTTGCCTTTACCTTCCTCACACAACAACGTACAGGAATAACTCACCTAACCAGGCAGGTATTTCGCTTGACTTTGTGTGTGTGTGTGTGTGTGTGTGTGTGTGTGTGTGTGTGTGTGTGTGTGTGTGTGTGTGTGTCTGCCTGTGCGTCTCTCTCTCTCTCTCACTCCACACACACACACACACACACACACACACACACACACACACATACACACGTATATTTGATTTAATCGACACCTACAGTAACTGTTTCCACGTGTACCAGTGTGTATCTGTATGAGTGCGTGTAAGTATGCGCGATGTGTGCGCGTTCGCTTGCGTTTGCGTGCATACTTGCGCGCGCGCGCGCGCGCGCTCGTGTGTGTGTGTATGTGCCTGTGTGCTATTTGCAGCACTATGTGTGGGTGTATGTTACGGAGGGGGAAGGAAGGAGATAGGCGGGTGGGGGGCCGGAGGAAGTTGCGCCTAAACGTCACTGCGAGTGCGTGCGTCTGGTTGTGTGTGTGTGTGTGTGTGCGTGTATGCATGTGTGCGTATGTGTGTGTGCGTGTGCGTGCGTCTGTGTGTGTGTGCGTGCGTCTGTGTGTGTGTGTGTGTGTGTGTGTGTGTGTGTGTGTGTGTGTGTGTGTGTGTGTGTGTGTGTGTGTGTGTGTGAACATGATCTCCAGCTTGCAACCGAGCATTCGCATGTACCTCTTCTTCCTCCCCATATGTGTTTAGAAAACGAATGCGCATTTCTGTATTTGTTTGTGTATGTGTAGTTGTATGGCGTGCGTGTGTGCGTGCGTGTATGTGTGTATGTGCGTTTGTGTGTGTGCGTGTGTGTGTGAGAGAGAGAGAGACAGACAGACAGACAAACACACAGACACACAGAGACTGAGAAACAGAGACGCACGTAAATGATTATGTGATAGAGACAGACAGACTGACAGACAGAGAGAAAGACAAAGAGAGTGAGTGTGTGTGAGTGTGTGCGTAATTATGTATGTATGTGCGTGTGTGCGTTTGCAAGCAAGCGCGCTCTGTGTGTGTGTGTGTGTGCGCGCGCGCGCGTGCGTGCGAATGTGTGTGTGTGTGTGTGTGTGTGTGTGTGTGTGTGTGTGTGTGTGTGTGTGTGTGTGTCTGTACTGAAACCTAGAGTATTCGTTGGCATTTTGGCAATACACAATACAGTATCCTCTCCCCGAAATCATCCCCTACAAATCCCTACATGGTACTAATCAATCAATAAGTCAAGGAATCAATCTGCCAACCAATCAATAGAGCTTTGTTTGTTTGTACGTTTGTTACTCTGCTCTTTTGTTTCTTTTTTTTTTTAAACCCAACTGTCCATATCTGCAGCTCTTAGTCTTTGAAGATGGAAACAAGGAACTGTGTGTATGATGCGAGTTTGAGGGACTGAGTGTGCCAGGAAGGGGTGGGGAAAGTAGTGGTGGTGGTGGTGGTGGGGTGGGGGGAAGGTGATACAGAACACATCAATCGAAAAATCTAAATCATCTAGCAAACTCATTCGTAAAGTCACCCAGCAAGGACCCGAATTTTCACGAACTTGCGGCAAGGACAAAAACACTATCAGCTTAGCTGGTGATGATGGGCGGAAATACTGGCTCACTGCTGGGAGGAGGGGGTGGGGGGGCGGGGGGGGGGGGGGGGAAGGGGTAGAGGTGGTGATTGGTCTCTGTCGCTGGAAATCAGCTTCCTTGACTTTGAAACCCGACTGTGCATGAAGCCAGGAACTACACCGCCCCCCCACCCCACCCCACCCCAACCCCCAGCGCTCATTCGTCTTCAAATACCTTGCGTGAGCAGCATGCACTGGATAGTCAGGTTTGGGCAGATATTGAATTGGTGGAACGAAGGGGAATGCTTGTAGTGCCTTTTCTTCTTCTTCTTCTTCTTCTTCTTCTATCAAGAGGCAAAGTCTTCATGGATCACGTGTGGTTTCTGCTGAACAAAATGTCGGGTGTGGAAGGCGTGGAACAGAGATGGGGGCTGAGGGGGGCGGGGGGCGGGGGTGGAGTTACAAGTACATACATAACGATCCAACTCATACCATCAGAAACAACTGTTTGTCAACAAACGTGTGCTGGAAACGGAGCAATTATACCCTAAACACGCCACATCGATCGACCCTTTCATTGTCTTATTATCGTACTACAGATCTGTCAAAATTTCAAACTTCCCCGGCATGTCTTCGTCGCGACTTTTCAGGTTTCGAAAAATCGTAACAAGATCGCCAAGCGCATTTTTGGGCGTAATTTACTCGGTAGGTAACCAATCCGGACAAGTCCAATCCTTTCGGCAAAATTATTTATGACAAGCGGATCGGACGAGTTCTAAACTTCAGGACCGACCAACGCCTGCTTCTCCCGTCAAAGAAAGGCTACTTGTTGTCGTAATCCGTTAAAACGCATGTTCATCTTTAAAAACTGCGATTGTGTATTCATGTTATTCTCCTAATAATCACACACACACACACACACACACACACACACACACACACACACACAGAGAGAGAGAGAGAGAGAGAGAGAGAGAGAGAGAGAGAGAGACTAAGATTCAAGGTTCAAGATGATTTATTCATACAGGCCAAAGCCCCTTATGAAGGGGTATGTACAATGAAAAAAATCAAAATATAACATACACTGAAAATTTGATATGACAAGTTCCAAATGAAAACTAGCCAAGCTACGAAACATTACACAAGAATCGGTATTCTCATGACGTAATGGTTTCTCGGACTTTGAAAGCTTTATATAAATACAAAGCAAGGTTTCTAACAATTTCACAGGAGGTTGAAGACATTAATAGATTCAGTTCAAACATATTTGCTTGTCTATAATATTTAGGCTCAGTAAATGATTCTCGAATATTCCTCAAAGCAGGGCAACAGAGAATAAAGTGCATTTTCATTTTCTGTCGAATCTTTGCATGATGGACAGACCAGATCACTGTCATTTCAAGTTCTGTATCTATAATGAGAGAGACTGAGAGAGACACAGAGGCGAATCAGGAAGAGGCAAATGGGAGGTTTAGGGCAGACTGACTATTCCCAAATCGGGAATAGGAGAATCAGGAATTGGCGAATTGACACAACCAGTCTCCACTCCCGACATCTTAACCCCTTGACAGCCGCGCGAATAAGGAATATCTGAATCGGGAATAGGTGAATGTGGGAACAGGCGAATCGGGAATGCTAGGTGAATGTGGGAACAGGCGAATCGGGAATGCTAGGTGAATGGGGGAACAGGCGAATCGGGAATGCTAGGTGAATGTGGGAACAGGCGAATCGGGAATGCTAGGTGAATGTGGGAACAGGCGAATCGGGAATGCTAGGTGAATGTGGGAACAGGCGAATCGGGAATGCTAGGTGAATGGGGGATCACACCGCGGGCTGCAGGCAGCCAGGAGAAGCCAGGAGAAAGCAGGCAGGCGGGCATGCAGGCAACAAACGGGGCTGGGTGTAAAGGTAGGCGGGTAGTTTATCACCTTAAAACAATAAACTACTTCAGGGCCCATCTCAAAGAAGCCGCCCGTCGCATCACGACGCAGCACGGAACCGTTACGGCACATCACGGCACAGCACGGCACGGCACGGCACGGCACAGCACGGCACGGAAAAGCAAGGCGTGACGCGGTCCTTATGACGTTTTTCAGACTGTACTGTGCTGTGTTGTACTGTACTGTGTTGTACTGTGCTGTGCTGTGCTGTACTGTGCTGTGCTGTGCTGTGCTGTGCTGTGCTGTGCTGTACTGTGCTGTGCTGTGTTGTACTGTGCTGTACTGTGCTGTGCTGTGCTGTGCTGTGTACTGTGCTGTGTTGTACTGTACTGTGTTGTACTGTGCTGTGCTGTGCTGTGCTGTGCTGTGCTGTGCTGTGCTGTGCTGTACTGTGCTGTGCTGTGCTGTGCTGTGCTGTGCTGTGCTGTGCTGTGCTGTGCTGTGCTGTACTGTGCTGTGCTGTGTTGTACTGTGTTGTGTTGCACTGTACTGTATTGTATTGTACTGTACTGTGTTGTACTGTGCTGTGCTGTGCTGTGTTGTAATGTGCTGTGCTGTGTTGTAATGTGCGGTGCTGCACTGTACTGTACTGTATTGTACTGTACTGTGTTGTACTGTGCTGTGCTGTGCTGTGCTGTACTATGCTATACTGTACTGTATTGTATTGTACTGTACTGTGCTGTGTTGTACTGTGCTGTGCTGTGTTGTAATGTGCTGTGCTGTGTTGTAATGTGCGGTGCTGCACTGTACTGTACTGTATTGTACTGTACTGTGCTGTGCTGTGTTATACTGTGCTGTGCTGTACTGTACTGTGTTGTGTTGTACTGTGCTGTACTTTATTGTACTGTACTGTGATGTGCTATGCTGTACTGTATTGTATTGTACTGTACTGTACTGTGATGTGCTGTGTTGTACTGTGCTGTGCTGCACTGTATCGTACTGTACTGTGCTGTGTTGTACTGTGCTGTGCTGCACTGTACTGTGATGTGATGTACTGTATTGTACTGTGCTGTGCTATCCTGTGCTGTGCTGTACTGTGCTGTACTGTGCTGCACTGTTATGTACTGTACTGTGACTGTGATGTGATATGCTGTGCTGTACTGTACTGTACTGTGCTATGTTGTGCTGTACTGTGTTGTGCTGTGCTGTACTGTACTGATGTCTACAGCAATGACAGAATGGGAAAGCGGAAGGGGCTGTAGTTTCATGGACCAGGATCTTGTTCGTTACTCAGAAACTACCGTGTAGGATGGCAAATAAAGAGAGGGGGGTTAGGGGACGTAGGTGGGGGTATGACGGAGTGGTGATGCCTGGTGTAAGATGCGTAATTGTTTGTCACTACGTCTGGAAGGTGGTGGTGGGTGAGGTATGGGGGGGGGGGGGTGAGTAGGTGCCGGTGTGGGCATATGCGTGTGCATGCACTGACGTGCTGACAACTAATCCGACACAGACACAAACGTTCGCGAAAGCTCGCTCTCTCTCTCTCTCTCTCTCTCTCTCTCTCTCTCACACACACACACACACACACACACACACACACACACATACACACAAACTCTCTCTCTCTCTCTTTTACTCCCTCCCCCCCCCCTCTCTCTCTCTCTCTCACACACACACACACACACAAACATTCAATCACCCACACAGTCGTACATAATAAAGGCGATGCCTACAAGAGAGACAGACAGACAGACAGACAGACAGAGACAAAGAGACAGAGTCAGAGACAGAGAGACAAAGAGAGAGACAGAGACAGAGGTGGGAAGCTAAGGAAGCAGAGAGAACCCAGGAGCTGAGTGTGGAGTGGCCGTTGGAAGTTAATGGAGATCCAGACAGACATGTACATCGGTGTGATTCAGAACGTAGAAGAAAAAAGGACTAAGGAGGAGTGGGAGGAAGGCGTGGGTGTGTGTGTGTGGAGTGGGGGGGGGGGGGGAGGTTTAGGACAGACTGATTTGAGTCGAACTTCATAGACTGGGTAATATACACATATATATATACACAATATAGAGGCCTATGTTAATATCACACACACACACACACACACACACACACTCATATATATATATATATATATATATATATATATATATATATATATATATACACACACACATATATATATACATATCTATATCTGTATATTCCAGACAGATATTCCCATGCTCTCACGAGACGCAGGTGAAAGGTTAATCAGAAGCCACGTCAGAAATCATGAAGACACGGGTCCTGACGTCATAGCAGTTGTCTGAGATGGAGGTGTTTTTGTTGTTTGTTTGTTTGTCTGTTTGTTTGTTTTTTGTGTGTGTTGTTGTTGTTGTTTTTTTACAGAACAGTTTCACTTGGCAACCTCAGAGTACACATGCACACATTGCAAGGTGGGTGCAGCAAGACTTGCAAAAAAAAAATGTGCTGCGTCTTCGACATGCCGCAGAAGAGAAGCAATTGCAGCAGACAGAAACAGTAACACTAACAGTCAGGATCTCTGTCTCTGTCTGTCTGTCTGTCTGGGTGAGTCTGGTGTGTGTGTGTGTGTGTGTGTGTGTGTGTGTGTGTGTGTGTGTGTGTGTGTTTCTCCTTTGCTCCAAACTTCATTTTTATCATAGGCACTAGGCTGATCGCGCGCGCGCGTACACACACACACACACACACACACACACACACACACACACACACACACACACACTGACTTCCACCATGATTTGAAAGTTTCGTGATCTTGAAAATATAATCATACACAAAAATAAAATAACGAAGGAATGAACAGTTCGCCACTTTTCCTCGGTATATAATTGTAGCGATGTCAAACACTTTGGGTTCTTATAGGACAATAACAGATCACGCTCGCAAACACACTAGGTCACTTAAAAACCCAAACATACCATCACATTCATCGTGCATGGAAAACGCAAGGTCCAATGTCCATGCTTTGCCTCAGAAAACATTCACATATATTCTCTGTAATATGAATTACGGGGGGAAAGCAATAGAAAGTTGAACAGCATAACGAAGAATTAATCGATCATATGGTGCGCTTTCAATATACAGTGAAATAAAATAAAAAATTAAAAAGATGAATAAACAAATGAATAAATGAACGAACGAACAAAAGAAAGAAAGAGAAGCAAGAAAGAAAGAAAGAAAAACAAGTAAAACAAAAACAAACACACGCGCACACACATAAAATAATACATCAAAATCCGCAAAACACGATCACCCACTATCTCCGAACACGGCTCTCCAATACCCGCATATAATATTCCCTCATCAGTCTACCTTCTATCCATCCATCCCCTAAATCTCCGCAAGCAGGTGCACGCGCGCACGCACCAATGGCAATACCCTATTATACAGCTGTTGGGGAATAGACAAGGGCTATACAATCGGACCGTGGCAGTAAAGGGAGATAAAAACCGTAAACTACACAGGTCTCAAAAGGAGACGTATGGACGTCAGCTGAGAATTCGACGGCGCAATTAAAGTCTGGAATTTCTTCATTTGCGTTCCTCAGTCTCTCTCTCTTCCCTATCTACTCCTACACCTTTTTTTCTGGTTATATATGTTAAAGAAATTTGTTCAGTGTTACTTTTTTCTTCTTCTTCATACGCGACTTTTCAATGCTTTCACCACCTCAAAACATCATCATGCATTGCATTTTTAAAACGTCGAGTGTGCGCACACACAGGCACACATATATATACTCAATCTATACAGTTATTAGCGACCAACAAGCAGTCTCCCCTTGAAGAAGGAGTTGCATCATTCCTGTTTCATGTGTGTGTAACAAGGATATAAAGGATATAAAGTACTGTCCTCTCACCTTGACGCATGGCAGTGTGTTTAAAATAATTACTTTTTTTTTTATATCAATGTGCGCGCGTGTGCGTGTATTCTCCAGTATAACATCTATTCACGTAGAGGAAGTCTAGACCCAATAAAGGATCGAGAAATTAATACAACGCCGTAAGTGCCATTGTTTCTAATTAAGGCACTTTCACTTTCTCCCTCTGTTCGCAGTCTTGGTGTAATCCTGGACCAGTCTCTTTCCTGGACCAGTCTCTTTCCTTCCAACAGCACATTTCGAATATCTGTAAAGTTGCCTATTTGGAACTGCGTAGAATCAGCTCTATCCGCCACTATCTCTCAACCGATGCAACCAAGACACTTGTATGCTCTCTGGTTCTCTCAAGATTGGATTACTGCAACTCTCTTTTGGCCGGCCTTCCCAAATACCTGTTAGACAGACTCCAACGAATTCAGAATAACGCTGCCAGACTCATTTGCAGAGCTTCTAAATTTGACCATGTTTCTCCTCTCCTTCAGTCTCTCCACTGGTTGCCTGTTTCTGATCGAATAGACTATAAGCTATCCACTCTGACCTTTTCTGCAGTCAACGGATCTGGCCCCAAGTATCTTTCTGAACTCATCCATATCTATACCCCGTCTCGCCAGCTCCGTTCTTCCTCTGATACTCGACTTCTCAGGATACCTCACGTCAGAAGTAAGACCTATGGACACAGATCGTTTTCTTTTCAATCGCCAAAGACGTGGAACAAGCTCCCTGATAACCTCCGTCACTCTGATTCCCTCGCATCTTTTAAATCTCGTCTCAAAACTCACCTTTTCCCTCAGCAATAAGTTCAATTGTGGCAGGTCCACAACTACATGCATGTATATGAATGTGTATTGTGTGTGCGTGTGTTTATGTAAGTTTGTGCCTGCCTATGTGTGCGTATTTGTTAGGGTAGCTGTTAGATACACATGTATGTTAAAATGTATGTATGCAGTGTGTGTGTGTGTGTGTGTGCGTGCGTGCGTGTGTGTGTGCGCGTACGTGCGTACGTGTGTGTGTGTGTGTGTGTGTGGTCACATTTTGGTGTGTGTATGTAACATAGATATAATGTTTTATGTTATCAAAAGCGTTTTTGTAAAGCACCTAGAGCAGATTTCTGGATAGTGTGCTATATAAGTATCCATTATTATTATTAAGGCAAATGTCCAATTGGACTCTGAATGACATTTTCATAAATTCTATCATATGTTCATAAGAAAAAGAAATATCAAAATTTTCTCCTTTTCTCCCCCTGAAAGCTGGCGTTTATGCGTGTGGTAGTTCTGTGTGTTCGTCTGGCTGTCTGTGTGTGTGTCTATGAGTGTCTGCAAGCGTGTGTCCGTCCGTCCGTCCGTCCGCACGTGCGTGTATGTGAATGTCTGTCTGTGTGAGTATATCTGTGCTCTACCGCATCATGTGTGTGTGTGTGTGTGTGTGTGTGTGCATGTGGCACCGACGACACGCCACAAAACAACCGTGTCCGCCAACACCCGCCCACACCGACACGCACAGCATGCTGACAAAGCCAGGAAGACCCCCAGAAGCACACCTGGGGCTTCGTTTGACCACCACCCGTGCGTGTAACATACAGCAAAAAATTATCATACACACCTACCCAAGCAAGAAGGGTGGCGGGTGTTGGGGTGACGGGGGGTGGGGAAGGGGAAGGAGAGGGGGGTAGAGGGGTGAGGGGGGGGGGGGGGTCAGGTCTAATTTCCCGACGGGGCAAATCTCCGACACACCAAATCTCATAAACCCTGCACGCGCAATCAGCAACAAGTCGATCAGGCAGGCCCCCAAGATAACAACAAGCCTCGTCCGCAGTCTGTCTGCCGTGCACAAAGACAAGCAAAGTAAAATGTCGCCCCGACAAAGAACCCTGCCCTCAGTCTCGGTAACACGGACGGACAAGAAACAACAACTGTTTCAATAATGGTCAAGAAAACAAAGGAACGCCACACAGGTGGTGTAAGTTATGGGACAGCTGGGGGTGGTAACGGAGTAGGGAGGGAGGTCGGGGAGGAGGTTGGGGGAGGGGGGGGGGGCACGCTTGCTTGCTTGCCGTTTGCTCGTCTTCCATTGCAGATTTGAGTTTTTCAGTCCTGCAGAAGAAGACCGACAGATTATTGTCCTTGCTTTATCGAAAGTCATGGTTTATGGTGTTTGACAGACAGCATGACAGGAACTGGGGTGTCAAGTTAAAGGAGTCGTATTCCATGTCGGCGGTCGGAGCGCCGCATCTCTTTCTTTTGAATAAAAGAGCGCGCGTGGGCAAGCACAAGCACAAACACACATATACACACACACACGTGATAGATTTTCTTTGTACAGACTACTAAAAATGAATAATTTAACAGAACACTATATTGTAATGGATGTGAACAAGTCTTTGAGATGTATGCTAAGTTTAGAACTGGCGTTTCTGATATTGCTGTGCATAGTCAAAGGTACAAGAAAAATGAAAAGTACACATGTCCTATGTGCAGATCCGAGAGAGAGGATGAAGTTCATTTCGGTTTTTGCTGTCCGGCATTGGGTGATCTTTGAAAAAGAGTCATTCCTTCAAAGTATTATAACAGACCAACCTTTTTCAGACTACTATTATTAATGTCTTGCAGAAATGAATATGTTATCAAGAACTTCGCAGTTTTTCTGTACACGTCGTTTCAGAGAAGAACCATTATGAGCTGATACTACGATATTGTTCAAAGATATATATATATATATACAATATACACGAATTGCATGTACAATATTTTTGTGCGCATTATTTTTTCTAAAATGTTTCCTATTTATGTATACCCCCTTCAAATGGGGCCATGGCCTTTCTTGAATAAAACATCTCTCTCTCTCTCTCTCTCTCTCTCTCTCTCTCTCTCTCTCTCCATGTCTGTCTGTCTGTCCGTCCGCACATATGTCTCTCTGTTAGTCTTGCCTGCAAGCCAAGTTCCCAACCCTCCAACCTTCTTTCTCTCTCTCTCCCAATTTCTTCGTTTTGAGACAGTCGTACCGCACGTCAGCACGCAAACGCCGATACATAGTCATACACACATACGCGCGCGCGCGCGCACACACACACACACACACACACACACACACACACACACACAAGCACACACACTCGTACGTGCGAACACACGCACACACACACACAGACACTTCCACCACTTCCACCATCACCGTCCCAATAACCCCCCCACCCCCGCACGCTCCCCAACCCCCACATACCCCTCATTCACCACCACCACCACCACCACCACCCACCTCACCCTCTCTCCGCTAATCTCTTTCAAAACCCAACCTATCCCAAGAAGCTGTCGAAGCGTGTGCACAAACTTATCGCCCCGCCGATCGATCACGAGCGGCTGATCGTCGCCGGCAATGTGTATCGATCCCATCAGCCGCTGATCGAATCAATCACGCTCGAATCAATAGCCAACTTTGACCCCTTCTGGTACCTTTGCCTGCCCAGACCGCTGTGCCTTGTAATACCTGTACTTTATTATTATCATTCGCTCCTTGCACTCCGCCGTGTACACGTCCTTAACTCGGGGTGAGGAGGGGGTGGGTACCAACACACGGGGGCGAACACCCGTGTCAGTCCTGGTTCCTCTCCCCCCATTGAACACTATTCTACTGTTTTTGCAACCCAACTCTTTGTTTTGGGATATAAAAAAAAAAGTCATGTCATCAGCTAGCAACACACACACACACACACACACACACACCGCACTACACACACTACACATACACACATTCACCTCCCCCCCACCCCCCCCCCCCCACCCCCCACACACACACCACACTACACAACTACAAACACACACACACACACACACACACCGCATTACACACACTACACACACACACACATTCACCTCAGCCCCCCACATCCGTCCCCCCCCCGCCCCCCCACACACACACACATACACACACCACACTACACAATTACACTCACACACACACACACACACACACACACCACGCACTACACACACACATTCACCTCCCCCCCCAGCCCCGGCCCCCCACCCCCCACACACACTACTACACACACACTACACACATAAATTACACACACACAACCACCCCCCCCCATTCCCCCCCCCCCTCCCGCTCCCCCCCCCCCCCCCACCCACCCCACACACACACACACTACAGACGCTACACACACACACACACACACAACCTTAGTTAACTACTATCACAGCTCTCAACAGATAGACAGACAAGGGGGCCCGCTATCGGTATCGCCCCTCCCGCACTGTTCTACCTGTACACACGTTATACACGAGCCTAAGACAAACGCGGGGATCGATGTGTGATCGATGGAGGTCAAATCGCCCGTTATCGGCAGATCAGGGATAAGCTCTGATCGCTCAATTGTGCTAATCCGCCTTCAGTTCCGAGCAGGCCCGTCTGTGTTTGCGTTGGGGTGCTCTGGATAACGCACATGGGCTGGAGGATTTGATAACATACATCATTAAGCTGGGAGTGTGTGTGTGTGTGTGTGTGTGTGTGTGTGTGTAGTGGGGTGAGTGCGTGTGTGCGCGCACGCGCGCGCGCGTTTGTGTGTGTGTGTGTGTGTGGTGGTGGTGGTGGTGGTGGTGTGTGTGTGTGTGTAGTGTGTGTGTGAGTGTGTGTGTGTGTGTGCGTGCGTGCGTGTGCGTGAGTGTGCTCTCTTCCCCGAGAAAAAAATCGAGCAGTTCGAAATTCACAGAGAGAGAGAGAGAGAGAGAGTCAGTTTTACAAACTAGAGAACTCAAAGCAGTGAGTTGGGATATGAAACTATACGCGTGCGGCGCTGGGCATAGAAGACAGTGCTTTGTGCTCGTGGCGGTGTTCTTTGTCTTGGCGCTGTCAGATGACGTACCCCGCACCTCAGTGCGTCACGATAACGTCAGCAATTCAAATGACGTCAGCCAGTGTAGGCGCCAAACTGAACCTGCCCCACTTTCTCCTCCGATCCAGCTTCCTTCCTTTCTCTCCCAGTCTCTCTCTCGGTCTGTCTGTCTGTCTGTCTCTGTCTCTCTCACTCTTCACGCAAGCAAGCAAGCGTGCGCGCGCGCGCGCGCGCGCACACACACACACACACACACACACACACACACTGACAACTGCGACCTACCCTCACCCAACTTCCTCGCCTCACTCCCCTCCTCCCTCTTACCCCCTCCCTCACTACTCTACACACCCTTTACCCATCCTTCCCTTCCTCTATTCCCTCCCCTCACTCCCCTCTCCTTCAAAACGGCACCGGGTCAAACACGACCCCCTTGAATCTGACCCCGGCATTAGCGGCGAAAATCACTGACATGTACACAGGACCGACCTGCATGGTCACTGACTGCATGGTGTGTACACTGTGGTTAATCCTGGCGTTATTTTTTCAAACAACGACAGCGGCGGCGGGGAGTTTTACGCTAGATCTGTCCGGCGATACCCCGCTCGGCCGGCTGTGATTAATATTAATAATTATTATTAAGTCGGGTGTATAAGGCAGATAAGCGGGTACAACAGGGTGCACAAGCGATGTGTGATTACGACAATCGCCGTCATATACCATTACATGCTTTTTTTTTTGCTTTTTTTTTCTTTTTTACTTCTTTTTTTAATATTAGCGTACATATAGGGCCTATGTATTTTGGCCTTTGACCTTGGTAACCTTTTGTGCGGATTGAATTCTCATGTCTCGTCCGACTAGTCTCTGTATTGTATTGTATTGTATTGAAAGGTACTGTATGGTATTGTACAGTATCACGTTTTGTCACAACAGATTTCTCGGTGTCAAATTCGGACTGCTCGCCACATGATTTTTTTCAACTCTGCCAGGAACAACTCTCTTTGTTAATGTGGGGCCTTTCACCTTGCGGTAAGTGTTACAACTAAACTGCACAAGGGACCTCAGTTTCTCGCGAGTCTCATCCGAAATACCAGCAGCCATTGACACCACCACTCAAGGTCCAGTGGAGGGGGAGAGTAAAAATCCCGGCCCATATTTCTGCTTCTCCTTCTTCTTCGTCCGTGGGCTGCACCTCCCATGTTCACTCGTATGTACACAAGTGAGCTTTTACGTGCATGGCCGTTTTTACCCCGCCATGTTGGCAGCCAAACTCCGTTTTCGGGGTTGTGCATTGCTGGGTATGTTCTTGTTTCCGTAACCCACCGAACCCTGACATGGATTACAGGACCTTTAACGTGCGTATTTATGTTCTGCTTGCATATACACACGAAGGGGGTTCAGGCACTAAGCAGGTCTGCACATATGTTGACCTGGAAGATCGGGAAAAATCTCCATCCTTTACCCACCAGGCGCCGTTACTGAGATTCGAATCCGGGACCCTGAGATTGAAAGTCCAACGCTTTAACCATTGCGCCCGTCGGTCCGTATATGAGACTCGAACCCGTGGACGCTCGCTTCTTAGTCGGGCGGCATTACCACTAGGCCACCTCTCCACCTGCAGCGCTCACCACCTCTCTTGGCAGTTCTGTGCAAACATTCAGCAGTATTGGTCGTTTAATCATTAATTTTTGTTGTTGTTTGTTCGCTTATTATTTGTTGTTTTGGTCATCTTTTTTTGTGTGTCATCGCAAGGGTTGGCATTTTACACAAAGGTCTAATTTTCCCTTCTCTGAAAAGAAAATTATGTATTCATTTTCTATTTTATTAAAAAAAATAAACCAATTGTTCACTCAATATTTGGTGATTTTTTTTAAACTATGCATTTGTGTTCAACTACTTATCTAATTCATTTATGATTTTATATTTTATTCACTTATTTTTAATTTGTTCGTTCATTCATCTATATATGTATTCATTTTATTTTCTATCCCATGTTTTGAAAATGTCGCAAGACCTTTAAACTTTCTTCTCTCCACACCTTTCCTTAATTTTTTTCCATTAAAAAATATATTAATAATAATAATAATAATAAAATTTAAAGAATTCAACATAACTGTCAGTAACTTTGTGTTTATGATGAATGGGACCAAAGACCCTGTATGCATCGTATATATGGGCTTTGATATGACACGAAACGGGAATGCCCAAATGTTCACCATTTCATTCAGTGTTTCTTCACCACTGTGCTTCTCAAGGCCTGACAAAGCGCGTTGGGTTACGCTGCTGGTCAGGCATCTGCTTGGCAGATGTGGTGTAGCGTATATGGATTTGTCCGAACGCAGTGACGCCTCCTTGAGCTACTGAAACTGAAACTGAAAAAGTGCTTTTTGGGTTTTTGTTTTTGTTTTTTGTTTTGGGGGGTTTTTTTTGTTCTTTTTTTTTTCTCAATCGCATGGTTCATTGCATTGCTATGCTCGTGATTCTCGCGCAAGGGCACGATTCACGATTTATTCCTTCTTCATTCATTCAACGATCATCTTACTAGTAGTTATCGTCGAATCTAAAATTCATGAGACAATGGCGACAACTACGTGATTTTTTTGATTTTTTATTTATTTTTTTTGCAAAACAAATGGCTATGAATTTACAGATGGACAGGAAAACTGTAAGCTAAAGTTTTGTTTCTTTGTTCGTTGTTGTTTTTTTTGTTTGTTTGTTTTTGTTGTTTTTTTTTGCTGTTGTTGGTGGTGGTGGTGGTGTTGTTTTTAATCGTATAAAAATATTTGTATTGCGCGCGTGCCTGCCACATTAAATCATCGACGACGCATACAGTTCATCAGATCCTCTCTATTCAAACCCCCTACCTTCACCTATCATACCCAAAACCCTCACGTACACGCACGCACGCATGCACGCATGCGCGCACTCAAGAGCACACACACACACACACACACACACGCGCGCGCCGCACGCACGCACGCACGCACGCACGCACGCATACACACATCAACTTAAGACCTGCAGTAATAGTAGTCATTTACACACTCCTATCTCATGTACCGCGGGTGTGATTAAATGAGATAGCATGAGTGGGTAGAAATTGTTGCAGGGTAGGAAGCAAGACTGTCTGACAGACATTGCGCGTGTACGTGTGTGTGTGTGTGTGTGTGTGTGTGTGTGTGTGTGTGTGTGTGTGTGTGTGTGTGTGTGTGTGTGTGTGTGTGTGTGTGAAACAGACAAAGAGACAAAATAAACCTGGCATAATTTTGACAGAAATACAAAGCGACAGACAGAGAGAGAGACAGACCGACTGACAGACAGACAAACAGAACGCGTGTGTATGAATGGTCGCGTCTACGTGCCTGCTCCTGTGTGTGTGTGCGTGTGTGTGTGGTTGTGTGTGGTTGTGTGTGTGTGTGTGTGTGTGTGTGCGTGCGTGCGTGCGTGCGTGCGTGCGTGTGTGTGTGTGTGTTTGTGTGTGTGTGTGTGTGTGTGTGTGTGTGTGTGTGTGTGTGTGTGTGTGTGATAGAAGAAAAAGAGAGACAGAGAGAACGAGAGAGTCAGTCAGTCACGGTACTGCCTACAATCTTTAGGTCGTTCAACTGGTGCCAGTTGTACTCGTAAATACGTCAGTGCGGACGTTCCTCATTCTCCATCCCCCCTCCTCCCACCGTGTCCCCCCACATACACTCTCTCTCTATGTCAAGTTCTCTCACTCGCTCGTTTGTTATGTCTGTCTGTCTGTTTGTCAGTCTCTCTTTCTTTTTTTCTTGTTATTCTTCTTTCTCTCTCTCTCTCTCTCTCTCTCTCTCTCTCTCTCTCTCTCTCTCTCTCTCTGCCCTCATTAACCATTAACACACTTTATCACTAACAAACACACACACACACACGCGCACACACATATATACTCCCTCTCTCTGTGTCTCTGTGTGTCTCTGTGTGTGTCTCTCTCTCTCTTTGGGAGCAACACACGCTAGGAATAACAGAAAACACACACACACACACACACACACACACACACACACACACTAACACACACTAACACACACACACACTAACAATAACACTAACACAGACACTAACACACCACCACCAACTCCACCTCCCGCACACAGCAAACAGGAATACATATATACTCGCGCACGCATACCACGTACAGAAACGCGCGCAAGTTTTTCAGTATTGTTTTCCCCAGTATGTCACTGAATATATTTATATGTGCGTGCAGGTGTGCAATTTCTCAGCTGTGCTTGCGTATTATACTTTTTTTCTTTCAATCAGACTTTTCAGAAGTAGTAAAGAGAGCTGGGGCGAGAGAGAGAAGGAAGAGAGAGAGAGGGAGAAACTGATGATGAGAGCGAGAGACAGAGACATAAACTGACACATTGAACGAAATATATAGAGGTGTTGAGAGGAGAGACAGACAGACAGACAGAGGGGGGATGGAGAGAGAGAGAGAGAGAGAGAGAGAGAGAGAGAGAGAGAGGAGGGAGAGGGAGAGAGAAGGAAAGAACAGATAGATATGAATGGCAGAAATGCACACATGTACACCTCTCTCTCTCTCTCTCTCTCTCTCTCTCTCTCTCTCTCTCTCTCTCTTACACACACATACACACGCACGCGCGCGCTCACATAGAGAGACACACAGAGACAGAGACACAGAAAAAGAGAGAGTAAGGGACCACACACACACACACACACACACACACACACACACACACACACACACACAACAAAACAAACAAAAAAGAAAACGTTCACTCACACACACACACACACACACACACACACACACACACACACACACACACACACACAGAGAGAGAATGAAAGATTCTCATCACGCACACAGGTAGCTACCTAGGCAGGGCCCTGACTGAACATTCCCAATAGCGGGGTGCCGGCAGGTAAAGGCAGTGCATGTAACAGTCTTCGCGTTCCTCATTCCAGAAAAAACCACCCAGACAGTGCCCACAGACAGACAGACAGACAGACAGACAGACAGACAGACAGGCCAAAATGAGAAAGGGGGGCTCGGGGGGGGGGGGGGGGAGCGTGGGGGGGGGGGGGGGGCGTCGGGGGGGGCATCGGGGGGAAGGGGGGGTGGGTAAAATGGGGGGAGTAGACAGCAACAGAGAGACTTGAAGAGAAACAGAGACAGAAGGGGGGAGGGTCGGGTGGGGGTGGGGGGTGCGGGCAAGGTGAGACAGACATGTCGGAGTATAGCTATTGAGATAGAGAGACAGATAGATAGGTTGGTAGATAGATAGACAGACACATACAGACACATACAGATAGATAGATAACATTCCTACACGCTAACTGAAACGTTGAATACCTGTCGTTCGGTATTGCAGGCACACACAGAGAAAACGATAGGTGCGTGTGTGCGCGCGCGCGATTGTCTCTGTCTGTATGTGCCCACAGACACAGCGTGAGGGTCAGACAGACTCACAGGCAGACAGACAGACTAACAGACAGACAGACAGGGACAGAGACAGAAGCAGACAGAGAAACAGAAAGAGAAAAAAAAAATCAAAAAATAAAGAGGAGCACATTGATGTAGATAGGTTAAAGTACACGTAACTTATCTTTACCTGCTCCCCCCCCCCCCCCCCCCCCCGATCCCCATCTCCCACACCCCGCCCCCCTTTCCAGACCTTGTACATTGCTCCAGCACTCTGCTAACCCCTCCAGTGCCTGCATCCCAAGTTGCGTAATGAAAATAGACTGTACTGTACACGGCCGTTCGCTGATTGAAGGCCACGGTAAAAAAAAAAAATACAAAAAAAAAGGGGGGGGGGAGGGGAAGACGGATGGAGGAATTTGGAGGGTGGGGAAGGGGGGGGGGAAGAGTTGAAGGTGAAGGGAAGTTTGGAAGGGAAAGAGGAGTTAGGAGAATTTGGAGGGAAAAAGCGAATTTGTAAAGTTGGGAGGGGAAATGAAACTTTGGAGGGAACTTAAAGGGACTTGGAGGAATTGGAGGGGAAAGGGGAGTTTGGGGAAATCAGAGGTGGAAGAAGCGTTAAATCTTGACGGGAGTTTTGACAGTTTGGTGGGGAACGGGATGTTTGGAGAGTTTGCAGGGGAAAGGGGTGTTTGGAGGGAAACTTGGAAAGTTTGGAGGGGAAAGAGGAGTTTGGAGGGGAAAGGGGAGTTTGGAGATTTTGGAGGGGAAAGGGGAGTTTGGAGGGGAAAGGGGAGTTTGGAGGGGAAAGGGGAGTTTAGAGAGTTTGTATGGGAACAGAAGTTTGGAGAATTTAGAGGGGAAAGGGGAGTTTGGAAAGTTTGGAGGGGTAAGGGGTTTGAAGAGTTTGCATGGGAAAAGGAGTTTGGAAAGTTTGGAGGGGAAAGGGAAGTTTGGAAAGTTTGGAGGGGTAAGGGGTTTGAAGAGTTTGCATGGGAAAAGGAGTTTGGAAAGTTTGGAGGGGAAAGGGAAGTTTGGAAAGTTTGGAGGGGTAAGGGGTTTGAAGAGTTTGCATGGGAAAAGGAGTTTGGAAAGTTTGGAGGGGAAAGGGGAGTTGGGGGGGGGGAGTTTGGAGGGGAAAGGGGAGTTTGGGGGGGGGGGAGTTTGGGGGGGGGAGTTTGGGGGGGGGAGTTTGGGGAGACTAGGGGTGGAAGGGGACCACTAACAGAAATCCTGACCTGACAAGACACAGGAAAAGACAGACAGACAGACAGACAGACAAGACAGATAAGACTGTAAACAATCACCGCTGCAGCATTTCAGATAATCATGTCGAGATCACGCAGATCAGATTGTCATTCGACTCGCAATGGCACTGCACCTGCTATGCCATTCCCCCCCTCCCCCGACTCCCACCCCTCCCCACCACCACCCCTAAACATTCCCCCTCACCCCTCCATCCACCTCCACACACAAACAAAAATAATCGACTGATCGATTCATAGATATACCGAGCAATCAATTCCAACTTAACAGGCTTTCGGCAAATACCAGTACACAGCGTATATATTTTATTCCGATGAAAGGTGTTTTGACATGCTGTCGAGAGAGAGAGAGAGAGAGAGAGAGAGAGAGAGAGAGAGAGAGAGAGATGAAACGCAATACAAATTCTTTGTTTACATACAGAGTGTTAGACGACCAATGACACTAAGTGGTGTGTGTGTGTGTGTGTGTGTGTGTGTGTGTGTGTGTGTGTGTGTGTTGCAGCTCTCGTTGAAAAGAGTCGCTAATATGAAAATGAATGTCTGGGAGAAAGAAAAAAAATGTACAAGAGAAGAGCGGCGGAATGACTAAAGCAGAGGAAGAAAGACAGGAAGGAGGAACAAGAAATTGTGGTGCACTGTTTTTAATGCCCGGTCTTTCAATGAACTGCACTGCGCTGCGCTTCACTGTGCTGTACTGCACTGAAGTGTACTACTCTGTTCTATACAGAATGCACTGTACTGTACTACATCGCACTGTGCTGTACTTCACTACACTACACTGCGCTTCACTGTACGGTGCTGTACTGTACTGCACTGGACTTAACTGCACTGTACTGTGTTGTGCTGCACTGTGCTGTACTGTACTGTTCTGTACTGTTCTGTGGTGCAATGTGCTGTACTGTACTGTACTGTACTTTACTGTACTGTGCTGTGCTGTACTGTACTGTTCTGTGGTGCAATGTGCTGTACTGTACTGTACTGTACTTTACTGTACTGTGCTGTGCTGTGCTGCACTGTACTGTTCTGTGCTGTGCTGTACTGTTCTGTACTGTTCTGTACTGTACTACATTGCACTGTGCTGTACTAAACTACACTGCGCTACACGTACTGTCCTGTACTGTGCTGTACTTTGCTGTACTGTACTGTTCTATGCTGTATTGTACTGTTCTGTGCTGTACTGTATTGTTCTGCGGTGCGCTGTGCTGTACTCTACTGTGCCGTGGTGCAATGTGCTGTACTGTACTGCACTGCACTGCACTCTACTGCATTGTTCTGTGCCGCAATGTGCTGTACTGAACTGTATTGCACTGCACTGTACTGTACTGTACTATGCTGTACTGTACTATGCTGTGCTGTGCTGCACTGTACTGTACTGTACTGCAGTGTACTGTACTTGCTGTACTGTGCTGTATTATACTGCACTCAGCTATGCTGTAATCTGCTGTACTGCGCTGTACTGTGCTGCACTGTACTATGCTGTAATGTGTTGTACTGCACTATACTGCACTACACTGCACTGCAATCTACTGTATTGTAATGCACAATACTTGACCAGACTGGAAAGTACTGTGTTGTACGATACTCTTCTAGCTTGTTACAACAGATTTTTTCTGCGTGAAATTCCTCGAGAGAGCGCATCATCGCCAGTCTCTTCTTTTTTCGCTTCTCTGTCGGTATTTGTAATTATATCCTTTCCTTTCCTAGCAATATGGATTTCTGTGTGTGCTCTTTTTTGTGTTGTTTTTGTTTTTGTTCGTTTTTGTTGTTGTTTTTTTGTCAGTAACTATTCTCTTGTTGCCATGGGTTCTTTTACGTCCACTATGCGCATGCTGCACGAGGAACCTGGGTTTGTTATCTCATCCGAAAGACTAGCTCACATACCATCACTCAAGGTATAGCGAAGGGGGTGTGGGGTGAGGGGGGGGGAAGTGATGGAAGATAAAAATCCAGGTCCACATGCGAACCGAACCTGGTACCTTCCAAACCTAGTCGGGTTGTCTTTCCATGCCACAGCTCACCACTTCACAGATATAACATTGTAATATATTATATCATGTAACGTGCAGACCAGCAAGAACCAAACACCTGTCTGTCTGTGTATGCTACCTTTAAGACCAAAATGTCCACCTTATTCTCATCGCATTACGTATACGTCAGTGTGAGGTATATTTCGGAAAGGCGAGCTTACCAAGTACCGTGCACCACTCCGAAAAGGGATTGTGGCTGCTTAAACCCTGGCTCCTTCGAAACAGAAAAAAAATAAAAAGATAAGATAGTATATAAGTATTCAATGATTTTCTCACCAGAAACATTGTAGTGTAGTAAATAAAATTTTAAAAAGTTAATGACTTCAAGCCTAAAAACCTTCACTATATACATATATATATATCGAGAGAGAGATAGAGAGAGAGAGAGAGAGAGAGAGAGAGAGAGAGAGAGAGAGAGAGAGAGAGAGAGAGAAAGAGAGCAAAGTGATTTAACAGCTTCATCGTTTTTAAACGTCAGTTATTAACATTTAAACAAGCTTGTTTGTTCGTGGAAAATTCTTAGTGGAAGAAATAATATTGCAGCATGAATGAGTTCTGGTCAAGGCAGGGCAAAATACATTCGTTTTACTGTTCTTCGAGGCATCAGGGACGATTACAAAAGCATGATATACAAGATTATGAGATATAGGTCAGGGTTCACAGAGCGAGAGAGAGAGAGAGAGGGAGATATATATACATACACAGAGGGAGAGAGAGAGAGGGGGGGGAGGGAGCGAGGGGGGGAACAGAGTCCACAGACTTGGTTGGATCCCAGCTGGTGAAAAACTCAACCCCGAACCCACGAGTCTGCAACCCTCATCACACTACCCCACTACACACACGAGCGCGCGCGCACGCATACGCACACACCGCACGCGCGCACACACACACACACACATCACACGCACACACACACACACACACACACACCACCCACGGCCACCAGAACTCTCCTCTTAACCTCTCAACCACCACCCACCACCACCACCGCTACACTCCACACCTAACAAAACACATACAGGAAAGAGAGAGACAGAGACAGAGAGACAGACAGACAGAGAGACAGACAGACACAGACACACTCAAAGAGACACAAAGAGAGAGAGAGACAGACAGAGACAGAGAGACAGAGACACAGAAAGAAAGAGAGAGAGGAAACAGGCCCTAAAGACAGAAAGCTGAAGCGCGCAGCACGTGCAGTTGATTTGCCCCATTTTCATCGCGTGGGGCTAATTAGTCGCCGCCAGCCTGCCAGCCATTCTTCGGCGGCGGCCAATGCCATCTATGCCCCCAGCCCCACCCCCCGGCCCCCTCCCCGTCAGCCGGGCTGTCATCGCTGGGCACAAAGGAGAACAACACTCGTGGATGGGGGGCAAAGAGAAAGGGGTGTGTGTGGTTCGCAGGGATGGACACCGGTCATCTCGTGGAGTGATGGCCTAGAGGTAACCCGTCCGCCTAGGAAGCGAGAGAATCTGAGCGCACTGGTTCGAATCTCGGACAGAGTCGCCATTATTTTCTTCTCCCCCTCCACTAGACCTTGAGTGGTGGTCTGGAAGCTAGTCATTCAGTTCGGACGAGACCGATAAACCGAGGTCCCATGTGCAGCATGAACTTGGCGCACGTAAAAGAACCCACGGCAACAAAAGGGTTGTCCCTGGCAAAATTCTGTAGAAAAATCTCCTTCGACAGGAAAACATTAAAAAAAAACCAAAAAAAACAAAGTGCAAGCAGGGAAAAAAAAAAGAGTGGCGCTCTCAGTGTTGTGACGCACTCTCCCTTGGTAGAGAGCAGCCTGAACTTCACACAGAGAAATCTGTTGTGACAAAAAGAGTAATACAATACAATAATACAATCTTCCCCTTGAGCACAGTGCTGTTGTTCTTGTTGTGATGATCATCATTATGGTGGATCCCCCGCAACCCCCTCTCTACCCCCTCGTCTGTCCCCACCCCCTCATGGCGCCTCATTTTCTCCCCCCCCCCCCTCCCCACAACTTCTCCCCCCCCCTCCGTTCTGTGTCTGTGATGGCAGTTTGTCCTCCGTCTTCCCCTCACCCCACCACCACCACCACTACACCACAACTCTCTTCCCCACCCACCACTAGCCCCCCCCCCCCCCTCCCCTCCCCCCACCTCTCCAGCTACTCTCCATCCCGCAAACACACTCCATCACTTTCTTTCCCTTTCTCTCTCTCTCTCTCTCTCACCCCTCTCTCTCTCTCACACACACACTCTCTCTTTCTCCCTCTCTACCCCTCTCTTCTCTCCCTCTCTTCCTCTCTCTCTCTCACACACACTCTCTCTTTCTCTCTCTCTACCCCTCTCTTCTCTCCCTCTCTTCCTCTCTCTCTCTCACACACATACACTCTCTCCCTCTCCTCTTTCTCTCCCTCCCTCCCCCCCCCCTCTCTCTCTCTCTGTCTCCCTCTTTCTCTCCCCCTTTTTCTCCCCCCTCTCTCTCCCTTTCTTTCTCTCCCTCTCTCTCTCCCTCTCAGTGTTCATTTCTCTCCCCCTCCCTCTCTCTTTCTCTATCTCTCACACACACATATGTACTCACAACTCTATCTCTTTATTACTCTTTTGTTTTCTCTGGACTCTCTGTGTTTCTCTGCAGTCTCGATTGCTTCCTGCCTGCCTTCTTTGCTTCATCTCTGTCACTCTTCTGTCTGTCTGTCTGTCACACACACACACACACACACACACACACACACACACACACACACACACACACACAGTCTTTCTCTCAGTCAATCGCTCGCCCGCCTGCTCGTCGTCTTCTTTGTGTTGTGTGTCAAGCTCCCCACTTTTCGAAATTAGCTGCTAATCTTTCGGTTTCGAGACACTATGGGTGTTTGTGTGTGTGTGTGTGTGTGTGTGCGTGTGTGTTTGTGTGTGTGCGCGCACACTCGTATGGTATGTGACTGTAAGCATTTGTGTACGTGCGCATGTGTGCATATGTGGTGTGTGTGTGTGTGTGTGTGTGTGTGTGTGTGTGTGTGTGTGTGTGTGTGTGTGTGTGTGTGTGTGTGTCCTTCTGTCTGTCTGTGTGCGTGTCTGTGTGTACCTGTATTTGATAATGAAAAGGTGGAAAGAATAAAGACCTTTTTTTACAATCTACTTTTTCTTCTTGGAAGACATAGCCAAGAGAAGTAGATTTCAACGTATTCGGTTTTGTCAAGAACATACAATGTTGAACAGGATACATCGGTAAAAGGAAGTAGGGAGAGAGACAGACAGACAGACGGACAGACAGATAAACAGACAGACAGAGACAGAGACGGGGTAGAAGGACAGAGACAAAGAAAGAGACAGAGACAGACGAACAAAGAGAGAGATAGAGGGAAAGACTGAGACACACAGAGACGAAGAGACAGACTGACGGAGACAGAAGGAAAGAGACGGATACAGAGATAGACAGACAGACACTCACACAACAAAGCCAAACAGACAGACACTGACGACAGAAAATCGACAGTGGGCGTGCAAAGGTAAGGTGGGAAATTGAGAGAAAGACAGAGACAGAGAGAGAGAGAGACAGAGAGACAGACACAGACAGAGACACAGAGAGATACAGACAGATAGACAGAGACAGACAGACGTAGACAGACAGACTGACAGGGAGAGTGGCTGACAGACAGACAGAGACAGAGACAGAAACAGAGACACACAGAGAGAGAGAGAGAGAGAGAGAGAGTACACGAGTTAAGCTCGAGAGGATTCTTTTAGTTTTCTGCGCCGGGTCTTTGAAGTTTTTGTATTTCCCCGTGAGCAACCTGTCGACGCGTCCGTGTGTGAAGAAAAAGGCAAAAGGCAACTTTGGCGAGCAACAATTGAAGGGGAAAATAAACACGTAAGTGACAGCCGTTCACTTCTGAATGGCAGAAAGACGCTGCAGTCTGTTCCGTTCTGTTCTGTTCTGTTTGCTGGTAGAGCCCGGCCCATGAGTCGTGTGTGTGTGTGTGTGTGTGTGTGTGTGTGTTTATGATAGGGAGGCAAGGTTAAAAAAAAAAATTTAAAGCCATGGCCGTTTGCAAGACTGAGGTCAGACGAAAATGAATCTTCCATTACCTTGGAGGAAAGGAGAAACCCATTTGTAAGGCTATGACGTACGCATTTTCTGCCTGTTTGTCTGTCCGACTGTCTGTTCCTGTCTTGTCTGTCTGACTGTCTGTTCCTGTCTTGTCTGTCTGACTGTTCCTGTCTTGTCTGTCTGACTGTTCCTGTCTTGTCTGTCTGATTGTCTGTTCCTGTCTTGTCTGTCTGATTGTTCCTGTCTTGTCTGTCTGTCTGTTCCTGTCTTGTCTGTCTGACTGACTGTTCCTGTCTTGTCTGTCTGTCTGTCTGTTCCTGTCTTGTCTGTCTGTCTGTTCCTGTCTTGTCTTGTCTGACTGTTCCTGTCTTGTTTGTCTGACTGTCTGTTCCTGTCTTGTCTGTCTGATTGTTCCTGTCTTGTCTTATCTGACTGTTCCTGTCTTGTCTTGTCTGACTGTTCCTGTCTTGTCTTGTATTACTGTTCCTGTCTTGTCTGTCTGACTGTCTGTTCCTGTCTTGTCTGTCTGATTGTTCCTGTCTTGTCTTATCTGACTGTTCCTGTCTTGTCTGACTGTTCCTGTCTTGTCTTGTATTACTGTTCCTGTCTTGTCTGTCTGACTGTCTGTTCCTGTCTTGTCTGTCTGATTGTTCCTGTCTTGTCATGTCTGACTGTTCCTGTCTTGTTTGTCTGACTGTCTGTTCCTGTCTTGTCTGTCTGACTGTCTGTTCCTGTCTTGTCTGTCTGATTGTTCCTGTCTTGTCTTGTCTGACTGTTCCTGTCTTGTCTTGTCTGACTGTCTGTTCCTGTCTTGTTTGTCTGTCTGTTCCTGTCTTGTCTGACTGACTGTTCCTGTCTTGTCTGTCTGTCTGTCTGTCTGTCTGTCTGTTCCTGTCTGTCTCTCTGTCCGTCTCAATCTTTCACTCCTCCATTCTTTCCTGCTTGTCTGTCTCTTAACCCCACCCCACTCTCTACCCCACCCCACTCTCTCTCTCTCTCTCTCACTCTCTCTCTCTCTTTCTCTCTCACTCTGTGTCTATCTACCTATATATCTGTCCGTCTGTCTGTCTGTCTATCGTTCACTCCTCACTCCTTATTTTGTCATCTATATTTCCAACTCTCACTTTCGTTCTTTCTTTCTGTCTTTTTCTTCTTTCTTTTCTCAACCCTCCATTATCACCCTCATAGTCTCAGTACCCTTACTCTTCGTCTTCCATCCTCGTTTT
>NC_134878.1:43692751-43695251 GCF_041734735.1 Babylonia areolata
GGAATTTCTAGCCCCGGATCCGACAGGTTGGAGTTTACGACCAGTGTTTAGAGTAACTTTGCCAGCACACGAGACTCGCCAACTTTCACCCCGCATGGGGCGGGCGTGAGACCAGCGCCTCCCCTCCCAGCTCCCGGGTCACAGACTAAAAATACACGCGTGCGGGGGAAGAAATATGCGGAACATATTGAATATTTTCGCCTTACCCTTAGGGGAACTCCTACAGGATGCAAGGATGGTCACATACAGTGAACAACAGGAACTGTTATATATACTGAACCAGAATCAGAATAACTTTATCATCTCACTTTTAAGTTCCTTGAGTGAAGTGATAATGGTATTCTGATTCTGATTCTGATTACATGTGCATGCACACATCTCGGTCGAAATCAGCGGCAACCAGTTGTGTACGTTGCAGCATTCATAAAACGCGACTCTGCCTTTTCCCTCCATGCGTTTTGTTCCTGTTTTTGTTTGACAATTATTGTTGTTTTTGTATTCATGCAGGCACTGGTTGTCCATGTTTCTGATACAACAGTGGCGGTAAAATACAAGAATAGAAAGAAAGAAAGAAAAGAACGACAGTGGTTTGTTTTGTCATGCGCAATGAGGTAACGTCTGTCTGTTCTACGAAACCCGCAGGGATACCAGTGTTCAACTCTATAAACACACACACACACAAATAAGATTATGTGCGTCCACTCTCGGGTTGTTTGAAGCTGTCGGTTTGCCCATATGTGCAGTATACATTGGAGCAAAAGTAAAGTGCAATCAACTCTGATGTGACACAGATTGGGGAAGCTATTTGTTTACAACAATGGATGCAAAAAAAATAAATAAATAAACAAATAAATAAATAAATAAATACAGAGAGAGAGTACAGAAAACAAAACAAAAAACCCATATTTTTGTATGAAGCAATGATGCAGTTGTATAATAAGAAAATGACGATGCAAGCTGATTTATTGAACATAATTATGCAAGATTTTCAGAACACAGAAAGAAAATCAAGTACTCTCTCTCTCTCTCTCTCTCTCTCTCTCTCTCTCTCTCTCTCATTTCTTATTTTTGAGCTATTTTCTGTATTTGCTATTGATAATTCAGTTCAGTTTGTTTTCGTGCTGATACGAAAATGAAGATGCAAGCTAATTTCTTGAACATATGCATCGTTTTAAGAACACAAAAAGAAGACCAAATACTCTCTCTCTCTCTCTCTCTCTCTCTCTCTCTCTCTCTCTCTCTCTCTTATTCCTTTTTTTTTTTTTAAACTACTTTCTTTATTTGCTATTGATCATTCAGTTCAGTTTGTTTTCGTGCTAATGAAATCAAAATTGACTAATTAACAGAAAAAGAATCAATAACGGCATCATAATTATCATCTGTAAACAGATGCTTTAAATTATTACGACTTGAAATTAAACACCAAAGTAGTGAACTAAGAAAACTCACTTATTCAAAAAAAGTAGCTGAACTCCGCTTGGTAGACTAAATATCGTAACCTCAAATAAAATATCGTGAACGAAGAAAACACGATGCTGACTAAACATCAGAAGAAAAAGATAGGCATATAAACCAACACTCAAACGAAAACAATTTCTAATACTCTGTCAAGAGTTTCTGATATAGGATATTCGTATTCATATCCGCATATTCATTTTCACAAAACATCGTAAAATGTTCTTTGAAACCACTGGGATAGGGAGGTAACCCAAAGATTGACTGAATGTTAAAAAGTGTAGTGAACCGCATTAGTTCTTTGTACACAATGATCATATTTCTTCAGCACTTGGCATATTTTCCACTGTGTGATACATAACACTGCTGACAGCCTGGACGATCATGTAAGTGACCAATGTCGACGTCATCGACGACGATGAATTAATCAGAAAACACAGACTGCGGCGATGATGATGTTGCGATCGTCTTACAGTGAATGATAATGATAATAATAATGATAATAATAATAATGAAATAACAACAACTCCAGGAACACGAGAAAGACGACAGATTTTTTTAAAATTTCTTTTCTTTTCTTTTTTTTTATCAAAACCGGATCACCTCTTTCCAATTAAATAAAGTATTTCTTTATGCACTAATAACAAGAAAGAGTAAAAAAGAAAGAAAGAAAGCGCAAGAGCTGACAAGAGAAGAAAAAGAAATAACAAAATATTCGAAACAGAACTGGAACTTGTCTGTTCAAACAACCAGAAAGCGGATAGATCACCTCATTCAGTCACCACAAAAAGGAATCTCGTCCGTTTGCACAGCAAGAAATAGTCATCTGAAGACATGAGACAGAAAAGAAAGAAAGAAAGAAAGTGAGTAAGAAAGAAGCATACACAGACGCATGCACGCACTGACGCACGCATGCACACACACACACACACACACACACACACACACACACACACACACAAAGAGCGCGCGCCCAAAGAAAACCGTAGAACGCACCGATTGAAAAATAATACAGGCTGAAACCGGATCATCTATTTCAAACCCT
>NC_134878.1:43710251-43717751 GCF_041734735.1 Babylonia areolata
TTAAAAAAAAAAAAAAAAAAAAAAAACCTCTGAAGTAGGTCACTTTTACAGCGGCACAGAGAGAGAGAGAGGGGGGGAGGGAGAGGCAGAGAGACAGACATAGACAAAGATAAAAACAGTGAGAGACAGAGGCACAGAGAGAGGGGGGAGCACAGAGAGATACAGAGAGAGAGGGAGAGGTGGGGGAGGGAGGGAGAGGCAGAGAGACAGAGATAGACAAATACTGACACAGTGGCACAGAGAGAGAGGGGAGGGGGGGTACACAGAGAGACACAGAGAGGGAGAGAGAGAGAGCGAGGTGGGGGAGGGGGAGAGGCACAGAGAGAAAGACAGACAGACAAAGACATACACAGAGAGAGACAGAGGCACAGAGAGAGCGAGAGAGAGAGAGAGGTGGGGGAGGTGGGGGCGGGGGATGGAGAGGTAGAGAGACAGAGACAGACAAAGACAAAGACATACACAGAGAGAGACAGAGGCACAGAGAGAGAGGGGGACACAGAGAGACAGAGAGAGAGAATTGGGGGAGGGAGGGGGAACTGCAGGAACTTACCAACAGACTTGTTGACAGAGCGGGTGTTTACGGAATGGAGGTCAGCACAGAGAAATCCAAAACCATGGTAAACAGTGTGAACATGGACCATGCCACTATTTTCATGAACGGAGAACAAATGGAAGATGTCGGAAACTTCAAATATCTAGGAGCAATCCTGACAAAAGATGGAAGCAGCAAAGCAGAAATAAGAATTCGCATTGGCACAGCCATTGCAGCCATGACCAAACTGAACAGAGTGTGGAAAAGTAACATCCGATTCTCCACAAAATTCAAACTCTACAAAGCCCTGGTAGTCTCCATTGTACTGTATGGTTGCGAGGCATGGACACTGACGGCCGAAACTGAAAGGAAGATCCAGGCCTTCGAGAACAAATGCCTGAGGAATCTCCTTCAAATTTCCTGGATCGAGCACAGGACCAATGAACATGTACGGAGCAGAATTGAGAACCTTGCTGGACATCAGGAAGCTCTCCTTTCAACTGTGAAGAAACGCAAGCTGATATGGTTTGGGCACAACACTCGATACACCAGTCTGTCCAAAACAATCATGCAATGTACCATCGAGGGCGGAAGAAGAAGAGGAAGACAGCGGAAGAACTGGCATGAGAACATCAAACAATGGACTGGACTGCATACACGTGAGCTGCTGTCGGCGGCTGCTGACAGAGATAGATGGAGAAGGGAGGTTGCGTCTGCGGTCCTCAGGTTTCCCCCAACTACATTTGTAGTTATGGGCCTGAGGTGAGGTGAGGTGAGGAGGAGAGGCAGAGAGAGAGAGACAAAGACAAAGACAGACACAGAGTGAGAGAGAGACAAAGGCACAGAGAGAGAGGGGGACACAGAGAGACAGAGAGAGAGAGAGAGTTGGGGGATGGGGGGGAGAGGCAGAGAGAGAGAGAGACAGAGACAGACAAAGGCATACACAGAGACAGACAGAGGCACAGAGAGAGAGAGGGGGGACACAGAGAGGGAGAGAGAGAGAGCGAGAGAGAGAGACAGACAGACAGAGACAGAGACACACACACACACAGAGAATACGATCAAGATTACGATTTCGAATTATGGTTTTATTCAGATTGAGGCGTTGCACTTTGGCCCTAAGCTGAAGGGGTAAATGCTAAAGAACATTACACAAGAACTCTTACTTAGAAAGGATACAGGGCGGGGGAGGGGGAAGGGGAAACAAGCGGAATGTAGCATCAACAGTAAGTGTGGTAGATGTTTGTTGTAGTTGTACTTCAGTCGTATTATGTGATCATTTGTTATTAGCCGTGAACTATATATATATATATAAATAATTTTTAAAAAATTAATGTGTTAGTTGAAGAAGTTTAAGAACTCAACAGTTCTGTTTCAAGACAGACAGACAGAGAGACAGACGGACGGACGGGCAGACAGACAGACAGACAGATGTGAAAACGAAGACCACCTGTTTCCAGAAAAAAAAATTCCAGTCAGTCAGTATAATTAGAGGAGATCATTCTGCATTGTGCTATATTTCCCAGAATAGTCCCCGTTATCCTCAACTGTGCTTGACAGATACCCAAGTTGAAAGGGGTGAGTCTTGTTTAAAAAAGAAAAAAAAGAAAAATAAATGCTCCTTACTGTAGACCTTTCTCATTCATAGGGAGTTTTTTAATTTTCAAACACACACACACGCGCGCACACACACACACACACACACACACACACACACACACACACACACACACACACACACAGACACACACCATGAACGCGCGCGCGCTCTCTCGCACGCACACACAGAGACAGACACACAAACCATCAAACAGTGCTGGTATTGCGCTTCATGAATTATTAAATAAATTAGACGAATGCCGATGGCTTTATGTTTTTAGCTTTAAAAAACAACTCTGTTTATGCTTGATAATTACAGTTGCCTTTCACGATGAATAGCCAGCTTTATCATGCTTAAGATATATATATATATATATATTTATATATATATAAGAGAACTTTTTAAAATCGACGTTTGTCGAAGAGAAGCGAATGGTTTCTGTATGTGAGTGAACGTGTATCCAATGGTGCACAGAACAGTTTTTACCCCATTAGTGCAGCAATATTTTTTCCCTCTTTCTTTCTTTCTTTCTTTTACAACAACAACAACAACAACAAAACACATGGTTTTGATTTATTTTAACGTTGATGAAGTTAAGGTCAATTTTGGTTTCGAATTGATATTCATAGTTTTGTGAATTCGATTACATTGAAATTTGTTCTTTTTTCTTCTTTTTTTTTCTTTTATTTACATGATTTGATTAAAGGGTTAACTTTAGTTTCCAATCATTTTTCATGTTTCTGTCATTCTGGTTGTATTGGCGGTTGTTTTTTTTGGGGGTTTTTTTTTGTGTTTTTTTGTTTGTTTGTTTGTTTGTTTTTTTGTTTATTTGTTTGTTTGTTTGGGTTTTTTGGTTGTTGGTATTTTTGTGTTGTTTTTTTTGTGTGTTTTTTTTTTCAAGATTTGTTCAGTTGTTTTTCAGTCATGAGATGACCAATGCTGTAAATGATATGAATGCAAAATGAAGTTGTTGACGGATTATGAACATTAAAACTCTTTGAATTATTTTTAGATAATTAGAAAATAAACTATAAGACAATGTTTTTCTTTTTAGATAACAAACGCATCAATGTTCATATTTATGAAGATCATGCATGCCCCCATATACAAAGTATCAAATTGAACACGTATACACGCACATACCTGCATGAGCATACACACACACATAATTATAAGCGTGGCACTGTCATTTAATTTTTTTGTTTTCGAACTGTAAGCATTAACACTTTTTTACTTTTTTTTTCTGCTGCCACACCATCTACACCGTTTCAGTGTGTGTGTGTGTGTGTGTGTGTGTGTGTGTGTGTGTGTGTGTGTGTGTGTGTGTGTGTGTGTGTGTGAGTGTATGTGTGTGCGCGTGCGTGCGCGCGCGTGCGCGCGCGCGCGTGTGTGTGTGTGTGTTTGAGTGTTTGTATGCGTGTAAGCAGCCAGGTGTGTGTGTAGGTGTGTGTGTGTGTGTGCGTCGGGGGTCGGGGGGCGGAGGGAGTGAGGAAAAGAACAGTACATATATGTAAGCGAGCACAGGAAGTAGGCGTGGGGATGAGGGAGAATGTGTGTTGTGTGTGTGTGTGTGTGTGTGTGTGTGTGTGTGTGTGTGTGTGTGTGTATGTTTGTGTCCATGTGTGTGTGCGTGCGTGTGTGTCTATGTGTGTGCATGCATGAGCGTGTGTGTGTGTGTGTTTGTGTTTATGTGTGTGCTTGTGTGTGTGTGTTTGTGTCTATGTCTGTGCGCGCGTGTGTGTGTGTGTGTGTGTGTGTGTGTGTGTGTGTGTGTGTGTGTGTGTTAAAACAATGGTGAAAGAGATGAGTTCGAGTTGAAGGTGTGATGAGGAGTGGGGGCAAGGCGTGGGAGGGTGGGGGGGTGGCAGGGGGAGGAAGATGGTTAGTGACAAACGTTGTGAGTGGGTGTGCGGGTGGGAGAGGTGGAGGAGGAGGTAGGTAGGGGATGCGGGTAGAGGGGGGAGGGTATTGTGTGGTGGATGGGGAGGCGTGGGTGGGAGAGAGAGACGTGGGGATAGGTGTGGGGGGGGGGATGAGGGTGGGGAGGGTGGGGAGGGGGGGTATGGCAGTGACTTGGGAGCGGGGTGGATGGAAAAGTTGGAGAGGTTTAAATGGTGTGTGTGGAGGAGGGTGGGTGTGTGGGGGTTGGGGTGTGGGCGTGGAAGTGAAAGTGTACCACAGGCAGAATGCCCAGTTGGGTTGAGGAGGGTTTGTGGGGTGGGGTAGGGGGTGGGGGTAGGGGTTGGAGAGGGGGGGGGGGCTGATGGGGGGCGGGGGGGGGGGGCAGGGTTTTGGGGATGGGGGTGGGGGTATGGTTTGTGTCTTGGCTCCTTCCCTGAGCTGACTGATGACTTATCTCACCATCTCTTTCTCTCTCTCACTCTCTCACTCTCTCTCTCTCTCTCTCTCTCTCTCTCTGTCTCTATTTCTGTCTGTCTGTCTGTCTGTCTGTCTGTCTCCTCCTCCTCCTTATCCTCCTCCTCTCTCTCTCTTCTCTCCCTCCTCCTACCCCTTCTTTCTCTCTCTACTTATTCTTCTTCTCCTCCTGGTCGCCCTTCTCTCTCTCTCTCTCTCTCTCTCTCCTGTCCCCTCTCTTTCTGTCTCTGTCTCTCTGTCTATCTGTCTGTCTGTCTCTCTCTCTCTCTCCTGCCTCTCTACTCTATTCATCTTGTCTCTTCTCTCCATCCCCTTCTATTCTTTTAACACAGCAGTCCCCCCCCCCCCCCGCCCCCCCGCATATATATACATATATATATATATATATAGAGAGAGAGAGAGAGAGAGAGAGAGAGAGAGAGAGAGACAGACATATATATATAGATATATATATATATATATATATAGAGAGAGAGAGAGAGAGAGAGAGAGAGACGTCCAAGAATCAACAAAATGGACACTTCGACTCTGTCTCTGTCTCTGTCTGTCTGTTTGTCTGTTTCTCTCTCTCTCTCTCTCTCTCTCTCTCTCTCACACACACACACACACACACACACACACACACACACACACACACACACACACACACACACACACACACACACACACGCTGAAGTTGGCTTCCAATTTGCATCTAAGCATTCCTTTGTGACACTCCTGTTGTTTGTGTGAATTACCTTCTGCTACGCTTCATGGCAATGTCTGTCTTCTTGAAAATGATTTTTTTGGGCCTTAACACTGAATAACCTATCCTCCAACTCCCCATTGAAATGAATCTTATGTGTTTCTTCAATAAAACATCATCATCATCTCTCCATCTCTCTATCTCTCCCCCCCCCCTCTCTCCCTCTCTCTCTCCCCTTTCTCTTTTTCTAATATTGCTGCTCACAGTTTCAGATCCTGTAGTAGGAGTGAATATGTATATACGTGTCGATTGTGCAACCTGGGTAGGGAAGATGAATTGCATTTTTGTTTTGTTGCCCTGCTTTGAGTGACCTCAGACAAAGATTAATTTAACCTAAATATTATAAAGATCCCTGTGCTTTTAGATTTAATTTGCTCATGTCGTCAAAACATGTGCTTACTCAACAAAACTTGGCCTTATACTTATATGAGGCATTGAAGAGACTTCGAATCGTTATTTTGTGAATGTTGTTGAGTACTGTATTTGCTACTTTTGGTTGATTTGTGATGTAGTTTATCGTGCCAAGTCATTTTCTTTATTTATTTTCTTGTATGAACCCCTTCAGTAAGTTTGAGGATCTGAGTCAGTGTTGCGGGATCGCCACACGCTCTCTTTAGGGAGAGCAGACCGAATTTTACACAAAAGAAATTTGTTGTGAAAAAACAAACAGACGCAAAAGCAATATATACAATACAGAAAAAAAACGCACATTATCTGTCACTCTGCTAGCAGTTCCACCCCCGGCCTCCCCCCTCCCCCCCGGGCCCCCCTCTCTTTTTCTTTCACGAACACATGACACACAGAGGCACAGACACATGACACACAGAGGCACAGACACATGACACACAGAGGCACAGATACTGACACACAGAGGCACAGATACTGACACACAGAGGCACAGACACATGACACACAGAGGCACAGATACTGACACACCTAGGCACAGATACTGACACACAGAGGCACAGACACAGACGCACACACAGACACACAGGGACACAGGCAGACACATAGGCACGCAAAGAGACCCACAGACATACTCAGTGACACAGATAGACGCGCGCGCGCGCACACACACACATACACACAATTACACACACGCGCGCGCGCACACACACACACACACACACACACACATCGTCACACGCACGCACGTACAAAAAGTCAACACCCAGACAACATACCCAGACGTCTGTAATGCACAAACATGATAGAAGTACTGAGCAATTGTCATGGTCCATGAATAGAACATACAGACAGAGAAATAATTGTGTATGAGTGCAGACAAAAAGCATCTGAAGGAAAAACAAACAAACAAAAAACAAAAAAATCACCTAATGAAGAACCCGAGGAGTGTAGAAGCACACACACACACACACACACACACACACACACACACACACACACACACACACACACACACACACACACACACACACACACACACACACAAAATCAAAACAAAAAGTGAGGGAAAAAAACAACAGTGTTCCAAATAAAGGTGAGGTGGAAAAGAAAAACAACAACAACAAAACAGGAATATTATCGTGGAATGCAATCCTTGTCAGAAATATTACAACATTCATCACCTACAGGAGTTCCATCCTCCTCCCCCCTACCCCCCATCTCTCTCTCTCTCCCTCCTTCTCTCCCTTTCTCTCTCCCTCTCTCCATGCCCTCCCTCTCTCTCTCTCTCACTCTCCCTCCCCCCCTCTCTCTCTCCCTACCTACCACTCTCCTCTCTTCCCCTCCCTCTCTACCCTGCCACGCCCCCGACACACACACACACACACACACACACACACACACACACACTGTCACAACTTGTGACGACAGTTAGGGCGTGTGGCCCGTCTTCGTTTTTCTCCACCCTCTCCTTTCACTTTCCCTCCTTCTCCTCTCATCCTTCAGTTCGGGTAAAAATCTCGAATTGCGCACGAACCACGTGCATGCATGTTACTCAGTTCACCTGAGCGAATATGAAATATTGTTGGGCAGCAACAATATTCGAGGCTTTTGCAGCCCGACTGCCGTAGTGTACGGGTCGTCTTCGTTGTTGGTGGGGAAGCTACCCCGACGTCTTGGCACCAGTTGAAGTGAGGGCCGCCTGTCCTCCATTGGAGCCACTTGGTGTTTCTTCATGTGTCTTCGTCGTCGTGTCGTTGTGGTGGTCGTTGGGGTACGCTACCTGTGGCAGCTCTCGCTGTGTCCTGGGTCCTGGGCCTTTCGTCTGGTGACCCAGATCTT
>NC_134878.1:43725251-43737751 GCF_041734735.1 Babylonia areolata
AGGTACCTTGAGATGGTGAGAAGACGTCGCCTTTTTTCTGAGCTTTTCTTGCTTTAGAGGTACCTTCAGATGGTGATAAGATATCCTTTTCTGACCTTTTCTTGCTTTAGAGGTACCTTCAGATGGTGAGAAAACGTCGGCTTTTCTTCTGACGTTTTCTTGATTTAAAGGTACCCTCAGATGGTGAGAAGACGTCGGCTATTTCTGACCTTTTCTTGATTTAAAGGTACTTTGAGATGGTTAGAAGATATCGTCCTTTTCTTGCTTTAGAGATACTTTCAGATGGTTAGAAGACACCGTCCTTTACTTGCTTTAGAGGTACCCTCAGATGGGGAGAAGACGTCGTCTTCTCATAAATGAAGGTCCTTTATATGTTTGTTGTTGTGAATTTTTTTCCTTCGTTTTACAAAGTCCAGAAGACACCTTTTTTTTCTTGCTATTTCAATTTATTTTTATGTTTTGGTTTATAATTTCTATTGCTGTTGTTGTTGTTGCCGCTGCCGCCGCTGCTGTTGTAGCTGTTTTGCTACCTCTCCCTCTCCCTCTCTCCCTCTCTCTCTCCCCTCACTCTCTCTCTCTCTTCCCCCTCTCTCCCCCTCTCTCTCTCCCCCTCTCCCTCCCCCTCACTCTCCCTCTCTCTCTCTCCCTCTCTCTCTCTCCCCTCTCTCTCCCCCTCACTCTCCATCACACACACACTCTCTCTCTCTCTCTCTCAAAGAATTGGTTCCTCAATTATATTGGAACTTCCCCCACAAGAGTCAAGTTAGCTATCCTCCTCTCGTCTGTCACATAACTAAACTGGTAAACATTTAGCAATGTTTCAGTAATAGATCACTCAAAAGGGTTAGAGATGCTACACAAACTATAGACTGATAATGTGTCCTTTTCATGCCTCAAGTAGATAGCACGCTTGCATTTGTTTTTTCTTCCGACGTTTGAGTTAGTGAATGACTACCGCACCTTGCTTAGGGGCTGTGATCTGTTTAAATAGATCATCTGAAGTCTGAACTCTCTCTCTCTCTCTCTCTCTCTCTCTCTCTCTCTCTCTCTCTCTGTCTGTCTGTCTGTCTGTCTGTCTGTCTGTCTGTCTCTCTCTCTCTCTCTCTCTCTCTCTCTCTTCTTTTTTTTTCCCCTCTCCGTGCAAAAAGCAACATCCTCTAATCAACAACGGTGGGTCGAGAGGTACATTCGTGCGTGTATCTCCGCATGTGTGTGTGCGTGTGCGGGTGTGCTTGCGGGCGTGTGTATTGTGTGTGTGTGTGTGTGTGTGCGTGTGTGTGTGTGTGTGTGTGAATGCATTCGTGCGTGCTTCACATGTGTGTATATGCGTGTGCATGTGCATGTGTGTGTGTTTGTGTGTGTGGTGTGTGTATGTGTTTGTGTGTGTGTATGTGTGTGTGTGTGTGTATGTGTTGTGTGCGTGCATGCGTGGTGCGTGATTTTGTGTCTATGTTTGTGTGTGCGTCTTGTGTGTGTGTGTGTGTGTGTGTGTGTGTACACGTGTGTGCTTCTTTCTTTCTTTCATTCTTTCTTTCTTTCCTTCAGACAAGCACACAGCGTTTACACCACACAGGGGGTTATTAGGAGAAAGAGAGCCGCGAGAGAGGGAGAGGGAGGGGAGGGGAGGGAGGGAGGGTGGTCCTATCATTAAAGGAAACTGACAGGTCCCGTCTGCCTGTCACTCGCAGACAACTTGTGCCGGAAACTCCATGCCACTGTACACGCGTCGACACACTGAGCAACATATGTACGTTCTCTCTCTCTCTCTCTCTCTCTCTCTCTCTCTCTCTCTCTCTCTCTTTCTCCCTCTGTGTGTGTGTGTCTCCCCCCCTCTCTCTCTCTCTTTCTCTCTCTCTTTATCTCTCTCTCTGTCTCTGTCTCTCTCTGTATCTGTCTCTCTCTCTCTCTGCCTCTCTCTCTCTCTTTCTGTCTGTCTCTCTCTGTATGTCTTTCTCTCTGTCTCCCTCTCTCTCTCTCTCTCTCTGTCTCTCTCTGTGTCTCCCTCTCTCTCTCTCTCTCTGTCTCTTCATCTCACTCTCTGTCTTTCTCTCTCTCTCTGTCTCTCAGAATCATTTTGTCACGATTAAGACTTGGTATATCGGAAATAAACACCCTCAGGTACCGTTATAAAAAATGTTCAAAGTTCTGACCTTCTATGTCCATTGTGTAAAGAATCGATTGAAGACGAAGTACATTTTGTTTGAAATGTCCTATTTTGTGTGACTGATTTTCGTGGAAAACTTATCCCAAAGAAATATCATACATATCCATGTTTATTTCGATTTAATTTACTGATGGCATCTTTGGATGACGGAGCTATAACTAATTTGGCATTGTATTTATATAAAGCTTTTCACTTAAGAGATATAGTTATGTCATAATTTATGGCTGTTGTTCTAGTAACATGCAATAATGTTGTTATCGCTCCTAATTCATATGGGGCTATGGCCTTAATGAATAAACCATCTGAATCTGAATCTGAATCTCTCTCTCTCTCTCTCTCTCTCTCTCTCTCTCTCTCTCTCTCCCACTCCCTCCCTCTCCCCCTCTCTCTCTCCCTCTCTCTCTCTCCCTCTCCATCCCCCCTCTCTCTCTCCCCCCTTCTCTATTCTCTCTCTCTCCCTCTCCGTCTTCTTCTCTCTCTGTCTCTCCCTCCCTCTCTCTTTCTCTCCCTCCCCTCTCTCTCTCTTCCTCTCCCTCTCTCTCTCCTCTTCTCCTCTCTCCTCTTCCCCTCCTCTCTCTCTCTCTCCTCTCTCTCCCTCTCCATCTCCCTCTCTCCCCCTCTCCCTCCTTCCCTCTTCTCTCTCTCCTCTCCCTCTCCCCCCCTCTCTCTCTCCCTCTCTCTCTCCTCTCTCTCCCTCTCTCTCTCCCTCCCTCTTCTCTCTCTCCCTCTCCCACTCCCTCTCTCTCTCCCTCTCTCTCTCCCCTCTCTCTATCCCTCTCTCTCCCTCTCTCTCTCTCCTTCTCTCCCTCTCTCTCCCCCCTCTCCCTATCCCCTCTCTCTCTCCCTCTCTCTCTCCCTCTCTCTCTCCTTCTCTCCCTCTCCCCCCCTCTCTCTCTCTTTCTCTCTCTCCTTCCCTCTCCCCTCTCTCTCTCTCTTTCCCTCTCTCCCTCTCCCTCTCTCTCTGTCTCTCTGTGTCGTGTCCCTAACATGTTATTTGTCCTTGAAGTAAATACTCTGTGTCATTGTGGCACTCGCAGTTAAAGACATCGATATCTGACTGTGAGAGTTGTCAGTCTGTGTGCATTCGGTAGCACAACAACAACATGTCTCATGTGGAGTGATGGCTCAGAGGTACTGCGTCCGCCTAGGAAGCGAGAGAATCTGAGCGCGCTGGTTCGAATCGAATCACGGTTCAGCCGCCGATATTTTCTCCCCCTCCACTAGACCTTAAGTGGTGGTCTGGACGCTAGTCATTCGGGTGAGACGATTACCCGAGGTCCCGTGTGCTAGCATGTACTTAGCGCACGTAAAAGAACCCACGGCAACAAAAGGGTTGTCCCTGGCAAAATTCTGTACAAAAATCCACTTCAATAGGAAAAACAAATAAAACTGCACGTATGAAAAAATACAACAACAACAAGAGAGGCAAGGCCTTCAAGACTCACTTGTGATACACTTAAAAAAATCCAAGCTTTTTATGCATTGAGTATAATTTCAAAATGTAATGTTTAAGATGAGAAAGATCAGTTTAAAGCAAATTAAGTCCCCTAGCATTAATTACAGATTAATTTCCCTGTTTTACTATCTGCACCAAAACGTTTGCAAAATAAATAAAACTTCCATGCTTAGCAAAAGAAGTTCCTGTTTGAACAAAAAATGATAATAATGACTGCTCTTGATGTTGGGTCAAATATCAGATCAAAGTGCCAAGTTTAGAGAATACAAAAAATATAAATATAACAGTAAATGCAGTTTGCATATAATTAGGCTTCATTTTTTTGTGCCCATCCCAGAGGTGCAATAAACAAGATGACTAGAAAGAACTGAATTTTTCCTATTTTTATGCCTAATTTCGTGTCAACTGACAAAGTATTTGCAGAGAAAATGTCAATGTTAAAGTTTACCACGGACACACACACACACACACACACACACACAGACAACCGAACACCGGGTTAAAACATACTCACTTTGTTTACACAAGTGAGTCAAAAATGGGAGGCGCTGTAGTGTAGCGACGCGCTCTCCCTGGGGAGAGCACCCCGAATTTCGCACAGAGAAATCTGTTGTGGTAAAAAGAGAAATACAAATACAAAATACAAACATAACCTTCTCACGCTGTCGTGTCTCGAACGTGTGTTATGTACTTAACGTGAAGACTGTGTCAGTCACTGTGCACGCCGGCGGCGTACTAGGCACTACTATCTCAAAGCAAGGATTTGTTAGTGTCTATGTGCTCATCACTGGACAGGACACGTTGTCCGCATGACAGACAGCAGGATCCCGAAGATGCTTTTGTATGACCAGCTGAAGGAAGGCCACCGTGAAGTTGGAATACCCTGCAAGCACTTCAAGGACACCTTGAAGACAAACTTCAAAGCCTGTGACATAGACATCGATTCCTGGGAAACTAATGCCCTTGACCGCTCTTGCTGGAGGATGCTGTGCTCTAGTGGCATAAAGACGTTTGGAAACAAGAGAACGCTGGCCATTAAGGAGAAGCGTGAGCGAAGGAAGCAGGGCTCAGCTTCTTGAAACGTTTTCCTTTGCAACACCTGCGGGAAGTACTGCGCATCCAGAATCGGCCTCTTCTCCCATATGAGGACACACACCGACAGATAAGTCTGCCTGCCTACTCATCCGTCGGTCCGACGGGAGACTCCATCATCATGAGCACAATAACATACGTTCTTAAAATTAATATTCTCTCGTGTCCCAATGTCCCCATGTCCTTGAGGGTGAAGTCTCTATGCCGCTGTGCAACACACTAGGAAGAGTGACGTGTTCACTCTCTCGGCGTGTCCCGAACAGCGCTCTGTCCTTTATCGTAACTTCTCTGTCTATATGCACACACACCAACAGCTGTGACGGTCTGCCTGTTATGTCGTGTTCCGATTCTCTCTGTCTCTGTCTCTCCCTTTCTGTTTATCTCTCTCTCTCTCTCTCTCTCTCTCTCTCTCTCTCTCTCTTTCTCACTGTCTCTCTGTCTCTTTATATCTCTCTTTGTCTCTCCGTCTCTGTCTGTCTGTCTGTCTGTCTGTCTCTCTCTCTCTCTCTCTCTCTCTCTCTCTCTATCTGTCTGTCTCTCTCTTCGGCACGGAGTTATACGTAATTCGATATTATATCTATACAAATACAGCCTTTCACTTAAGAGACAGAAATATGTCATGATTAATTGCCATAGTGACATTTGGTGACAGAAAATACTGTTGCAATCCCCCCTTATTCATATGGGGGGCTATGGTCTTAATGAATACACCATCTGAATCTGAATCTCTCTCTCTCTCTCTCTCTCTCTCTCTCTCGCTCTCGCTCTCTCTCTCGCTCTCGCCTTCTCTGACAAAACACACCCTCGTTCCACACACACACACACACAGACCGACAGCCCCCCCCCCTCCCACGTGTCTCCCCCCCCCTCCCCCCCCCCCCCCACGACCCCAACACACACTCATACACACACACCACACTTACCAACACCCTCACCACATTCCCCGTGCATACTCTCCTCACCCCTTCGCCCCCAAGCCCCCCACACCCCCACACATACACACCCGCAAACATCCTCCCCCCCTCGTGCCCCCTCCACCCCCCTCCGCGACTCCCCCGCTTCACACACACACACACACACACACACACACACACACACACACACACACACAAGGACAGAAGAAACGTTAACGCCAGCGGACACAACTCAACACAACTAACACCATAGACGGACGTTGTCGTAATGGCAATTATCTTACAAGGCGTGTTGCTTTTGTTGTTCAGGGGCCGCTACTGTTGGAGGCGAGGAGGGGAAGGTGTGTGTGTGTGGGGGGGGGGGGGTGAAAGAAGAGGGGGCTGACTTGTAAACGTATTTGTCTGGGAGGGCAAAGAGGGCAAGGAGGACAGGTGGACGGAGGGGTGGGGGGGAGGAGGGGGGGCGGGAAGGGGGCGCAGGGAGGGGGAAAGGGCATCGGAAGTGACGTTGGGGGGAAGAAAGCTTCAAGTGAGAAGTGGGTCTTCTAAAAAGGCTACTGATTTTTGTGAAATAGAAAAAGGAAAAAAAAGGGTTAATCTGTTGTGTTTAGTTCGGTTTCGAGTATGTGCGCGCGTGCGCGAGTGAGTGTGATAGGTGAGCCGACAGGGAAGTGGTGGCAGTAGGGGGGAGGGGAGGGGGGGAGGCTAGTGTTGGAGGCGTGAGGGGAGAGGAGGGAAAAACGGGGGCGGAATGAAGGGGACGTGTGGGGGCAGTGTGAAGTCAGAACAAAAGGCATCATTGCATGAGAGCCGAATCAGACTTGGCGAAAACTGACAAGAACAGAATCCTCCTTTTCATTGTCTTCTTCTTCTTTTCGCACCAACAGTTTTGTTCGTTTGTTTTTCTTTTACTTTTTAAACGTTACATGTTTGTTGCACACAAAACCATCACCACCAATAACCATCTTATTTGATTTTTTTTATCCCCCAAAACGGAGCATAGCTGCCTTTTCGGCGTTGGAAAAACGGGCATACACGTACCAGCCTTTTCGCAGATATCAGTATTTAAAAAAAATTAATTAATCCACAAAAAAAAATCAGCATCATCAGAATCAAGAAGAAGACAAAGAAGAGGAGGAGAAACAACAACTACATCGAGGAGAAGAAGAAGAAGGAGGAGGAGGAGGAGAAGGGGAGGAGAATTAACTCATCCACTTGACAAAATGAAAACCAGGACAAGCAAAGGCTACGAACGACAGAAAGGGAAAGAAAAGGAGAAAGAAAGAAGAAAGAAAGAAGAAAAAACAAACAAACAAACAAACAAGCCAAGAAATGATTCCAGAACAAATAAATTTTTTCGCCTTGTTCACAGCAGCAAGAACAACAACAAATATGGTATCAGCAACAACAACAACAGCAGCAGCAGCATCAACAACATCATCAACAGCAACAACAACACCACACTAGATATTTCGCTCGATCCCCGTTCTCAACATTTACCGACTGGAGTTGTGAAAACCTGCCAAATTGAGGCACGTAAGTCATCGCCAATGCCCAGCTCGTACGATCTTTTGCATAATCGCTTCGTTAATCCACCTTGATCCCCGAACCGATGATAGTAACTGACCAACTAGTTGCAAGTCCACACCAAAAGGCTTTCGTCTACACATACACTGGTCCCCTAACTGTGTGGTAATATGGTAATCAGTACTATATTGTTCGGGCCTGAGGGTATCCACCACGTGGGCTGTTGGCACGGCAACCAATTATCCCTCCTGTTGTGTTCACAATGGAACTTGATGCACGTGCGTTGGTAGGGAGGGGGTGGGTCAGTTCGGTTAACTCTCTCCATACGAACGGCGAAAGAGACGACGTTAACAGCGTTTCACCCCAATTACCATCATCAAAATATTGCAAGCGGAAGGCTCTTATACTGAAGAGGTGAATGTTGACAAAGAATACCACAATTATGACGACGGAAGCTAAAGGTGGGGTCATTCAGACACCCACTGGACATCCGAGGGGTCTGTGTAGAGGAGAAGAGAGGACAGGCCGTACTGAGTGAGTTAACTGACTGGGGGGAAGTTCGCTTGTTTCCTTTGTTGTGATAACTTTTTTTTTCTTCTTTTTTTTTTTTTTTTTGAGGGGGCGGGGAGGGAGTAGGGTGGGGGTGGGGTGCAGGGGGAGTTATGGGATGGAAGGGGGTTGGGGGTGGGTGAGTGAGTATCCAGTTTTAGATTCATTCGTCACAAGTACAAACACTCGTGCAGAAGTGCACACATTCATGCACCATACACGCGCACACACACAGACAAAAAAATAAAATAAAACACAAATTCCTACACACACCAAACGCATATACACGCCACAACACGTGCTCTCTCTCTCCCTCCCTCTCTCTCTCTCTCTCTTCATTTTTTTTTTCACTCACACCCACACACGCCCACTCACACCCATACACACACGCGCGCGCACGCGCACACACACACACACACACACACACACACACACACACACACACACACACACACACACACAATGAGGCGAGAAACAGTCACACAGACGATGCGGCGAATATTAATGATCAACAGTTAAATTGCTCGAAGAGTTCAAAAATTGTGCATTTGTTTCTTCTAACAACAACAACAACAACAACAACAATGAAATTACGAATAAAATTTACAGTGTGACTCTGATTGAAGTAAAGCTGGTAGTCGCCGCGGGGAAAATCCCCAAAGAGACATAATTATTCAAACATTTTCGGAAATAGGAACATTTAGCTGTGTAGCCTTCACCAGCCGTCCAACGAAACCAACAAAAATAAACCACGTTCCTGAGCACGATTTAAGCTGTTAGCTTTTTTGTTGCTCAGCTGTCTATGTGTACATGTATAACATATTTACTGAACAAAGTTTTCTTTAAACCAAGGAAGGAAGGAAAGAAAATAGAGCAATAGAAAGAAAATAAAAAAAGAGAGAAAAGGGACAGAAGGCTCATCCACTTCCGGTGATTGGGACCATGGTCGTGTCCACAGACCGGAAGTCTGTCCGTGTCACCTGGCACGTCATCACACAGGTATGTTTTTCTTTGTGTTTGTTTTGTTTTGTTGTTGTTTTCTTTTCCACAAATCTTCTTTGCCAGTTCAGAGTGGTATTATTCTCTGGTTCTTTTTACAAAACTTCCTGTGGTGGTCAATTATTCATCATAAAAATAAAGAAAAATATCAGCGTCCCACTTATTATCGTCGGGGTTTTTTTCTGAATACAAGCCTTAGGGTGTCAGAAAATACAAACAAACAAACAAACAAAAAACCCTCACACAGACAAGAAATCGAAATGTGCAACTGGTTAATCTCTCTCTCTCTCTCTCTCTCTCTCTCTCTCTCTCTCTCTCTCTCTCTCTAATGGTAAGAAGATATGGGCAACGAATGTTCGTCAGTGTTTGAATTCTTATGGTTTTGCATTTGTATGGGATAATCAAGGGGTTGAAGATATTGCAGTTTGTTTTTTTTTAAGTGTTTCAGACAACGTTTTATTGATTGCAGGTGGCAAGACTGGCATGATCATATTGAAACTAGTGATAGATTTGCACACTTTAGACTTTTTGAAACATCGCATGTGATTGAACCATACATTGAGTTAGGATTGATATATAAAATGTGCATTGATAAGATTTAGATTTGGTATTTCTGATATTGCTTCTCATAGTTTCAGGTATAGCGTTTTATATGAACCTATGTATACATGCCGTTTATGCAGTCTGGATAAGGAAGATGAACTGCATTTTTTTATGTTGTCCTGCTTTGAGTGACCTTAGACAAAGACTGATTCAACCTAAATATAATAGAGATCCGTCTAATTTTAGGTTTAGTTTATTCATGTCTTCAAGGCACGAATATATTCTGTATAACTTAGTTTTTTTTTATACACGAAGCATTGAAGATATTACGTACAGTTACTTCGTGAATGTTGTTAAATATTTGTGTTAACTATTTTTGGTTGATTTGAATTGTCGATTTACTGTGTCATGTGACTTTCTCATTATCATTTATAATTGAACCCCCCTTCAGTAAGGGGCTCTGGCCTTATATGAATAAAACATTCGTTCGTTCGTTCGTTAGTTCGCTCTCTCTCTCTCTCTCTCTCTCTCTCTCTCTCTCTCTCTCTCCCTCCCTCCCTCCACCCTCCTCCCCCCCCACACACAGATTATCAATGTATGTTTGTTCGAGTGCGTACGTGTGAAAGGGGGTGGGGGTGGGGTGGGTTAGAAACCTTTGCATACCATCTGGGGTAATAACCAACATTGCCCATTTCTTCCCACCACCTATGCATCCCATAACAGGCCTACTTCAGGTCCGCTCAGAACACCAGACTTCTCAGTGGCAGCGCCAAAAGTCCTCGACGGCTTCAACACACACACACACACACACACACACACACACACACACACACACACACACACACACACACACACACACACACACACACACACACACACACACACACACACACACAGCTTCTGTGCTGATTAGTTTCCAGAGTGGCTCAGTTCTGACACGGAGACTTTGTCTTTTGAGTGCGTTCTGCCTGATGGAGAGGGGCATGAAGAAGAAGGGGAAGAAGAAGTACATGAAAGAAGACGAAATAGAAGTAGTAGTAGCAGCAGCAGCAGTAGTAGTAGAGGTAGTAGCAGTAGTAGTAGAAGAAAAAGAGGAAGAAGGAGAAAAAGGAGACGTGGCAGTAGACGAAGAAGAAAAAGAAGAAACAAGAAACTAGAAGACAGAAAAAGGAAGACAGAATGAAGAAGGAGGAACAAGGAGCAAGAATATAGAAGAAGGAAGAAGGAACAACAAGAAGAAGATGATGATGAAGGATCGACGACAAAGAAGATGAAGAAAAAGGAGAACAGACTACGATAAGATCAGTCTGTCAACCCACAGTTCTCAAACTGAAGCTTCTGACTTGACCAGGTTAACGAACGAACCTGTGGGTGTGTGTGCGTGTGTGTGTGTGTGTGTGTGTGTGTGTGTGTGTGTGTGTGTGTGTGTGTGTCTGTCTGTCTGTCTGTCTGTCTGTGTGACCGTGTGTGTCTGTGTCCGTGTGTGTCTGTGTCTGTGCATGTGCACGCGCGCGCGCGCGTGTGTGTGTGTCTGTAGGTTTGCTTTTTTGTGATTGTACTTTCGTTCGTTCGTTCTTTCGTTTATCGTCTTTTCACTGTAAATGATATTAGACGAGGGAAGGGGAGAATCGAGAAAGGGAGTATGATAGTGTGTGTGTGTGTGCGTGCGTGCGCGCGCGCGCGCGTGTGTGTGTGTATGTGAGTGTGTGTGTATGCGTGCGTGCGTGCGCGTGTATGTGCGTGTGTTAGATACTGAAAATAACTGGTTTTAAAAAAGACCCCCCCCCAAAAAAAAAAAAAACCCAAAAAACAGTATAACATCTCTGTAATGAAAAGCTAACAACTACAACAGTGAACCATCTGGACTATTTAACAAGGATTTGAAAAAAAAAATCGTACATTAGCAATGGACAGATGAAAATTGTCAACGCTGAAGATGATTTCAGGTCAGGGATTTGGGACTTTAACATATGGCAAGTTAGTATATGATCAGCTGTCATGTGAGCGCCGCAGATGTAAGAAACATTGCCAACATACTTTGTGTTATAACAGTTCGTGAAAGGCTGTTGGGACCTTTAAACTTTAACCTTTAAAGTTCCCCTCGACGCTTAAACAGCTACCGTACACACTAAACTGAGTGTAACACTGTTCCCCCTCGACGCTCAAACAGCTACCGTACACACTAAATTGAGTGTAACACTGTTCCCCCTGGACGCTCAAACAGCTACCGTACACACAAAGTTGAGTGTAACACTGTTACCCCTCGACGCTCAAACAACTAGTTGAGTGTTACACTGTTCCCACTGGACGCTCAAACAACTAGTTGAGTGTTACACTGTTCCCACTGGACGCTCAAACAACTAGTTGAGTGTTACACTGTTCCCACTGGACGCTCAAACAACTAGTTGAGTGTTACACTGTTCCCACTGGACGCTCAAACAACTAGTTGAGTGTTACACTGTTCCCACTGGACGCTCAAACAACTACCGTACACACAAAGTTGAGTGTAACACTGTTCCCCCTGGGCGCTCAAACAACTACCGTACACACAAAGTTGAGTGTAACACTGTTCCCCCTGGGCGCTCAAACAACTACCGTACACACAAAGTTGAGTGTAACACTGTTCCCCCTGGGCGCTCAAACAGCTACCGTACACACAAAGTTGAGTGTAACACTGTTCCCCCTGGGCGCTCAAACAACTACCGTACACACAAAGTTGAGTGTAACACTGTTCCCCCTGGGCGCTCAAACAGCTACCGTACACACAAAGTTGAGTGTAACACTGTTCTCCCTCGACGCTCAAACAGCTACCGTACACACAAAGTCGTAACATTGTAAAGTTGTAAAGTTGTAACATTTCCCTGAAGCGATGATAATGGGCTTGGGTGTATAACATTATGAAACTGCAGATTTTTTTTCTTTCTGTCTTTTTTCCATCACCACCACCACCTCCACCACTGAAGCAGCACCGAGATTACAGGTGAGATGGGTCCACCCCCTCACCCCCCCACCCGTCCCCCTTAACCATCCGTCCCTCCCACCCCCACACACACTCTCTCTCTCCTCTCACTCCCTCATCAGACCCCAAACCACCGCCCTCACACACACCCCACCCCCACCCCCTCACCCCCACACCTCCACACACACCTATCTCTCCAGTGACCGACGATAAGAACATAAGGCAAGACGACAGGTGGGCGAGCGAACGGAAAGATTTGGCAACAGAAAAACTGAACTTTCCTCTTTCAGTCTGAAA
>NC_134878.1:43745251-43747751 GCF_041734735.1 Babylonia areolata
TTCATTTACAAGGTACACAACTTCCATCCCTAGGATACAAAATTCAGCTGGCACACAGGCAAATGGAAGGTACAGTGGAATATACAACTAAACAAACGAATAAATACATATATAGATGAATGACTAAATAAATAAATAACAAATAAATTAACACATGGGGGAAATTACAAAGGAAAAAGAACAAAACAAAACGATGGTGCCCCTCGCCAGAGACAGGGAAATGGCGCCATCCATTCACTGGCAACTTGAAGCGCCATTCCAACACAGCCATATCGAAAACGTTTCGTAATATGGGAGTGCCAGCAGCTGGAAACGCTTTTCGCGTCGACAGGATTGGAGAGACACTCATGACCAGACAAAACGGGCCTCTTCAACGTTTTATTTATCTATTTATTTATCTATTTATTCACTTATTTATCTATTTTATGTATTCATTCATCTATTTATCTATTTATTCATGTATTTGTTTATGTATTCATTCATTTATCTCTTTATTTACTTATCTATTCATTTATTTTATTTATTTATTTATTCATTTACTCATGTATTTATTTGTTTATATATCCATGTATTTATTCATTTATTTACTTACCTGTGTATTCATTCATTCATTCATTCATTCGTTCGTTCATTCATTTTTTCAATCGTTCATTCATTTATTCATTTATTTACTCATTCATTCATTTGCTTACTTTAATCACTGCCTTTAGTTTTCTCAGTTAACTCTTTGTCAGCTGCATGAGACGTATTGTATTGTACGTTCATCAGTGAAGAGCTGTCACCTCATTGAGACGAAACTGTGCTCGTGCACGCATGCGCACACACGTTAGTGTACATGTTGGGGCAGTACATGAGAATGTCTCATGCCCGTCCGTCTGTCTGTTCGTCTCTGCGTGTTAGTCAGTCCGGGTATGCAGCTGTGTGCCACAGTCAGAGGCCGGGTGACTCATCCAGAGAGAAGAAAAGAAAAGAAAGAAAGAAGGGGAAAAAAGGAGGAAGGAAGGAAGAAACGAAAAAGTCAGACAGACAGACAGACAGACAGAAAAAAAACGACAAACAGAAAGAAAAACGAAAAACAAAGAAGACAGAAAGGAGGATAGAAGAAAGAAAGACAAACAGAAGGAAAAAAAGAGCAATAAAATAACAAGAAAGAAGAAGGGAAAAAAAAAAGAAAAACAAGGAAAAAAAAGAAAGAAAAACAAGAAAGAAGCAAACAAACAAGAAAAACAAAGACAGACAGAAAGAAAGAACACGAAGAAAGAAAGATAGAAAACAAAGAAACAGAGAAGACGGAAGCAAGCACGCGTGCAAGAGGCAATCAGGGATGCCTGCACTAAATAGCCACACGGTGGGAGGAGAAGAAGAAGGAGGAGGAGAAGTAGAAGAAGAAGTAGTAGAAAAAGGAGGAGAAGAAGATGAAGAAGAAGAAGAAAAGGAGGAGGAAGAGAAGAAGAAGGGGGAGGAGGAGGAGGAGAAGTAGAAGAAGAAGAAGATGAAGAAGAAGAAGACGAAGAAGAAGAAGGAGGAAGAGAAGAAGAAGAAGAAGGAGGAGAAGAAGAAGAAGTAGAAAGAGGAGGAGAAGAAGATGAAGAAGAAAAGAAGGAGGAGGAGAAGGAGGAGAAGAAGAAGAGGAGGAGGAGTAGAAGAAGGAGGAGGAAGAAAAGAAGGCGAAAAAGGAGGAGGAGAACAAGGAAGAGGAGGAGGAAAAGAAGAAGAAGGAGGAAGAGAAGAAGAAGGAGGAGGAGCAGGAGTAGAAGGAGGAGGGGGAAGGGGAGAAGGAGGAGGAAGAGAAGAAGAAGAAGAAAAATGAGGAGGTGGAGGAGAAGAAGAAGAAGCAGAAGAAAAAGAATGAGGAGGAGGAAGAGGAGGAAAAGAAGAAGAAGCAGGAGGAGGAGGAGGGGGAGGAGGAGGAGAAGGAAGAGGAGGAGAAGAAGGAGGATGAAGAGGAGGAGGAGGCGGAGAAGTAGAAGAAGAAGGAGGAGGAGGAGGAAGAGGAGGAGAAGAAGGAGGGGGAAGAGGAGGAGGAGGCGGAGAAGTAGAAGAAGGAGGAGGAGGAGAAGGAAGAGGAGGAGAAGAAGAAGGAGGAAGAGGAGGAGGAGGCGGAGAAGTAGAAGAAGAAGGAGGAGGAGGAAAAGAAGGAGGAGGAGGAGGAGAAGGAAGAGAAGAAGAAGGAGGAGGAGAAGTAGAAGAAGAAGAATGAGAAGAAGAAGAAGGAGGAGGAGGAGGAGGCGGCGGAGAAGAAAAAGAAGGAGGAGGGGAAGTAGAAGGAGGGGAGGAGGAGGAGGAGAAGAAGAAGGAGGAGGAGGAGGAAGGAGAAGAAGAAGGAGGAGGAGGAGAAGAAGAAGAGGGATATAGGGAGGGAGGGGGAGAGGTAGGGGGAAGATGATGGCAGCAACAAGAACCCTGGCACCAGTCTCCACAGACCTCAGACGGTACCACCAACAGGTGGGTAATGATGTTATCTTCATCTGTATCATTTGTACTTGGTTCTTGCCCAACC
>NC_134878.1:43752751-43760251 GCF_041734735.1 Babylonia areolata
GCGTATGTCTGTGTATCTGTGTCCTTCTGAAGAAAAATGAGAGAGAGAAAAAAAAAAGAAAATTAAAAACAAGATAAGAACCAGGCGTCCTCTTTCTAATTATGATAAGCGCAGAAACCGTGGCGCATAATAATGACGGCAGGCATTGAAATCTGGTGCTGGGATGATAACCCACAGAAAACAGGTGTGTGATAATATGATCAGCTCAGAAAACGCGTAGATATCAAAAGATGATAAACTAAATCAAAATATGGAAGAAAGGGGGACGCGGGGGACTGGGGGAGAGAGAGAAACCCCAAACACACCCACCACGTGGTGATGATAAAGAAAACAGGTGGATACGAAAGATAATGACCGACAGAAGACAGGTGCAAAAAGACACACGGAACACAGGTGTATGATGCTATGATGCTAATTATTTCCACATAAAGCAGGTGTCTACTAATGGTGATAAAACTCAAAACAATAGAGGTGTGTGTGTGTGTGTGTGTGTGCGCGTGCGTGCGTGTGTGTGTGTGTGTGTGTGTGTGTGTTTGTGTGTGTGTGTGTGTGTCAGTGTGTGTGCGTGTGTGTGTGTGTGTGTGTGTGTGTGTGTGTGTGCGTGCGTGTGTGTGTTTGTGTGTGTGTGGCGTGCGTGCGTGTGTGTGTTTGTGTGTGTGTGTGTGTGTGTGAGCGTGTGTGTGTGCGTGTGTGTGTGTGTACGTGTGTGTGTGTGTGTGAGCGTGTGTGTGTGCGTGTGTGTGTGTGTGTGTGTGTGTGTGTGTGGTGTGTGTGTGTGCGCGCGCGCGTGGATGTGTGTGTGCGTGTGTGTGTGTGTGTGTGTGTGGTAAAGATGTTAAGCTCAGAAAACAGGTGAATACCAATAATGAATAAATACAGAAAACAAAATGACAATGACAGTGAATGACAGTGTAAAGATATTTTTCCAACATCAAGGCTTTACGGTAAATATTATACATTTTCATATGTATATTAGAGAAAGAGAGAGAGAGTGAATGAATGAATGAATGTATGAATGGTTTATTCATTTATAGGCCATCGCCCCTTTATGAAAGGGTGTCACAAATTCTTCATAGACAGCGCATCGTGCATTGTAAAATGACATACGTTCAGCTAACATAGATATACGATACCTTCTTTTAAACAATATACCATCACATAAGTAATACATAATACACATCATGATACATGCCTGCATTTAATAGACATTATACACCTAAATTATATATAATATACACTTAATAACATCTCTTACATGCTTGGTTAATAGCGCTCAGTTAAGTTATGCACATTGTCAGAGAGAGAGAGGGAAAAAGACACACATAGGTTCAGGTGATAATGATGATAAAACCACATCGGTCATCACCACAACCATCAACAGAAATCGCGTCACAAAACAACGGTAAAGTGCAGAAAATGGGTGTATATTCAGAGAACAGTTTTATGGTCATGGCAACACAACAGCAACAACACCAAAAAAAAGAAAGAAAAAGATTACTCCCACCTCCCCTCTCAAAACAAAAACAACAATAAAAAAAAAGAAATAAACAAAAAGGAAAGAAAGCAAGAAAGAAAGAACACGAGAGCGGATACATAACACTGGGGTTGTGGAGTTTCTATGAGAGACTTCTTCGTTCGTGGGCTGCAACTCCCACGTTCCCTCGTATGTGGACGAGTGGGTTTTTACGTGCATGATCATTTTTACCCCGGCATGTAGGCAGCCATACTCCGTTTTCGGGAGGGTGGATGATGCTGGGTATGTTCTTGTTTCCGTAACCCACCGAACACTGACATGGATTGCAGGATCTTTATCGTGCGTATTTGATCTTCTGCTTGCGTATGCACACGAAGGGGGTTCAGGCACAAGCAGGTCTGCACATATGCTGACCTGGGAGATCGGAAAAATCTCCACCCTTTACCCTACCAGGCGCCGTTACCGAGATTCGAACCCGGGACCCTCAGATTGAAAGTCCAACGCTTTAACCACTCGGCTACTGCGCCCGTCCTATAGAGACGACTCAGTGGTGGTGGGAAGGGGCCGGGGTGAGGGTGGAAGAAGGAATCTCTTCTTGTCCGTTCCTTCCCACGGAGAGAAACACGGCCAAACAGCTTTTAGTTCTATACATATACAAACTGGGAATTCCCTGCCCTTTTCATAGTCTGTAACAGTCGTTTTCGAACATTAAAAAAAGAGAAAAAAATCTGAAAACATTCCTTTTTCAAGCAGTCTGTATATTAATTAAGTCTCACCATTCTACATGTATATACACACATATAGAAGAATAAGATATATATGGCTCTGTGGAATTTTTTTTCCACGAGGCCATGTGTATATATATATATATATATATATATATATATATATATATATATATATATCTACATGTATGTATGTATGTATGTATGTTGCACGGAGCCATATATATCTTATTCTTCTATATGTATGTGGGGGGTGTGGGTGCGGGGCGGGGTGGGGGTATGTCTAATGTATTAGTCCATTGTAAAGCGCTTTGAGTTGGCTGAAAGCGCTACATAAATACTAAACACAACTTCAACTATTTTGGCAGTAGTAGTAGTAGTAGTAGCAGTAGCAGTAGTAGTAGCAGTAGCAGTAGTAGTGATAGTATCAAGCGAAATCGGAAGGGAAGAACAATTATATCTCTCGATCCTTCTTGTCATCAATGAACGGTCTCTAAGCAAGTAAAAAGAGAATTGCATTTAGTTTTACGTTTAGATGTATTTGATTCATCTGTCAATCTTATTGTGGTATATTGGCGCAATCTGGATCACTTGATATACCGTGGTAGCTTATGCTGTGTTACTTATCTATTTTAAGAATTTGAGTTTTTATTGAATGGTCAGATTCTCTGTGGATGAATCGCTTGTCTTTATCTTCTTCTTCTTCTTCTTCTTCTTCTGGTGTTGTTGGTTGGACGAGGCATCAGTCATATTACCAACAAAAAGCACTTATAATTTATCGTTACAGAATGGTATACAACTTAAACAACTGGTGTCGCGGACTACTGATAATCTTACAAAACACCTTGGTATTCGACGCATCATTTGCGCCACAATTATCCACCCACGACGCTCAGCTTATATCACGGATTGGGCATAAGCATACCTGTGAACCAACAGCAAAGTGAGAGCTGTATGATCAATGGTTTCTCCATTGCAATGGAAAGTCATTTACAGCTTAGTCTTTTCTGAAAGACTGTGACTCTTAAACTAGGAGGCAAGATTGCACTGACTCTTATTGCTGCAGCCGTTGGGGGCTAGTTGGCCTTTGGGAACCATCCAAACACCGACTGTCCTAAAACCCTCTTGGCCGAGAGGGTGGGGGATGTAACCTGGGCAAGACACTCTCCACCATAATCAAATTCCAGCCCTGATAGTTGGAACAGCAGATGCCTCCTCTGCTCTTCTTCTTCTTCTGCGTTCACTCGTATGCACACGAGTGGGCTTTTACGTGTATGACCGTTTTTACCCCGCCATGTAGGCAGCCATACTCCGTTTTCAGGGGTGTGCATGCTGGGTATGTTCTTGTTTCCATAACCCACCGAACGCTGACATGGATTACAGGATCTTTAACGTGCGTATTTGATCGTCTGCTTGCATATACACACGAAGGGGGTTCAGGCACTAGCAGGTCTGCACATATGTTGACCTGGGAGATCGTAAAAATCTCCACCCTTTACCCACCAGGCGCCGTCACCGTGATTCGAACCCGGGACCCTCAGATTGACAGTCCAACGCTTTAACCACTCGGCTATTGCGCCCGTCCTCTGCTCTTCTGATGGTCATAGTCGAAAACAACTATCAAACAGTACCATCCAACAAGGGAAGATCCACCTGTTCTTAATTTTTTTTTAAAACAGAAACAGAAGTGTGCACGTACGCAAAAATATGCGCATATACCTGGTCGCTCGTGCAGTGCAAGCACGCACGTACGTATGTACATAGGGGCGGAGACTGAAGGCAAACTGGAGGTAATAATATGCTTTCTCTGAACAGCATCTAGACAAAGCAACAGACGCTAGTCAGATTATTGACAACTCGCCCGTGAGGCTGGATTTCATTTTTTGAAAGGCCGTTTTTGCCTGTTGTGGTGTGTGTGTGTGTGTGTGTGTGTGTGTGTGTGTGTGTGTGTGTGTGTGTGTGTGTGTGTGTCTATGTGTGTGTGTGTGTGTGTGTGTGTGTGTGTATGTGTGAATGCGTACATGTGTGTCCTTCACCCCCCCTCCCCCCAACGCCACTCTCTCTCTCCAACTCTCTCCTTCTCTCTCTCTCTCCATCTCTCTCTTTCTCTCCATCTTCTCTCTCTCCATCTCTCTCTATCTCTCTCTCCATCTCTCTCTTTTTCTCCCTCTCTCTACCATCGGTCCAAATACTCATTAGTCAATTAAAAATTAACATGGGTTCCGTGAGAAAAAAGCATGGATAAAAAAAACGGAAGGGCAACATTTGGATGGTCAATCTCGACATTGTAATTATTTGATGTGTTCGTATTGATATGATGTGTATCGATGCTACCGTATTGATATGATGTGTATCGATGTTACATGTGTAAATATTTTTTATATGATTTATCAGTACTTTGTTTTCTTTGTACTGTCCAAACCTTGGAGACGAACGACTGAAAAAAAAAGGCAAATTACCCCCTGTTACATGTACTTTAAGCTAATGACGATGTGCCGAAGAGTCGCAAATCTCTTATCAGTTTATGTTGTTTCAATTCTGGGTTTGTTTGGGGTTTTTTTTGCTGTTGTTGTTGTTTTGTTTGTTTTTTGTGTGTTTTTTGTTTGTTTGTTTGTTTGTTTGTTTGTTTTTGCTTTTTTCTGTTCCATTTCATCTATTTGCACCATTTTGTTCTGATTTGTATCTACTATGTCACCAGAGCTTTTCAGCTAATGACATTAAACATTTCAGTGTTCAGTGTTCTCTCTCTTTCTCTCCATCTCTTTCTCTCCATCTCTCTCTCTCTCTCACACACACTCCATCTCTCTCTCCATCTCTTGCATTGAAAATTCGAAACAATTTCGTAAGTAATATAGATAAGTAATGCCCTTTGTACTGGCTGTCAGTTGTGAAAATAACTGAAAGAAAATCTGTAGGTTTAGGAAATTCCACTTTCTTGCATGCATGGCTTGTTCATGTTTTCGTTTTTCCTTAATAGGCATTCTACATTGTTCTTTTTGTTTCTAGGGGCCGGAGGCCTATGGAATAAAATTTGTTCTTGTTCTTGTTCTCTCCATCTCTCTCTCTGTGTCTCTCTCTCTCTCTCCCCTCTCTCTCTCTCACACACACACACTCTCTCTCTCCATCTCTCTCTTTCTCTCCATCTCTCTCTCTTTCTCTCCATCTCTTTCTCTCACCTCTCTCTCTCCATTTCTCTCGCTCCCTCCCTCTCTCTCTCTCTCTCTCTCTCTCTCTCTCTCTCTCACACACACACACTCTATCTCCCTCTCTCCATCTCTCTCTATATATATCTCTCTCCCTCTCTCTCTCTCTCTCTCACACACACACACACTCTCTCCCTCTCTCTCTCTCTCTCTCTCTCTCTCTCTCTCTCTCTCTCCATCTTTCACACCCTTTCACTGGCGCACATGTCGGAGTCTCTGTTTCTCTGTCGCTGTCAAGCCTCATATATCAGTTCTCTCATCGCCACACCCCCCTCCCGCTGCTGCTAACCCCCCCCCCATGCCCCCCCCCCCACACACACACATACACTCCAACCCCAACCCCCACCCCTCGTCACCCCCAGCCCCCATCCCACTCTTGCCACCCCACCCCAACCACCCCTCAAGATATATTGCTGATCCTGTTTTCCCCATACACTGCCAGCACATGCACACTTATTGACTCAGTCGAACTGTCCAAATGCCAAACAATTCACGTGGAATAATCGTCAGTGTCAGGCTGCCACGGGGGCCCTTGCCAGAGGAGACGCTGCACTTCTGCTGCCGACTGTACTGCTCGCACTGCATGCTCGGCACTCAGTGGTTGCCATGGTTCCACGTGATCACTCAGTGGTTGCTATGGCTCCACGTGATCACTCAGTGGTTGTCATGGCTCCACGTGATCACTCAGTGGTTGCCATGGTTCCACGTGATCACTCAGTGGTTGTCATGGCTCCACGTGATCACTCAGTGGTTGCCATGGTTCCACGTGATCACTCAGTGGTTGTCATGGCTCCACGTGATCACTCAGTGGTTGCCATGGCTCCACGTGATCACTCAGTGGTTGTCATGGCTCCACGTGATCACTCAGTGGTTGTCATGGCTCCACGTGATCACTCAGTGGTTGTCATGGCTCCACGTGATCACTCAGTGGTTGCTATGGCTCCACGTGATCACTCAGTGGTTGCCATGGCTGTGACGGACGAACCCAGGTGTGGCCATGTATGGGGGAATCTAAATGAGCGGCATGGGAGTAATGCCACTGAAACGGTGCAGATGATGGGGCAGAAAAAAAAGAGAAAGTGTTATATTAAGTCTTTCGTAATGTACATATAATGTAATACACACGCTGAATCTGTGACGGGCAGAAACTGCAGACAGAAATTTTAACATTGTAACATGAATCATGAACAAATGAAAAGCGAGGACAAAACAGCTGTCAGACAGAAAACGAAAAGGGGGCATGTGGTGACGAGGAGAAAATGGATCATCAGTGTAAAAAGATATTGAGCTTTGTACTTGAATATAACGGTGTTACGGTCGAAGGTCTGCTTGTACATTGAATGGTGAATTGGCAGTTCAGACTAGATCGGATTAACAGCATAGATTTCGTTTGTGACCGAGAACAAAGTAGTAAATGAACATACTTTTTGAGGGACGCCATGACGGACTCGCCAAGGCCGCGTCAGACTTCTGGTGCCAGTTGCATTGCTTGGTTCTAACTTTCTGACAGTTACACGTGACTAAATGCCTACGTTGACCGAACTACGCCATTGGACAGTTCCATACTACACACAGTTAGTAGCGGGTTACGACCATGCTAGGCTCTTCCGTCCGAGCAATGCAACTGGCTCCTGATACGGTGTCCACCAATGATTGGAGTTCGAGGCCCCGTTTTGGCATGGTGTCTTGTCAGTCCCTTGGGGAAAGCGCTTTACTATGATTTGTCCTCACTCCACCCAAGTGTGTGTGTGTGTGCGTGCGTGCGTGCATGTGTGTGTGTGTGTGTGTGTGTGTGTGTGTGTGTGTGTGTGTGTGTGGTGTATTGTATTGTATTGTGTACTGGATTGAATATCACTTTTTGTCACAAGTTTCTCTGTCAAATTCGGGCTGCTCTCCCCAGGGAGAGTGTATCGCCACAGTACAGAGCCACCTTTTGTCTTTTCTTCTTCTTCTTTTTTCTTGTCTACAAGAACATTTCTTTTACTACCAAGCTGGCTTTTATTGCCGAAAGACGTAAGGGACTACACTTTTGATGCCGTGGAAAGAGATGAGATCGTGACCATACAAGTGTACGTGGGTAATGGGATGAGGTGGGGGA